>NC_092209.1:85243504-85335242 GCF_043381705.1 Parasteatoda tepidariorum | reverse complement strand
TTTTTTTTTTTTTTTTTTTTTTTTTTTTTTTTTTTTTTTTTTTTTTTTTTTTTTTTTTTTTTTTTTTTTTTTTTTTTTTTTTTTTTTTTTTTGCATAACACAAAAAAAAACTTTTTTACTGGAAAAATGATGTTTAAATTTTTCATGAACATTTAGTTGAACTCGTATATTACGAGCTCTGACTATCAATATAATTTTAAATATAAAAATTTCAAATATTATTTTTTTAATTAATCAATTTCATTCACTCTAATTAGAATTAAATCATATAAACACATAAAAATTTTATAAAATTAGCAATTTTTAATTTAAGAGTCTATTGCCAATATTTTCGCATGTACGCTCTAAGTTTTGCTTCAACTAAAATTTAATCACATTAAATATAACTGCGAATTGTGATCTCTATAATTATATTTTACAAACTTAACATGTGCTTTTTTAAATATTACTTAAAGTACTTATTTCATAACATAATTTTATCGGAACGAATATTTTTGGCCATGATTTCTTACCCAAACCAATAAAATTGGTAATTAGAAAATAATGGAACTATATTTGAAAAAGAATTTAGAAAGTTGTAAAATAATCTTTTACACCCAGCGCGCCTAATAAAACATTTTTTTTTAATTTTTTTTTTTTTAATGGCGGGCACTGAGTCTATTTCCCATTGGCCTCAGAATTGCTACTCTCTTATCGCTAGCCAGTGGGCACCTGTGGCTAAGATACGGCAGTGGAGTAGCGTCATCCACGTCATACAACCACAAACCTGTTGCCTAATAAAATAAGGTTTAAAAAAAAAAAACTTTACATTTAACAATTTTTAAAATAAGTAAATTCTTATACACCAAGCGTCCAAAATATGTTAAATTATCGTACAATTGAAGTAGAATACAAATGTAACTTAAAAAAATTGCTATACTCTACTCAAACTCATCGATACCTTAAGCCACAGTGTTTCCTAATTTGTAAAAAAGAAAAAAAAATTAAGTAAATTTTATTTTTTAAAACCTTGCCAAACACGTGTTTTTTTTCTTGGATGCATTAATTTACATTAGCAAAACTAAGCCACATTTTTATATAATTTAAATCCTTTAACACCAAGCCTGTACTTGATGCTCAAGTTACCACGTCAAGTATCCGAGTAAACGAAGCAAGTTAAACATTATGACACAACCTTAAAGTTAAAAATTAACATTAAGTTAAAGCTTAAGGTTAAACATTATGACATAACCTTGGAATTCGCCAAGCCAAATCGATTTTTAAATGTAATTTGAACAAACATCAATTCGTTAAAATAAGAGCTATAAGAGTTTTCTACAATTGTTGCTAAGTACAGACCGACCTGGTTAACCTATTCATATTTAGAAATAAATGGTGATGAAATGCTTAACGCCAAAGTATCTAAATAAGATGCGTAACGTTAAACCTTACAATGTAACGTTAAAATTTGAAAAACTTAGTCATTTTTTTTAAATACAAATTAAATCAATTTTTACTCAAATTCTCAAGACAAGAGTCATTGTAAAACAAGAGGACAGGAAAGTTCGTTACAGTCAATTATTATGAAACACAGAAGTGGTTTTCGTATCCATATTTGCATATGTACAAGACAGGAGCTTTAAGTTAAACATTTCGACATAACCTTGTAATTTGCAAAATTAAGTCAAATGTAAGTTGAACCAATTCTGTTGAATAAGGGTATTTTGACCACAAGAGTTCATGAGAGTTCATTACAGCAATTGTTATGAAATACTGATGTGTGGTTGTCCTGCTCATATTTGGCTTTCGCAATGCCACCAAAACGTACTTCAACGCTCAGAATTTTAAAATAATGACATAACCATGTTCAATCTATCTTCACGGAGCAATGAACTTCAATGACAAGATAAAAAAAGTTTTTCAACAAAAATTTCCAACTCTCGAAGGTAAAAAATTCCATGAACCTTCCAAAACTACCAGTCGACCTTGATACATCAACTACCCCCAAATCATTCTTGGGGCCTCTTAGCACCCCTAAAGAAAGCCTCATTTGTAATAAAAATAATAGAAAGAAGAAAGATTTCGAGGCAACTTTCGAACTGTTGCCACGCACTTGTTGGATAAAAAAGTAATACTAAGATTAAAGGGGGGAAAAAAGATTATAACTTTCCTTTAGCTTCCCCTATGGTGTGCACACTCGTCTGCGGATCAAAAGCGGTAGAGGTGGGGAGGGAGGGGAATGAATGGATAAATGAGGAGAAGAAAAAAATTCTCGGAGAGGAATACCATCAAAAACAAGATTCGTCTCTGAGTTCAATGACCTCGGTGAGCACACCATCCCAGGCAACAAGTGCGGAGGGGTGTTTTTGCATTCGAATGGACACCCACCCTGTATAGTGTAAAATGAGACATTGTGATACATGATTGGAAAGTTCTGAACGCGTTAAGAAAACGATTTCTTTTCTGCGTTTTAAAAAAAAATGGATTATATTTTAAAGAATAGTTTGGTTTTTTTTTGGCACTTTTTTAAATCAAAACTAGTTTCAAATTATTTTTTATTGGGTTGTTGAAATCTTCATCATTACATAAAATATTTTCCAAATTAGGATAAAAATAATGGATAACATCAAAAACTTAAACACGTTTAGGAAAAAAAATTTTTTTTAACCCGACCCTAAACGCGTTTATAAAACGATTTTTTCTTTTTTTCTTTTTTGTGTCTATTGCCAGTTTTCATTAGATCATTGAATGGAAATCAATTTTAAAAATAATTTTTATCGCATGACTTGCAATTATTTTTATCAACTTGCATGCAATAATTTTTTTTAATGTATAATTGAAATTTCGATTGTTAACTAGAGTAATTTACGAACATTTCGGAAGATCCAAACGAGTTTAAACAACGAAATTTCTAATTTTACATAGTTTTTTCCTGTCAGAATAAAAAAACTGAAAAAATAACTTTAAAGCTGTTTATCATCTATTTTTTATCAAAACTAATTGTAATTATTTTTTTAATGCATAACTGAAAATTTTATTATAAACTCAAGCAATTACCAAACTGAGAATTTTGTTATTTCCAGAATTGTTTTTACCCGTGATATGATTAGAACATCTGATTGCATTTAGATTTTATTTTTTGGAAGGTTCATTCAAATTTTTCTTTAGAAGAAGAGCAACAAAATTATTTTAAGAATAATTTAAAAATCACAAGCATTTTATCAAAACTTTTTGATACAAAAATTAGTTTAACTTTTCAATGGATAATAGAAATTTTAATTATTCATCAGAATAGTTTTCAAATTAAAAATTTTAATATTTTTTATTATTCTTTTTTTCTCACTTAATAGAATTGGAAGATCTAAACACGTTCCGAGAGAGTTTTTTCTCAGTTTCATTTATATATATTTATTTTTTTTAAAAAGAACATACAAAATGGTTGTTAGAATAGTTTAAACCACACTCATTTCATCACATTTTTTAAATCAAAACCAAGATATAATTAATGTTAAAACATAATTAAAATTTCGATTATAAATTATAGTACTATTTGCCAAATTAGAAACTCGAATAAAATCACATTTAAAGACATTTTTCCCCAGTTTTCATCATATTTTTATTAGATTTACAAAAATTAAGAATTTTAATATTTACCTTCATTTTTTTCTCCAAAAAAATATAATTTTTAACTGTTTTTAAATGCATAGTTGAAGTTTTGATTACTAACCATACTAATTTCAAGTTAGATATTTTGATTTAATTTTTCATTATTTTACGTCTAATGATTTAGCAATAGTTAACTTTACAATCGGATTAAAATTTTCAAATTTTTCATCCTAAGTATATGCAAATTTTAAATTTTATAGTTTAAATTTTTGTGATATTCACATGTTCTATAGGTTTTTAATGGTTATATTTCTTTGAAATTAAAGTAGTCCATAACAGAATTATATAAAATACTTAAAATGCGAATTATTAAACTAATGTTAAGGTTTGATTGAACTAAAAAAAAACCATTTAAATAAACATAATTAAATAAACATTTGCTGAGCTTTAACAAAAAAGAGTTTTGTGTCTAATTCTGTGTGACAACTAAGTCTAGATCTTTGAAATTAAATTATATGATACAAATCAATACTTATCAATTTCTACTATAGTTAAAATGTACTTGTAGAAAAATTATTCAATACATAAGTATAAATAGCTACAATATTTATTTCATAAATTAAAAGATTACTTTTTTATTTACACTTTAGAAAAAAATTCTTCTTCGAATGAATTGGAATTTAAATAAATGCGACACAATTTAATAGCTTTGCGCAGACTTAGTGAGTTTTCTCAAAACAAAATTTTCATACATTGAATTTCAGAAGAATGAATGAAAATTCGTTAATTATATCTGGATAGAAAAATTTGCACAAATATAATTAAGCTAAATACAAATAAGATTTATGTTGCCTTATAAAATTATTTTCTTTAAAACTAAAATAAATCATTCAAGTTTATAGAAATTCACTTTTTTATATTTCTGAAATGTGAACCATTCAATGACACCAAATAACGCTCCTTAATTCTTATCATCGAAAAAAAAAGTCGTGTTTTATTTCTAAAGATTGTTTAACTAGAAACAATCTAATGATAAATAATATGTACTTCAAATTTAAAAAAAAAAGATGCGTTTGAAAGAAATATCATTAGAACAAATATTTGAGAAATTGTAAAAAAAAAAATTAAAAAAAAAAACTAAAAAGCACAGTAAAATTTTTTAAAAGAAACTTCAGCTTTAATTCAGAACAAAAATCTTTTTAATTATCCCAAGAACTTTTTTAATTTAAATTTATTCAAACCTGAAAGGTAATTTTTTTTATTTTATCTCTTTCATTTTTAAAACTGTCTTTTTTTATAAAAAAAACTTATATTTTAAATGTTAATATTTTTATTTACTTGTTGAAACTTGTCTAAACACTTGTTGAAACTTGTTGAAACTTGTGAAACTTGTCTCTTGCTCTTTAATTAGAATAAATTTACATTCATATACCATTAACTGTACATTTTGTTGCACAAATAAAAATTAATTTTCAATTTACTAGATCACATCTACGTTATTTTTAACTAGGCTTAAAAAACACCTAATCCTTTTAACAATAACGCAGTTATGTTAGTCAATATATTTTTTTTTACATCTTTTCAATACAATTCCTTTAAAAGAAATTTAAAATGTTTTATTTTACAAAATTTAAATTATTTTTTTTTACAGGTGAACCTTTTCAAAAGTTATGTTAAAATACAACCTTTTTTTAAAATTAACTAAATTTTTATGGGGAAAATCAAAAATAATCTCCGTTGAATATTAAGAAAGCTATTCTAAGAAAGCACTTTGGAAACCATATTAATTTCATTAGTTTCATCAGCATTGAAAAAAAAAAAAACTTGAACGGAAATAGCCGATTCAACATTCACCAATAAATAACCAATATTCACCAAATAAAAATAGTACTGACTTGATATAATCCAAGAAAAAATGACTTAAAATTATTTATTAAAAAAAAAATTTAAATGAGTAAGGAAATAAGTCATGTTATACCAAAAACCACTTTCATATTATTAACAAAGTATAGCGAAATTCACTGTTTTAAATATGCAACACTTAAAGGAATTAGTCAGTACGGTTTTACTGTAATCAGCAACTACCATTAACATGCATTTTTAAATTACGATCTAATTTAATTAACTCAACTAATTTAATTTTGAGAATTAACTCCAAAACACGTGATATACCAAAATATCGAATTTCATAAATAATATGTCAATATTCACCTAATACTGTATACACTGACTCAGATAAGGTATATTTAAGACTGATAATAACTTACCAGATGAAGAACTTGAAGATTTAGATGGTGAATATCCTTTCTGCGCCACATATTTACGTTGAGGGGTTGTTGAACTCTCAACTCCTTTTTGTTCATAGAGAAGTGTTATGCCTGGATAAGAGTGTCCACTACTGTTAGGGGAAAATGGTGGGGGACTACGTCCCATCAAGTCCGGTGATCCACTGGTCACCACTGGCGATGTGATATAACTCATATCGTCCCCACTACTAACAACTGCTGCAGGCCGAATATTAGTCACCACCGGTTCGTAGTTATAGTCCTTTTTTATATTGTGATGGAAGGTACTGACCGGCTCGGCCATTGGAGCAAGAGGATCAAAAAATGTCTTTTTGTCGTCAAACAGTCCGATACCAAAATCTGTTGAAGAGGCTGGGTCAAAGCCCAAGTCCGCCATTTGATCATCATGGGGGTGGCCCAGGGGGCTGACCACAGTCGAAGTCACTGAAGATGTGAAATCTTCCGCAGACCCACATTCTTCCACTTTAATAAAAACGTCCATATCAATGTATAGTTTGTCCTATGTCAAGAATTTTTTACGGAGTGTTTGAAACCTCCAGCAATCACCGATGGTGCGACATAGCGATTAGGGGTGTTAGATAATACAGGTGGAACAAACAACATTCATGAATTTCTTTCCTCTACCGCTTTCAAGTAAAACTTGTACTAAAATATTTCAAATTCAAGCTTAAAATATCACAATGTTCGGTTTAAGAATAAGGCACTTTCAAAGTCTGGTTCTGGAAACAGTCAACAATTGCGTAAAAGGGAATGCTTAAAAGTTGTTACAAAAAAAAAAAATTTTCAAGAGGAATGATCGATTTAGTAAAAGAAAAATTTTCAAAAATAATTCTTGTAAAAATATAAATTTCTATCAAACTTGAATCACTTAAAAGTTCTAAAAATAATCTTACCCAGACTATTGAACTCTGTGTACACGTTGCAGGTACTCGAAAACTGCACAGATTTTGTAGTGTTCTGATGATAATTGGACAGCGTACGCAAAATTAATTTTCATTACCTTGAAATATAGATGAAGGCACAGTCTCTGATTTACTGCCAACTATTCAAGTTCATTCGCTTCAAATCAGTTCTGGAGTTAAACTCCAGCTATGGGGGACCCGGGGTCATTGACCTCAGAAAGCGATTACAGA
The DNA here is from genome assembly GCF_043381705.1 of Parasteatoda tepidariorum. Lineage (NCBI taxonomy): Eukaryota > Metazoa > Arthropoda > Arachnida > Araneae > Theridiidae > Parasteatoda > Parasteatoda tepidariorum. The sequence goes on along the minus strand of NC_092209.1, from coordinate 85,328,218 downwards.
TTCCAAAATAAGAAATGCAATATCTTGAAGACGACATGCAGAACACTTCAAAAACCAAAAATTACTTTCTCCGGAAAAAAATATTGAAGGACAAGCAGACAAAAAGATATCCAGGAAACGATCTTCTCGCCGTAGTCTTGACCATCAAAAAACGCACCGACCATCAAACAACAAGAGCGCGGAAACGCCGATCCCCGCACGGGACGTTTTGGAATACGAGAGGAAAGTTTGGGGGCAACTTTCTCTGTTGAGAACCAACCGGCAAGTGTCGATTCCGATCCTGTTTACCTGGTAGGTCAACGAACCAGGTAGAACCAGCGCGGAGCGAACCTGTCCTACCCTCCTTCAGGTGTGTGTAGAGAACTTACACCATGACCAAAAACCGGTGGCTTTCCACCAGAGTTGTTGGACCACTTCTATCTCTCCATCCCAACTAGTTTTCGGATTTGCTGAAGAAGTACCGTTAGAAGTTAATGCGTCAGCTTACTCAAATGCTTATTACCATCCAAACAGATCATCATAGAGAAAACTTTCTTCTTTTGTTGTTGTTCTTCTTTTTTCACGCTTTCTTCGTCTTCTTGTTTGTTGTTATTAGCTCTTCGGAGTCTGCATCTTCTTCAGGTTCAGGTTTTTATTTTGTTACGCATCTTCCCCTCCTTTTCTTCTTCCCCTAAATTCCCTTTTGGTGGGTGTTTGAAATAATAAAGGAGATGGTTCGGGATTTTTTATCGTCGAACAAGGATAAACAGTGTGGTGGCGGATGGAATTTTTCAAGCGATCACATCTTCCAGGGATAAGAAAAAATAATTTCAAGGTTCGTCGGATATTACGGAAGTGATTACTTGCATATTTCCCGTTTTCATCTAATTTCAATGTCGCTTGACGCAAAGAAATTAACGATTGCGATTAATGTCATGCATGACATTTGAAAGATTCGCAAAGTTTTGTCTTCAATTATATTTGCTACATGCAATGCGACCACCCGCGTACTTAGGTCTTCATTCGTTACAACTCTAATAACGATGATGTATAAAATCATTGATTTGAAGCTTCTTTTACACGTTCCCAACTAAGAAAACATGATAACAGATTATATCTCACTGTTAATTTGACGATAGCAGTTTTACCCATCTATTCTAGTTTATTCTATTAACAAATCCATACAGTTGTACAGTATTACAGACAGTATTTTACAGAAAACTGAATAGATAATAAAGGTCTGAAGCCATTTCACGTTTCATCCCGCGCGGCCACAAACACATGTGTTGGGTAAATTCTGCAGAGCACCAACATTGTTCAGTAATTTCTGTGCTGTGCTGAACATAAGAACGTGAACTTGCAGGATGCTAATTATTTGTGTTACAATTAGCTATTAGTTTTGCGAAAGTTTTTACGCATCGGCAATTTTACACAGTTCACTAATCCATATAGTTCAAATATGAATAAACATCATAGATAATTGAGACATTTAGCACTTTTACGCAAAATACAGCTTTACACTTCTCACAAATCCATGCAAATTTAAATACAATCTAACTTGGTCGATAATTAAAAGATTTAGCGTCATTCACGTAGTATCCTATTTTACAGTTCTTACAAATGCAAGCAATGGTAGACAATAAAGATCTTTAGCAGTTTCACACAGCCTTCCGTTATATATTTCTCACAAATCCATAAAATTTTAAATACAAACAAACTTTGTAGATGATTGAGAAATTAAAAGCTGTCGCGTAGCATCCGGTTTTACACTTCTCACAAATCTATACAAGGCTTAACACAAGCAAACCGTTTTACGCTTCTCACAAGTTCATAAACGTTTGAATACAAGCAAACTTTATAGACAATTGAAGGATTTAGCGTTTTCACTTTGCATTCAATTTTGCACTTCTCACAAATCTATACAATTTTACAAAATACAAGAAAACTTAAATGGAAAGAAGACAATTAAGAGCTGTCACGTAGCATCTCGTTTTAAACTTCTCACAAATCTATACAATTTTAAACTTAAGCACACCTTTTGACATTTCTCACAAATCTATACCATTTTCAAGACAAGCAAACTTTATTGACAACTGAGAGATGAAGAGCTGTCACGCAACATATCGTTTGTCATTTCGCACAAACACATGCAATTATAAATACTAAAAGCAAACTTAATTACTTGAGAGACTTAGAGCTTCCACCTAGCATGCCTCGCATTCGTATAAGTTTGTTCTGCGCAAGCTCTGTACGGAACTAAGAGTGTTCCGTAGTAAATGCATTGTGCAAAACAAGTAAAAGTCCTGTAAAAATTTAAGTAAAAGTCCTAATCCTCAGAAATAGAAATAATTATATTAAAACTATCTGTCAATTTTACCATTATTTTTTTACACACACAAATTTTGTTTTACATAGTTCACAGATCTGCGTTGTATAAAGAATGGTCAAATTTTATATAAAATAAAATTATTTGTATTATAACTAGATAATAATTTTAGTAGTAGTTCTTTACTTACATATATTATTTTACACAGTTTAAAAAAATCTTTAATAGTTAAAGCATAATTAAATTTGATACATAATATTTTTTTTATATCTTTTCGCACACGTGTTCTGTTTTACTAAGTTCACAAAACTGTGAAATGTTAAGCATGATCAAATTCTATACATAACACTTTTGTACGCATACTACACAATTATTAATTTTACCATAGTTTTGCGTGACAGCTATTTTATTTTAAACAGTTAACAATATAATTTATAATCGGACAATTTCGTTTTCTTTGTTCCTAGGAAACTTCTCAATCAAATTACATTTAATATCACCAATGCTCATTTCAAACCTTAAAAAAAATAAGTTTTTTTGAACTAACATAAATTTATGCTTATACATTATAATTTTTTTAATTAATATTTCTTTTAAATATTTAGAAAAACGTATAATTCAAAATATGGAATTTATGTAAGGTATAAAAAATCAAAATCTTCTTGAATTTATTCCTATTTTGAATTGCAGCTTTTTTATGGAGCTATTTAACTTTTTCATTTAACATATTTAAATAATAATGCATAAATTGCAATAAAAACTTTACATTATTTAGTATCGTACATATTTGTATCATACATAATCCAGTAATAATCCAATAATGAAAATAGTAAACTAATAATGTTAATGCAAAATGTGATCTGAAAATAAAAGCTATTTCGAGCCTTTCTAGAAAGTATAGTAGGTCTAGAAAACTACTTGATTAATTATTATCAAGAGCACTAACAGTAAGACTACTAATATTAAATATACCAGATATTTATCTCGGATCTTGGTTTATAGGTTACGTAAATTTAAAATATATATATATTTATATAAAAAAAAAGAAACACGTAAATCTGTTACAGTCTAAAATTCTAATAACAATACATATTTTGTTAAGTTTGCACATTTTTGTAATATATTATAATTTCGACAGCAGTTTAATACAAATTGTAATCTAAACCAGGGTGCGTAGCCACATTTTTCAGCAAAATATAAGCACCTTTTAAGTACTTCTTAAGAATTCAAAAAATATTTTTCAGCACTATATACATTAACAAAATGCAAAATAGCTTTCAAAGATTTCACATGATCATGATAAAATGACTAGTTTCTGAAAAAGAACTCTTTTCTTGATTAAATTAGCCATTTAAAATGCAGGAGAGATTTTCCGGGTCGATATCAGAAGCTGGAAAATGAGGCCTGAAATTGAGAATATCGAGCAAAATGCAGCACGTAAGAGTGCTAGAATCTCACCGAACACGGCTCAGTAGACGCACATGCGGACTCGCAAGTATTTCATCAAACAAGTAAAATGATCGGTGCTTTCATACGCTATGGACGACGGTAAGCCGAAATAGATTGTAGTTAAATGAATTGCGAAAACGTTGAATAGAACAATGTGAAAAGCAGGCTTTTGCATAATACGTGGCAAAAATCGACATGGTAAAGAAAAAACCTTATTTTCGAAAAGGAAAAATTAAGCACTTTTTAAAAACATCCAATGAAAAAAACACCTTTAAGGGCTTTTAAAAAACAAAAATCGAAAATAAACACCTTTAAGCACTTTTTAAAAACGCTACGCACCATGTAAACTTTATTTATCACCTATAGTCAATCATTTAGAAACATTAGTCTAGCGAACTAAACCATTAAAAACTAAATTATTAATTACGTCACTAATTCACTGATATAATTACTAATTTACCAAGCAAATATTCTACACCAATAATTTCTACCAAGTCTTTCTAAAAAAGATGCTTTTTATGTTTTTCGCTTTACAACTAGAAAAATTAAATATTATCCTTTTCACTCGATTTGAAAAACGTAGTTTTTTCTAAATATTTTCTTAACTTTAAAGATTGATTTTAAACGACTTTTTGTCTTTAATTAGAATAAAATCTGAAAGTTAACGTTCATTAAGTTTTAATTAACATCAATATCCAAAGTGAAATAATAAAATCTTATACGAAAAAAGAAAAAAAAAGAATCCTCTTAACATTATTCTTTAATGCCTGTTTAAATTCTTGTAAGGAGAAAGTCTTCTTCATTCTTAAACCGCTATAAGCTTTTCATCTCTTTTATGTGATGAGGCTGGAACCTGAACGGAAGATTTCTTAATAACGAGCCGAGTCAAAAACCCATGAACAATTTCATCAAATTCCTCGCCAAATTGCTTATCGTGATTATGGGAGGAGATAGGTAAAGACAGAAATGCTCTTCTTTATGCTAATGTATGTAAATCTGTAACTGTTTCCTTTTTCTTTCCTTCGCCTTTCCCTGGGAGAGTTTTAATGAATTCTTTCTCAAAAGTCGATAACTAAAAAAGATATCTTTAACAAGATAATGAAGATTCCTTGGGCCCATACATTGGTTTTATTTTCTAAAAATACTGAAAATTGAAGTGTAGAATTTTTGAGTGGAAGAAAAATTAACCGATAGTATTTAGGTATATTAACCTTCAGACGCAGAATTTTTATTAAACACAATTTTTAATACTTTTTTTTCCTTATTTTAAATTATTTTAAGATATAAATAAGGGAAAATATTATATTTAGCATTTTAATAATTTATGGTAAACAAATACAGCATGGAACACCGGTGTCTTTGTATGCGGTAAAGGTAAAATTTTCCAAACATGGGTCCCTCCCAGAAAATAATTTGTTTCAAATTTGCACTTATTTGCAGTTAATCATATCTAAGAGAAAAAGTTATTCATCATCGAAATTTCTTTAATTTAAAAAATTTATTATTGATACATTTTTGAATATGAATTAAAAAAAATTTCAGTTCACTTTTATTGGATTCTATATTTTAGTAAAATACATTAGTAGGGGAGAGTGGGGACAATTGTAACAGGGTACGATTGTAACAGAGCAAAAATTTCGAGTGTTGGGTTCTAGATTTGGTTCATAGGTGGCGCACAAGGTGTATTTAATAAATCTACATGTACACCCCTGATGGCAACCATTTTTATGTACTTTTGAAAGAGTTACATCACAANGGAGATTTTATTTTCATATTTAAAGTGGTAGTAAATATATACTATTTTTTTCTTTTATAAATTTAATTTTTAAATGATTTTGATCACCACTATTCTTACAAAAATTAAGCTTATATATTAATATGCGTTACTATCATGGTTGTCAACTTAATTTTTTTCAAATACAACGTATTTGTTTGCTTAAAATTGAAGTTTTAATTCCATTTTAATACCACTGGGAAAAATGATAATGGAAGGAATTAAAAGTTGGCACGTCTGATAATGGTATTATCGATATCAGCTGCAATATCGGGGAGTATGTCGATATTGCAGATAAAGTTCGATAAACAAATTTGTAAATTAAAATCCATATTAATAAAAATTTTAAAAAAAATATGCAAGAAAATTTTAGCATATATTTTGAAAAGAGGGGAGGAGTGGGGGAAGGAGGAGAGGGCCCAAAAACGGCTATATGCCTAGGGCCTACGAAAGGTATAATCCGGCTCTGTTCACGTAGCATCCTATTTCACAGTTCTTACAAATCCCTAGAGTTTCAAATGCAAGCAAACTTGGTAGATAATAAAGATCTTTAGCAGTTTCACATAGCCTTCCGTTATATATTTTTTTTACAAATCCATAAAATTTTAAATACAAACAAACTTCGTAGATGATTGAGAAATTAAGAGCTGTCGCGTAGCATCCGGTTTTACACTCTATACAACACACTCGACACTCACAAATCTATACAAGGTTTTACACAAGCAAACCGTTTTACACTTCTCACAAGTCCATAAACTTTTGAATACAAGCAAACTTTATAGACAATTGAAGAATTTAGCGTTTTCACGTTGCATTCAATTTTGCACTTCTCAGAAATCTATACAATTTTACAAAATACAAGCTAACTTAACTGGAAGGAAGACAATTGAGAGATTAAGAGCTATCGCATAGCATCTCGTTTTACACTTCTCACAAATCTATACAATTTTAAACTTAAGCACACCGTTTGACATTTCTCACAAATCCATACCAATTTCAATACAAGCAAAGTTTATTGCCAACTGAGAGATGAAGAGCTGTCACGCAACATATTGTTTGTCATTTCTCACTAACACATGCAATTTTTAAATACTACAAGCAAACTTAGATAATTGAGAGACTTAGAGCTTCCACGTAGCATCCCTCGCATTCATATAAGTTTGTTCTGCGCAATCTCTGTACAGAACTAAGAGTGTTCCGTAGTAAATGCACTGTGAAAAACAAATAAAAGTCCTAAAACGTAAAAATTTAAGTAAAAGTCCTAATCCTCAGAAATAGAAATAATTATATTAAAACTATCTGTCAATTTTACTATTATTTTTTTACATACACAGATTTTGTTTTACATAGTTCACAGATCTGCGTAGCATAAAGAATGGTCAAATTTTATATAAAATAAAATCATTTATATTATAACTAGATAATAATTTTACAATAGTTCTTTACTTACATATATTATTTTATACAGTTTAAAAAACCTATAATATTTAAAACACAATTAAATTTGATACATAATATTTTTTTATATCTTTTCACACACGTGTTCTGTTTTATTAATTTCACAAAACTGTGAAATTTTAAGCATGATCAAATTCTATACATAACACTTTTTTACGCATACTACACAATTATAAATTTTACCATAGTTTTGCTTGACAGCTATTTTATTTTAAACAGTTAGCAATATAGTTTATAATCGGACAATTTCGTTTTCTTTGTTGCTAGGAAACTTCTCAATCAAATTACATTTAATATCACCTATGTTCATTTCAAACCTTAAAAAAATAAGTTTTTTTGAACTAATATACATTTATGTATATACATTATAATTTTTTTAAGTAAAATGTTTTTTAAACATTTAAAAAAAACGTAAAATTTAAAATATGGAATCTATGCACGGTATAAAAAATCACTATCTTCTTGAATTTTTTCAAATTTTGCATTGCAGCTTTTTTACGGTGCATTTTAACTTTTTCATTTAACATATTTAAATAATTATGCATAAATTGTAATCAAACTTTTACACTATTTTGATTCGTACATGTTTTTATCATACATAACGCAGTAATAATCCAATAATGAAAATAGTAAACTAATAATGCTAATAATGCTAATGCAAAATGTGATCAGAAAATAAAAGCTATTCCGAGCTTTTCTAGAAAGTATAGTAGTATACTACTAGAAAACTACTTGATTAATTATCAAGAGCACTACCAGTAAAACTACTAATATTAAATACACCAGATATTTATATCGGATCTTGGCTTATAGGTTAAATAAATTTAAAATATATATATATTTACATAAAAAAAAAGCAGGTAAATCTGTTTAGGTCTAAAATCCTAATAACAATATATTGTTAAGTTTGCACATTTTTGTAATATATTATAATTTCGACAGTAGTTTAATACAAATTGTAATCTAAACTTAATTTATCACATAGTCAATCATTTAGAAACATCAGTCTAGCGAACTAAACCACTAAATAATAAACTATTAATTACGCCACTGCTTCACTAACTGAATCCCTAATTTACTAACATAATCCCTAATTTACCAAGAAAATATTCTACCCCAATAATTTCTACAAAGTCTTTCTAAAAAAGTTGCTATGTTTCTTGCTTTACTTTTAACAAACTCAAATTTTATCCTTTTCACTTTATTTGAAAAACGTAGTTTTTTCTAAATATTTTCTTAACTTTAGAGATTGATTTTAAACGACTTTTTGTCTTTAATTAGACTAAAATCTGAAATTTAACGTTCATTATAGTTTAATTAACATCAATATCCAAACGAAATAATAAAATCTTATGCAAAAGAAAAAAAGAATCCACTTAATATTATTCTTTAATGCCTCTTTAAATTCTTGTAACGAGAAAGTCTTCTTCATTCTTAAACCGCTATAAGCTTTTCATCTCTTTTATGAGATGAGGCTGGAACCTGAACGGAAGATTTCTTAATAACGAGCCGAGTCAAAAACCCATGAACAATTTCATCAAATTCCTCGCCAAATTGCTTATCGTGATTATGGGAGGAGATAGGTAAAGAAAGAAATACTCTTCTTTATGTTAATATATGTAAATCTGTAACTGTTTTCTTTTTTTTTTCTTCGCCTTTCCCTGGGAGAGTTTTAATGAATTCTTTCTCAAAAAGTCGATAACTAAAAAGATATCTTCAACAAGATAATGAAGATTCCTTGACATTGGTTTTATTTTCTGAAAATACTGAAAATACTGTAGAATTTTTGAGAGGAAGAAAAATTAATCGATAGTATTTAGGTATATTAACCTTCAGACGCAGAAATTTTATTAAATATATTTTTAATACTTTTTTTCCTTATTTTAAAGTATTTTAAGATATAAATAAGCGAAAATATTATATTTAGCATTTTAATATTTTACGGTAAAGAAATACAGCAAGGAACACCGGTGTCTTTGTATGCGTTAAAGATAAAAATTTCCAAACATGGCTCCCTTCCAAACAATACTTTTTCAAATTTGCAGTTAATTGTATCTAAGAGAAACAGTTATTCATCATCGAAATTTCTTTGATTTAAAAAATTAATTATTGATACATTTTTGAATATGAATGAAAAAAAATTTCAGTTCGCTTTTATTGGATTCTATATTTTAGTAAAATATATTAGTATATATTATATAGTATATATTTTAGTAAAATATATTAGTATATATTATATAGTAGATATTTTATAGCACATACAGGGTGCGTAGCCAAATTATTCAATAAAAAATAAGCACTTTTCAAGCACTCAAAAATTATTTTTAAGCAGTTTAAAAAAATATCATAACTAGGCAGAGTTGGAAAGTTTTTGACAATTGATGGCTTTACCTGGTTGTAACCGTCATGTCATAAAAAAAATAAAAAAATGAAAACTTTCGGCATTGTTTTATACAATTGTCAAAAATCATGAAATTTAGAATCATGTAAAACGAATGGCGTTTTCATACGTTAGGGACAGACAATACGCCGAAATAGATTGGGGTTAAATTAATCGTGAAATCGTTGGATAGAACAATGTGAACTGTGTCTTTTTGCATAATTCGTAGCAAAAATGAACATGATAAGGGAAAAATCTCATTTTGAAAAAGGAAAAATTAATCACTTTTTAAAAACACCCAATGAAAAAAGCACCTTTTAGGGCTTTTAAAAAAACGAAAATCGAAAATAAGCACCTTTAAGGGCTTTTAAAAAACAAAAGTCGAAAATAAGCACCTTTAAGCACTTTTTAAAAATGCTACGCACCATGTAATTAGAAAAATATTATACAAATAATTCTTAAAAATCACATGCTTTAACACTATTAATAAAATAATTCAAAGTATAAGTTAAAAAAATCTGATCCTGGATGCGTAGAAAAATCAACAATCATTTCACAATATTTGCATTTANATCTTGGAAAAAGAAACTACTCTGAGTCATCGGATTCAAGAACTCCTAAACTGTTCTACCGTGAAGTACTCGATTTCGCGCCCAGGTCGTCGGACTACCAAAGGGTGTGTGCATCTTCTCTGCAGAGGATCAAAATTGCAAATGCATGTTTTCGGATCCAGCCATTGTACATCTCTAGTGCGACGTAAATAAAAATACAAAGTATTTACTCAACTCCACTTGAGATTTAAAAAAGATAATTGCACATAGAAGGTTAGCTAATTTTAAATAAAAAAAAAGAAGGTTTGTAAATAAAAAAGATTTGACATTCAGGAGTGGAGAAAAGGAATAGCAAAAACGTTCGAATTGGAAATCCAAGAAGAGTTGTATGCTCTATAATTTCCAATTTTTTTCGGCTGTGACATCCTAAATATCCGACTACTTTTTTGACGGAACCCCAAGACGTAGTGAATAAATTCAATCAGTGATTTGGAACTAATGAAAGAATATTAATTATTTTGAAAATATGTAATGATCTAAATTTTATTTATTATTTTGTATTTTATTAAAAGCCGTGGTGGCTCAGGGGATAGAGCGTTCGCCTTCCAATGAGGTGAAACAGGTTCGAATCCCAGCTACGGCTGGTCGATGCGAATTCCGCACCGACCACAGTGCCTGACATAAAATATCCTCGGTGATATACGGATCATGGTTTTGGGTCCCTTTGCCATCAGCCTAACCGTGGGAGGTTTTCGTGGTTTTCTTTTCCATGTAAAGCAAATGAAGGTTAGTTCCATCACAACGCATTATTCACACTATCGATATAATTTAACGTTAGCAATAAAAACATTTTTAAGAGCCATGATGACTCTGGGGATAGGGCGTTCGCCTTCCAATGAGGTGAACCGGATTCGAATCCCAGCGAAGACTGGTCGCTACGAGTTCCGCATCTGGCTTGCACCGACCACAGTGCTGACGTGAAATATCCTCAGTGGTAGACGGATTATAAGCTAGACTCCCCTTGCCGTCAGGCTAACTGTGGTAGGTTTTCGTGGGTTTTTTTTCCATGTAAAGCAAATGAGGATTAGTGCCATCCAAAATTCCTCCACCAAGGCAAAGTTCTCTTAATATTTGATCCAGGAGTTCCTTTGTCTTCTGGATTAGGTTCAAAATTACAGGGCTACATAGTTGAACATTAATAGTCGTAAACCCAAAATTGGGTCGGCTGTTCAACAACGGTTATGTTATTATTTTGTTAATTGAGTTTCTGATTGAGTTCCGGACGTCAGACAGTTGGAATTCATAGGTCTATTTTAGTTCGAAATTTGATTTTAGTGTATGCATCCTTTATAGATAAGCAATTATTGATATGTTAGCAATTATAGACACAAATAGAACACTCATACGAGCGAAATCGAATCATGGTAATGAATGTAACTCTTTGAAACAATTCCATAATCTAACTACACGTTAACAGCCAGTTTCTGAATAGAGAACATTTCCGCATATGGGTGTAGTCCTCTAATTTCATTTACGAACGTAGGCTGTAAAACGTACGAACTTCGACACTCCTTTTTTTTAAAACACTACGCCTTAAATGTAACACTCACGTTCTTGTCTAATTTATGCAAGAAAAAAATCTAAATATTAGAATCCTTTACTTGAAAAGTATGTCTGCAAAATTCAATCATTTTTTTTCCTCCAAAAAAATTAGTGTAAAATTTGAAGCATGTCTTAACTTTTGAAAATGAAATCTTAGTGGATACAGTTTAGTTTTATCAAAGCGAATATGAACCAAATAAATTGAAACTGAATAAAAATTTTTAAATAAGTATGTTATAACAGCAAAAGAATGTTATCAAAATAAATATGAACAAAGGAATTATGCAAATTGTATTAATTTAGTTTCATTTAAAATATTTGTTATGAGTTCAAATTATTTTTATCAAAGTGAATATGATACAAATTAAAGGGCAAATGAAATTTTTCTTATACAAAACACTTGTTTTGAGTTTAATGTTTTTTGTCAAAAATATTTGTTAAAATTTGTTGAATATTAGTTCAAATTAGTTAAAAGAGATTTTGGGAAAAATACTTGTTATGAGTTTAAATTAATTATATCGAAGCGAATATAAACCACACCAAAGTGTAAATAAATAAATAAAAAAAATCTTACAAAATATGAGTTAAAATTAATACTTCTAAAGTGAATTTGTTCCAAAATAAAGAGCTAATAAAATTTATTTTTCCTTCAAAAATATTTGCCATGCATCCAAACTAAATTTAAATATCATAATCATCATTAATCTTAATTATCAAAGCCATTATAAACACTATTTCAATTGCAATCAATATTTTTTGGTCAAAATATTTCTTATGAGTGCAAGTTAATTTTATCAAAATGAGTGTGAACTAGATATGATAAGTTTCTGCCACATCAGAAAAAATTGCGAAAAAAATCAAGGGAAAAACCGACACTGTTAGAAATAGGGTTCTTTAAACCCAAGTGGAAGAAATGGAAAAAAAAAAACTCTTATTTTAATAATGAAATATCAAGTGTTAAATTTAAATTTTAATAAATTTTAACTGCAATAGAATTTCAATAATAGTATTAATTTCAAAGCTATTTCGTATATCATTTTGAAATAAGTGAAAGTAAAGAAGCAAATGCTGGAACTATATTTAGGTCGTTATGAATGCTATGGATTTTAGAATGACATAATCCAGATTCAAAATAAATTATTATAATAGATTATATACATTTCAAAATTTTGTATAAATCTAAAATAAATATTAAAAAAATAATTTTTGATAAAATTAAATGTGAAAAAAAATTTAACCAGTTGATAAAAAAATTAACAAAGTAATATTTTTAGCCCAGATTTTTTAATCAGTATTTTACTAAGAAATATTTACTTTATCTTTTTAAATAATTGATTTTTTAATGGAATATTCAATAAAATATAAATACACATAATTTAACTATAATTAGGGTGTTATGGACATTATGGATTTTAGAATGACATAATCCAGATTCAACATAAATTATAATAATAGGTTATATAGATTTTAAAAAATTTTGTATAAATCTAAAAGGAATATTAAAAAATAATAATTTTTGATAAAATTAAATGTACAAAAAATTACTTCCTTGTATTATATAAAATTTTATTTGTCTTAAAATGTAATTATAAATAGTTACGGTTGTACATTTATATTTGGTCATTTTAGTGTCTTCGATTTTCCTCTAGTTTCTTCCATTTCCTCGAGTTTCTTCCAGTTTTTTCCACTAATCTTCCTGGAAGAAATGGGTTTCTTCCGGAAAAAATTCCCATCCCGTAAACATACATTAAGGTACAAATAATCAAAAATCTCTTCGTACAAATGAAATATCTTTTGATTAGAAATATTCAAAAATCTTTTGATTATTTATTATGAGGTAAATTAAATTTTATAAAATTAAATATGATCCAATATAATGTACAAATATGCTTTTCTTTAGTACAAAATATTTGCTGTTTATTTTATTAGCTGAATTTAACGCAAAATAAAGTGCATATAAAAGTATTTTTTCGTGTAAAATAACTCTGATGAGTTCGAATTAGCTTTAACAAATTGATATACACCACATATAAAAATACAAATAATTAAAAAAAATGATAAATCCTTGCAATATTCTTTATGAATTTAAATTAATTCACTAAATAAATAAACCCTAAATTCAGTATAAAAAAATTTTCGTGCAAAATATTTTTTAATATGATCTAATTAATGTGCAAATATGATCCAATATTATATGTATTATTAATTAAATAAGATCCAATATTGTGTACAAATATGCTATTTTAGTACAAAATATTTGCTGTTCATTTTATTAAGTGAATTTAAGGCAAAGTAAAGTGCATATAAAAGAATTTTTTCGTGTTAAAGAATTGTGATGAGTTCGAATTAGCTTTATCAAAATAATGTAAACCACATATTAAAATACAAATAATTTTTTAAAAAATGATAAATCCTTGTAATTTTCTTCATGAATTTAAATTAATATCAGCAAATAAAAATTTTTTTCGAGCAAAATATTTTTTGTGAATTCAGATTAATTAAAAACATCTTCGTTCGAAATATTCGTTACGTGTTTAAAAATCACTTCTCTTTTGATACCTATATGTACGGAAAATATCGATTCTACAATTCCCCACCTAAACATTAACTTCCCAAAAATCAGCCCTTTTTCTCAAACATTTGACTTCCTGCATTGAAAACCCTTAAACGGATGATTATTCAAAGTAAGTAAAATATTAAGTTTCCTCAAAACAAAATCAACCGCTACTTCTTTACAAAAGTGCGGAACTTGGCGGAGGGGGAAAAAAAACGCCTCGCCAAACAAAATCAACCCCCAAGCCTTCTTGTGTTCCCATCTGCTCTATCTCAAAAGTACCCTTTTTTTTAAATAAAAGGGGATAAAAATCACCAAGCACCCACTACTGTATACCGTGAGAGAATTTACAGGTAAACACAAATACTTGACTTATTTTCACTTGTATTGGCCAGGTGCATTCTGGGTATGTCCGGTGAAAGGGGCTTGGCACGGCCATTATATTTTCGATTTTTTTTTTTCTTCTGTTGTCAAAGAGTTTTTCAGTTGTTGGCTTTTTTTTTTTCCTGTTTACTTGATATTTTTTTTTCTTGGGAAAGAAAAGGATGCAGGGATTGATTATTGTATTTTTTGTGAGAATTTCTAAGGGGGATGAAGGAGAAAACGGGATTATTGAACGGGTCAGCGATTGTTGCATCAATTTTTTTACTTCTTTTATCCTTTTTTTTCTTTCTTATGTGCAATTTTTCTTCCGATAAAGATGATTTTATGCGATATTTGATTGGATACCATTACTTTCACTGCTTAGATGTCGGATGTTTCTTTATTTTATTTATTATTTTTTTAATATTATTTCCTTCCTTGGGAGTAAAAAACAGGAAAATCGTATATCCAACTTTCAAGCTGTTTTTATTATTATCATTACTAATGTTAAATTAAATTGATAGTGAGAATAATGTGTTAAAGAGTACACAGAATCCGTTAGCTGCTTTTTGGGAGCATTTTAAACAGTACCGAAAAAAAAGCGGAAAATTATACAAAACCTATTCATAAATCTGTGTTTGCTTTATTAAATAACGTGGAAAAAAGGACGGAAAAAAAATCTTCTTTAACGCTTATTTATATTGGTGTCATACATTACGGAACATTGTAAAACCAACCTGAAGCTGCATCTTAACTGTTTATAGCGAATATATATTAAATTAAGCGAATATATATTAAGCGAATATATATTAAGCGAATAGCGAATATAAAAACTGTTTATAGCGAATATATATTAAAATAGCGTGGAAAACAATAAAATCTATAAATTAGCTTTTTTTTTTTCGTCAATTGTTAAATAGCATTTAGGAAGTAATAACGGAAAGAAAAGAAATTTATGAGCTAAGCTTCATAAGTAGTTTTTCGCTAATGTTAAATAGTATGAAAAACTATAAAATCTCTTTTTCAAGATAGTTTTTATTATTAAATGGTATAAGAAACAATGAAATCCCAATTAAGGTTGATTATTGGCTGATGTCTCATGTAATGAGAAACTGTAAAAACAAAAGCTGAGAGCTATATTTTGCTCAATTTAAATAATATAGAAAAAAACAAAATTAATTATTAAAGCTGTTCTTAGCTAATGCGAAATTAAAAAGTATGGAAAGCTATAGGAAATATAATACATCTCTTTTTTTGTTAATAATAAGTAATGTAAAAAATTATTCTGAAAGCTGTTTTTAGTAATGTTTGTTAAATAATGTAAAAATGACGAAAATAATGATTTTTTTTCTTTTTAAACTATAAAATCCTACCTTTAAGCTGTTTTTTGCTAATGTTAAATTAAATATTAAGAGAAGCTATGAAATCCATACCCAACATGAATGTTTAATACTATGGAAAAACAGAAACTATAAAATCCATATTAAAACTGTTTTGAGGAATGTTAAAACACATGGAGAATCATGAAATCCATTTTTAAGGCTGTTTATAATTAATGTGAAATTGTAAAGAAATCTAATATCTGAAATTGTACAGATATTTAAACTAATATCTTGTTTTAGGATGCTTTTAACGAATTTTGAAGAATAGTAAAATACTATAAAGTGTATTTTTAAGCCCTAATACAGGACTTTTTTGGCCAAATAAATACATCTTTAAGACATAAAAATGCATCATTAGACCATATAAATACATCTCTAGGCCATAAATATACATTTTATATATACAAGACTTGTTAAACTTAAAATATACAAGATTTGTTAAACTGAAAAATCTAAATGCAATTTGTGAAATTAAAAAAAAAAAAAGGCACAACATTATTTTTTAAAAATAAGGAACGTCGATATTTAAGGAGAAAATAATAAAGGAAATTGCTGAAAATTAAAATTATTCAAAATAAAAACAAATTTCAATTATAAGACAAAATTATTGGATTCCTTTTGGTATGATGTTATTGGTAGCGGCTAACTCGTGATGGTCAAAATTTACCACAATTAAAATTCACTTTACATCGAAGTAGCTCTTTCAAATGCCCGTAAAACACCTATTTCCACAGTATCTGTATTTAACTGTTGCACAGCACTGATGCAGTTTTAATAGGTACCAAATATACTAATTTTACCTACATTAGTATATTTGGAAATCATTAAAATTGTCCCAATTACCATAATACTAAAAGTGCTTTATACCAAAATTACTTAATTACCATTGGAATAACAAATATTATCTTGTGATGTTTTTATGTTCCTCAAAAACGAATGACAACCATTTTTCCATTAATTTTGCTTTTCTGCACATTGTGTTTCTTTTTTTTAAAATTTCTTTTTTTACCTATAACCAAAGTAAATTAAGCATCATTGTCTTCAATGATAATGTGATGATTATTTACTTTTCTCCTAAACAAAGTAGTACCATTTCCGCCATTAAGTTCACAGTTTATTTTATTATTTTAGATATAATATACCTTTTACCACAATTAATTAAGCATCAACTGGCGTCGAAAATAGTACGGCGAGTTTTTACTTTTCTCATTAATGAATTATAACCATTTCTCCATTAACTATGCTTTATAGTACGGCGAGTTTTTACTTTTCTCATTAACGAATTATAACCATTTCTCCATTAATTATGCTTTATAGTACGGCGAGTTTTTACTTATCTCATTAACGAATTATAACCATTTCTCCATTAATTATGCTTTATAGTACATAGTTTATTTTTTAGTTAGTATTTATTATCAAATTGAATTAAGCCTCATAGACATAAATTATAGTATGGCGTTTGCTACGCTTTTCCTAAATAAATTTGTATCATTCTTCCCTTAATTTATGTCATTAGTACGTAGCTTGTTTTTTTTCCCAATTACTATCTTCTTGTCCTCCACGAAGACAAAATTTCTCTCAATACTCGATCCAGGAGTTTCATTGTTTTCTGGATAGGGTTCAAAATTACAAGGCTAAGGAGTTGGATATTAGTAGTCGTAAACCCAATATTGGATCTGCTGTTCAACGACTGTTATAAAATAAAATACTATCTTCTGAGCTGCGTCGGAGCAGTGGATACGTTTGCCTTCCAATGAGGTGAACCGAGTTCGAATTCCAGCGGTGGCTGGTTGATACAAATTCCCTACCCGGCTCGCACCGACCACAGTGCTGACTTAAAATATCCTCAGTGGTAGACGGATCATAGGTCAGAGTCCCCTTACCGCCAGGCTATCCGTGGGAGGTTTTCGTGGTTTTCCTCTCCATGTAAAGAAAATGCGGGTTAGTGCCATCAAAGAGTCCTCCATGAAGGCACATTTCTCCCAATGCTTGATTCAGGAGTTCCCTTGTCTTCTGGAGTGGGTTCAAAATTACAAGGCTACGGAGTTGCACATTAGTAGCTGTAAACCCAAAAATTGGGTTAGCTGTTCAACGACGGTTGTAAAAAAAAGAGGAAAAAAAAAAGGGAAAAAAAACAAACAATTTAGTACCTTTTTCCAAAATTAATAAAACACTGGCGATTCATAAATAATATGGCGATTTTTTATCATTCTCCTGAACTATTTGGTACTCCATTAATTTTGATTTTCAATACATATTTTTATTTTATTTCAAATACCGTTAATTTGAAATTATTTAGTTATGTAGAAATGGGTTTTAGAAGCTTAACTGGATATACACGCATAAACGAACTCTTCGTTTTATTATTATAGATATAAATAACTTAAATCTCTGGGAACAAAATAAAATTTTCATTATTTTAGTCGAAGTGCCAATGTTCACGAAGAAAAGGGGAAAAAAAATTTATCATAGTTTTAAACTTAAAATCTATACGGTAAAGTAAAAAAAATGAATTTCAACATGAAATATTTCATTGTTTTGAGTACAGTTAATGATGGAAAAATAAAGGAAACAGTTGGGAATTAAAAAAAATAAAAATAGTTTACTTTTATTCAATTATTAAACAAACAAATCAGATACATCAAAAATAATATACCTTGTTAATATCCAATTGTAATTAGAACATCTCATTTTGTTAAACTTAAACGCTTATATAGCTGATGAAAAGAAACGCTGAATTTCAACATAAAAATATTATCGATTTAAACGAAGTTTGATATTTATAGATAACATAAAGGAAATAGTTAAAAACTGAAAGTATACACACTAAAAATAATAAATCGTAACACTGAAATAAATCGTAAAACTAAAAATAATATATCGTTATAAAATTAAATGTTTGTTTCATTCATGAAAACATATATCTTGAATATTATTATTTCATTCTAATATTCAAGCGATAAATTATTTATTAAAATACTACAAGATATATTTTATTATTTCATGATTTATCATAATAATAATAATAATTATTATTGAAGGAGTAAAAATATATCTTTATAAATTGAATTAATCCAATTGTGAAGTCCTGGTTTTGCTAAAATGCATCTAATATTAATGAATTAATGAAATAATAATATATCTTGAATATAAAAATGTAATAGTAATGATACATTATTCCTTATATATTATTATTAGATATCTTGTTAAAATTTGATACACCCAATTGCAACTTCTCATTTTGTTAAAGTTAAACGCCTGTATGGTAGAGTAATGAAAAGAAAACTTGAATTTCAACATAAAAATATCATCATTGTTTTAGAAGAAGCGTCGACAAGAGATATGAAAAAAGTTGCTTTGCCAAGAGCAAATTACGAAGGATTATGAGGTTAACACCAGTAATTCAACTCAACTGTTTCGAAACTGTTGATAGACGCAAAATAGCTATTTGAAAGAAACAAAAAAAATTTTTGATTTCAGAGATTGTGAAATAACAAGCACACCCTGTTTTAACTCTTGTTGTCTCAAAGTATAAGAAAAACTTTTCATGACAAATACATTAATAATAGTTCACAAATTTTGTACAATTTACACCTTAATGCTGTAAATGAAACCGAAGCTTTCTGAAGTTTAAGTACAGGTTGAAGCTAAAGTACATAAGAAATTCAAGACTGATCTAAATTCCACTACACAGGCCTGCGAATTCAACTGTCTGGCAATAATATTCTTAACTTCATCAATGACAATCTTAATTTTAAAATCATTTCTGATAATAAAAAAGTATGAAGAAATTAATTACAATATTATATAAATAATTAATGTATTTCTCACATGAATTATCTTCAAAATGATTAATAGTGTTATTTTGGTTAATAAGTTTGCAATTGCTAATGAACTTTATTTTTTAAATCGAGAATCTGCCAAACGAAGGTTGATCATTTGGGGCTGCGTAACCGGAAAAAACTTGGAAACAGTTCATATAAACCTTGCCATAAAGAATTATCTAGGCTTTAGAGCAAACAAATTTAAATATTTTCAGTTAGCTTTTTTAAAAAAAATAGTCAATTTGGCGAGATTTTTCAAACTAAATGGAAATTATCAAAATCAATGGATAATTTGCAAATTTTGTTAATTTTTATGAATCCATATAATGCAGGGTTAGAATAACTTTCTAAATATTAAAAAGCTAGATCATAAGCGCAATTTATTTTCTCATAACAGTGGCTTTCTTCCATATAAACTTTTTGTGTCATTTTCAGAATTATTATAGAATTCGCTGGCTAAACTTTCAGAATTATAATAGAATATAAGCTAAACTTGAAGTAACAATAATGAATAATAGCTGCAAACTCACAATAGTTATAAAAATAGCATATTAATTCTGAAAAAAAAAACCTATTTTATGTGACAACTGAACCATCGAAACCTTAAACTTAAAAAGTGAAACATTTTCAGAATGTCACTCTCTTCTTTCTCCAGCTGGAGATTTTTATTTATAAATTTATTTATATTTATTTATTTATATATTTACATTTAATTATTTATTTAAATATTTAAATTTCATTATTTATATATTTATATTTATTTAAATATTTACATTTCACTATTTATTTATTTATATTTAATTAATTATTTATTCATTTATATTTAATTATTTATTTATTTACTTAATTTCTTATTTTTCTAATCTGACACGAATTTCTTAAGATATCTCTATTTTAAAGAATGCATGCCCCATTTTCATTTTGCGAACACAGCGATAGTGTACGAAAATACAAATATTTGTGTGCAAAATTGAAGTATTTTTTCTGTGAAACCAAATTTGCAATAAATATTAGGTTCCTTTTTAAGATTTTGAAATTGACTCCAACCGAACCCCAGGAAATGGTGTGGAAATGAAGAGACTTATCTCTTCATCTATCTTTTAAAAATATTTCATTCGGGCATTTTTAGATTTCTAATCTAACGCATATTTCGTGAGAAACTTATCTATTTCTATTCTTTTAGGCTCCCTATAAACTTCCTCGTAAGAAATGAAAGAATCACCAAAACGGTAACCTACTTATCCAAGTTATGGCAAACAAGAAGCATATCCAAAAATTCATCAATAGTGTTCTTTGTAAATGGTTTAGTCGGAGCAGTTGAGGATGGTATAACGTTGGGCTCACTACACACTCGCAGAATATCAGGTGCATGTCCACCCCCAGCCCCTTCGGAGTGGTAGGTATGGATTGTTCTACCTTTGAAAGCTTCGATTGTCTCCTCCACGCATGCAGATTCATTCAGTGTATCTGAATGTATGGTTATCTACAGAAAATATAATAGTTTATAAATTTAATTCTTAATGTTTCAAGATATTACGGGATATTCTTTTCAAAATTGGAAAATATGTAACAGGTGTATGAACAGGTAAATATATAGCTGGAAAAACAACATGATGTAAAAATTAAGCAAATTT
The DNA here is from genome assembly GCF_043381705.1 of Parasteatoda tepidariorum. Taxonomy (NCBI): domain Eukaryota; kingdom Metazoa; phylum Arthropoda; class Arachnida; order Araneae; family Theridiidae; genus Parasteatoda; species Parasteatoda tepidariorum. The sequence continues at coordinate 85,306,942 of NC_092209.1, read as the reverse complement.
AGAAGAAAAAAAAGTGCTGAAAGAAAAGTATGCAGGGTTTTCTGTAACCACCTCCTTCAATATACATTATTAAGGATTCTTCTCAAGAAAGAAGCAAAAAAGTACAGATCTATACATTTTAAGGAGCGTAAATTAATGTTTAATTGAAAAGAAAAACAAAAATGCTATCGATATCTAACAAATTACAGCTAAGCTAAGCTGAACTAAAAGATTTATTCTACTGAGCCTTAGTCCCGTTGTTTTCCAAACTTTCAACTGCAGGTTTTCATGCAAAAAAAGTTTTTCTCACGATTTTAACGTGAAGGCAGTCAGAGAAATTACTGTACAATTTTACAGTGTGGCTCAAAGCTTAGAGAACTAAAAAAGCTGTCATATTTCTGGAAGAAACAATGGGGAAAAAAGAGGATTATTTAAAACACAAGTACAATTAGTCAATCAAGTTGTTTTCGGTGTTTCTTCACTGGAGATTCAAAAGATTTCGATGGTATTTTCATGGCTTAAGTACTTCCAAATCCCACTGTACAAATTTTTATGACTTTTCTTTGGCTTGGAAAATTATATGTGAAAAGTAGTGTTTAAGAAGCACCATACATAATTCTTTTCCTCTAAATTTCATTTTTAATGCTTTTTTTTTTAAAAAAAAATTCCAATCCTACGTGAAGGATACTTAATAGCAGAGATAAGATAAATTTTAAAAATACTCGATGGATTTCTATTCTTACTAAGGAAGCATAACTCTCAATTCAATTGGAATCAAAAAGAAAAAATTTCCCATGGAAATCATAATTTTTCTAAAAACATAATAAATTTTAAAACACCATCATTCTTAAATATAAAAGTATATATAGTTATGTATTTTATATCCTTTTTTCTGTCTGTTATGAAAATTGTAAAAAAAAAAAAATTCAGAGTTTTACATCATTTGAAAAATGAATTATACTGTGAGATAAATTAAATATTATTATTATTGTGTTTATTAAAATAGTTTCTAAATGCAAATGTTACACATCTTATGTGCTCAACTAAATGTTAAAATTGAGAAATACTATTTTCGGATTATTTACTTTGGGTAAAAAAATCTACATTATCAATCAAAATGCTTAATAGGGCTTGTCATTAAAATTCGAAAAAAATGAATTTAAAAAATGCGTCATGTTATGTAAACTCGAAAAATTAGTTACTTTTATGCTTATAATGAGATTTTTAAACCAGCCATAAAAATAGGCACTTGAAAATAATTCGAAAACAAAATAAAACTTAACAAAAAAGTCTCTTTTTTGAAACAACTTATGCTTTTACGCATTCTAAGATAGAGATAAGAGAACTTAACAGCACCAATATTTCCACCAATTTNTCTTTTTTTTTTTTTAATTTTGAAAAAAAAATGTTTACAAAAATTCAAACATGTCTATTTTTATGTTTTCAGTTTGATGAGTCTCGAGATTCGAATGAAAATGTTTAATATTTTTTTCTTAAATTGTAAAAATAGTTTTTTCTTTTCTTTTTTAATTGAAACATGTCTATTTTCATGTTCTTAATATGATGGGTCTCGAGATTTGCATTTTAAACAGACTGTGTCCCATATTAATTTTTTCTTGGTTATGGTACCAGCAAAATCCTTAAACCATAAGTCAAGTAGGATTAAATTTTTCTAAAGAATCCGAATCTGCAATGAAAAAATAAGGGTTTATGCTTTATATTTCAAAGAAAGAAGATCGAGCTTAGTATCATTGGATCGCTTTATTTGATTCAAAGAAAATTTCTCGAAAAATGTAACAGTTTCCTAACTTCCTTTACACCCTGTATATATATGAAATAGCAGTGTGGCCGAGCAGAAGAAATAAACAGGAATGCCGAAGCAAAATAAAAGTTTTATTTAATACTCATTGTTCGTTTTTATAAGTCTTCGAGCATATCGTTTTTTATATGACTTAAAACCTTTCCCAATTTATGTTCCATTTGATGACGGCTGTTTCTTGTGAACGTTTCACAGCGTTTATGTTCACGAATGTTGAATTCAGTCGAAGTTTCTCTAAAAAACTTTTTAATGTCCTGGTGGCTCGATTGGATGATGAGCTTATCCCCTCTTGAACAGGAAATTCGAACATAAAATTCGAAACTGTCACAGCAAGCTTCAAAGCCTGCTGAGACTGCAAACATTTCTTCGGTGTAAGAGTTAAAAAGAATTGAGATTTCAAATGTGAGAAGGCCCGCAATGTCATCTGATTTGAATAAAAAAAATATGGGAGTTCGTAGCATGATATTATAAAAGTCTTAAAAATGTGAACTTTTCTAGATATGCAAAAAAAAATTTTTTTTTCGTGATTATTGTTATTATTCATACCGGTTTTCCTAAAAAAATAACCAACGTTTTGAAAATCAATTAAAGAAAAACAGAAGGAGAAATAAATGTTTTTATTTATTTCTTCTTCTGTTTTTTTATTTTTTAGACTCATTAAATTTTTTTCCCACCAAGTCTCAAAATTCGTTTAAAGATGGTTATTTAGGATGGATTTATTACTGCGCCATCTTTTGACAAAATCTGTAAATAGTTGTAAAATCTTTATGAGCATCAATATCTTGTTTCCTACGCAGAATACAGCATACAGTGAAAATATCCTTCCATTTTTTAACTTTTTTTTTTTCAAATGATCGACCGGTTTTTATTACTGCTTTTAACTTTTATTATGAAAATAAATAAAATATTAATAAAAACGTACATATAACAATTACAATTCTTTAGACTACAATAACATCATCGTCATTTTTTTTCTCGTGAATATATGAGCCTATTGTCATGAATTTTTTATTTATGCCTTCAATTTACCAGCATACATAAAAAAAATGAACTACAAAAGATCCAATGACAAAAAATAAAACCGAAACAAATAAATGAGCGCCAATCGATTAACCTCGAAGAATTCTCACATGCTTCTTTTTTTCTTCTGTCCTCGTTTTAAAAATCGACCTTGCCAACACATAGAATATCAGCCACTTCATCACGCCAATTCAGAAGAATAATTTTGAAGGTTCTACGCCAAACAGCGCCACTCTTCCCTCAATGGACGTTTGTCTCCCCCTTTTCACCCCAAATAAAACACGCACTATTCCGAAAAAGGGCGTGTGGAATAAGGAGTTGGCGAACAGCCAAATTCCAGAAATAGAATCTGGAATTGGAGAATGAAGTTTAGAACGGCTGGAGAGGGGTAGAAAGGTTAATTTGAGGGAGGGGGGTTGAAATAAAGAAATATTTCCATTCTCGGTGTTCTTTTTTTTTTTTTAATAATACCGTCGCCTGTATGTAATATCTGCATTCTTTTACGGTACTTAAAGGAGTTAATTTTTCTTTCATCGAAGAACATTACGATGTGAAAGTCTTTTGTTCCCGTAATAATGGCGGGTATAAAATTCTTGAAGTTAACCTAAGACTGCAGTCGTTTTATTTAAAAGTAGCTTAATTCAAAAGAGTATACATTGACAAATTATCATATATATTGTTTATATTCTAAACATTGCATTTAAAGAATCATTTATATTGTTAATCTCAGATATTACATTTAAAAGATCATTTATACTGTAAATCTTTTTTTTTTTCTTTCTTTGGAGTTCTTATTCCATTTGTTTCTATTGTTATTTTTACATTTATTATACATATTTTAAGTCTTAGATAAAACATTAAAATTATAATTCAAACCGCAAATCTTAGTTATTTTATTTAAGTTTATCATTCTTTTCGTAAATCTTAGATATTTCCTTATAGTTATTGTTATTTCTTATATGTTATTTCTTAAATCTATTTCCTATAATATTGTTAATTATAGATTCAACACGCATATTGTTAATCGTAGAATTATCATACATATTGTAAATCTTAGGCATTGTAATTACTGAGCAGTACATATTGTAAACTTTGATATATCTTATACATGAGATATGGTAGCCCCGACGATTCCGTAGGGGTCAGGGTTCGATCCTTGACCTCTAGGACCAGCAGAGTACTTGCGATATCTGTGAAATCGAAAGTCCTGTGATCTGTAGCTGAGTAGTACAATGGATACAGGGATCTCGAGAAAGTTCTCTTCCCCCTCAGATCTATGTCTAAATTGAGGACGTGGCCTTATGAATGAGCAGTGCCGCCATCTATTCGAGGGGTTCTGAGCTAAGACGTACTTTCCCCCTTGCGGTGCTCTTTCTCAAACGAAAGGCGCACTTTCCTGACTGAATTCTTCGCAAAAGCTCGATGGCTGGCTAGTTTGGCTTGTCAAAGCGTCATTAGATACAACAACGTATCATATACAGGATGCTTCTTAATGACCACCTTTTATGTATGTTTTTAGAATCCTTGTAAAAAAAATTAAAAAATTATACGTGTAGTAAATTAATGTTTAGAAAGTATTAGTACATTAAGAAGTAAATTTTATAAAGAACAAAAATGCTTTCAAACGCAGACCAATCACTTTTTCAAAGTCAATAAAGGCAAAGCAGGTATTAAAATCATCTAATATCAGTTTATTTGAAATGAAGATGATTAAAAATGGTTTCCAACGAAAAGTGTTTGCATTTCAGTCGAACAAGACTAATAAGTATTTTTTTTTTCATTTCATGGTGAGGGAAATCTTTCTTTTTCTTCTCCCGGTTGACAATATGTCAGAGTTTTGATATACAATTACACGCATACAATGCCTATACACATTGTAAAGTAATTAGTACTATGAAAACTCTCTGAATACAACAAACTCTACTATAGTAATTACAACTACTATAGTTTAACTCTACTTTTACATGTCAACGCCTTTCGAACGCTTGCATGGAGTAACGCTTTTTAGCGAAGTACGCTTCTTTTTAAAACTACTTTTATGAGTTTGTAACAATCACGATTGTCTTGTTTAAATTGCGTCAATCTTCCGCCTTTTAGTACAATTATGAACATTCAGCCCTTATAACAGGTCATGCTGCTTAAAATCGAACTAAAAAACTTCACATACATAAAATAAAGTATTTTTAACATATGCAATAATTTTACCAAATTTAAATACATTTTTACTACCCCAAAAAACTGAATATACATAAAAACTTCATTAGGAAGTACAAAAATAGATTTCGGTTGACTTTTTAAGTTCCCCTGGTGATAAACTATTCAAATTATTGTTGTTTGCATGATAATCCATCACTATTTGTAGAAAGAAAAAAAAATGCTCACTTTATATAGTTGAATATATTTATTTCTGAAAAATATATAAGGCAATTTTGTTTATTCTTAGTGTTTTAAATACAATTTATAAAAATTAAGATTCTCAAGGCCCCCCTGAGTGCCTCGGGCCCTTGGGCACTGCCCAGGTGTACCCATGCGTAAAGACGGTACTGATGAACATGGCGAAAAAGGTCATATGGAAAAAAAATTTAAAGTATCGTGAAAAGTAAAATGATTAGCTATCTATTTTTTTTAGGTTTTAAAAAGTTACTCCAACATCGCATCATTTGAGGGCTGTTAAAAATTTGCAAAAATTGAGACTTATTCATTAATTTTAATCTACGAGGCGTGTCCGAAAAGTAATAACCATTTCGTTTCCCCACCATCGCAGCGGTAGTCTCGCAGTTCTGCGCGAGCGCAAACATGTCTGTGGTGAATTGTTTCATTTTATATTATAACCGTCGTTGAACAGCCGATCCAGTTTAAGACTACTAATGTTCAACGCCCTAGCCTTGTAATTTTAACAGAAGACGAGAGAGCTCCTGGATCAAGTATAGGGAGAAATTTGCCTTCGTGGAGGACTTTTTGATGGAACTAACCTTGCGATACATGAAGAGGAAACCCACGAGAACCTCCCACGGTTACCCTGACGGCAATNTAACCGTCGTTGAACAGCCGATCCAGTTTAAGACTACTAATGTTCAACGCCCTAGCCTTGTAATTTTAACAGAAGACGAGAGAGCTCCTGGATCAAGTATAGGGAGAAATTTGCCTTCGTGGACGACTTTTTGATGGAACTAACCTTGCGATACATGAAGAGGAAGCCCTCGAGAACCTCCCACGGTTACCCTGACGGCAATGGGACTCTAACCCATGATCCATCTACCACTGAGGATATTTCACGTCAGCACTGTGGTCGGTGCAAACCGGATGCGGATATCGACTGGGATTCGAACCCAGTTCACCTCTTTGGAAGACGAAAATTCCATCCCATCCATGGCTTCTTGTGGTTAATTGTTTGCTCACTGACGCCATTACATCAGGGTGTTGTTGTGTTTACGTATGTTAGTGAACGTTCAAAATGTATAAGACGATTGACGATTCCGCCAACAAAAAAATACATTCCAATACAGTTTCTGAAGGCAAAGAATGTTGTCACCTGCAATTCATCGTCAACTTGTTGAGATTTATGGTGAAAATGTAATGAATGATTAATGGAATGCTGAGAAAAAAAGGTTTCTACAATTCAATGTTGCACGCACCTACGTTCATGACGAAGCGCGGACAACTGTCTCATGTCAACGAAAAATTGTGCCATTAGTTGGGTTGAAAAAACGAATCAGAATACAAACTTCACAATGTGCTTGCCTTGATGAGTTCTCACAAAATTTCGAAAACTGCTTTGCATGACAGTGTCACAAATTGATGACAAAAACGGTGTTCAACAGTGTCTGCTTGCACTGGCAGCATCTTTTTTTGAAGAAGAAGGTCTTGATCTTGAAGAAAGTCGAAGACAGGTTGGTTGGCCGTTGTGACTAATGTCCGTACAATGTTAGCAACTATGTAGTCAAATGGTTTTTGAAATTCTTCCTCATGAAAAAAATAAATTTTGTTCTGAAAAAAAAAAACTTTCTTTATGCTAGTTTTTCCGAAATGGTACTTACTTTCCGGACATGTATCGTATAAGTGGAAAACTTACGCCAAATTATATTAACACTAGAAAGACTGAAATACCTATATTGCCCAAATACAGCAGTCAAAATGTCTGCATTGTGAAATAATAATGCATAAAGAAATTTGTTTAAAATTAATTTTTGATATTATTTTCAGTTATATAACAAGTTATTAGCAAATATCAACAATAAAAATAATCATGAAAGTCACAAAATTCGAAGAAATTGTGTCATTATATACATCATTGTTTTTCTAATTGAAATTGAAAAACAGTCAAAATGACTTCCTCGAGCAATCTAGTGTTAAACAATGTTTTTTAAAGTACTTTCACCAAAGAAAATAATAAAGAACAAACCACAGTTTAAATGCCTTACAATTGAGGCAAAGCTATAATATTAAACTACATAAACCATCGTGCCGTAAAAAATTATCTCGGTTTTAAACGGACAAATAACTTAAATATATTTTAAAAAGTATTGCAATTTTTTTAAAAGTTTCCAAAGACACTGTTCCTAGTAGAACACCAAAGTCAAGCATCACTGGCTGCGGTCAGTAAGCGGGTGGGTGACCACTTTGATCAGCCTGCGTAGGGACCTAGGGTGAGCGATATCGATCCTCGTTAAACTGTTATACCGTAAAGTGCTCGACTTCGCACGCAGGTCGTCGGGCTACCAAATCAGAGGAGCCATCCCCTCTGCAGAGGATCAAAATTGCGATGACGTGTCTTCGGATCATCCTCAGGGATGTTTCCCAGATTGTCGCCAATATCCCATTGTGCAGCACTAGTGTGACGTAAATAAAGTACCCAATTACCTACCAATTTGGTTTTGTGCTTAAAAGAAAATTATCAAAATTTATGAGTCATTTTAAGTTTTTACAAATTTTTGTGGACCCTGATAATATAGCGTTAAAGATAGGCTAAACTTGTACAAACAACAGTCAAATTGTTTCAGACGCAACAATTTTTCCTCAAAAAAAAATGTTATTTCAAGTGAGAACAGAGCCTTCAAAAAACAGCCTAGATGCTATTTTCAAGTCCAGGCTATTTTTTTTTTCAACGTCTATCCAGTTTAAAATTAAAACTTCCCTTCGAGTTCAAAGCATTTTATAACAGTGGCTTCTTCATTTTGAACACCTTTTTCAGCAGTTTAATATTATTTACATCAGATCAATTACTCTCCAACTACTGCCATCGTTAATTCCAACTTTAAATGATATACATCACAATTAAAACAACCCACGTGAAAGAAAACATTAGCGGACACCCGCTTATTTTTACAACCTAGAAGACAAATGAACCTGGTGTTAGGAACTTTCCACCTTCTCATTAGGGATAATTTACGAGCGGCATTAATGAAACAGACTCGCAGACATACAATGCTGTTTGTTAAGCGAAGCCCAGAAAGGGTTTCAACTCATTTTTCACACAATATAAGAGGACATTGATAAGCGGAATTTAAAATAAGCAACAACAAAAAAAAGGCTCTGGCAAAAAGCCTTATGCAACTGTTTGCCAAACGGTGTTTAATTTTTCAAAACAAGATGGCATTCATTCTCTGGGGTATTGACACTTAGAAGTCAAAAAGCGCTTGCGGTTAAAATTGTTTCCCCTTCAACACACATTAAGCGTTTTTTTATGTGTGAAGAATTTTATTTTGTTTTTTCATCGTAGAGCTGAGCAATAAATTGTTAAATATTAATTTTTATAAGAATCGCGATATTTTTCGAATTATTTTTAAAATGCATCCAGAGCTCGAAGCCTTTTTTTCCCTGGAGTCCGAAGCTCTACATTTTTCCGTGATCCTAGGCTCCAGCAATTTCTTCTCCTATTAACATCAATGCCGTATATGATATAAGATTTATTAGATTCAATTTCAATTCTTTTTCTTAAGAGTGAGCGTATAACTCAACTGTAATTTTTATAATAATCACGATAACGATATTTTTCACATTATTTTCCTAATGTATCCAGGGCTAGAAGATATGTTTTCCCAGGAGTCCGAAGCTCCAGCAACTTCGTCTCCTATTGACATCAGTGCTGCATATGAAGGAAGATTTATTAGATTCAATTTCAATTCTTTTTCTCAAGAGTGAGCGTATAATTCAACTGTAGTTTTTTCAATTAATGGCGAAACCGATATTTTTCAATTTATTTTCCTGATGTATCCAGCACTCGAAAATATGTTTTCCNACACAATATAAGAAGACATTGATAAGCGGAGTTTAAAATAAGCAGCAAAAAAGATTTGGCAAAAAGCCTTATGCAACTGTTTGCCAAACGGTGTTTAATTTTTCAAAACAAGAGGGCATTCATTCTCTGGGGTATTGACACTTAGAAGTCAAAAAGCGCTTGCGGTTAAAATTGTTTCCCCTTCAACACACATTAAGCGTTTTTTTATGTGTGAAGAATTTTATTTTGTTTGTTCATCGCAGAGCTGAGCAATAAATTGTTAAATATTAATTTTTATATGAATCGAGATATTTTTCGAATTATTTTCATAATGCGTCCAGATCTCGAAGCATTTTTTTCCCTGGAGTCCGAAGCTCTACATTTTTCCATGCTCCTAGGCTCCAGCAATTTCATCTCCTATTAACATCAATGCCGCATATGAAGGAAGATTTATTAGATTCAATTTCAATTCTTTTTCTTAAAAGTGAGCGTATAACTCAACTGTAATTTTTATAATAATCACGATAACGATATTTTTCACATTATTTTCCTAATGTATCCAGGGCTAGAAGATATGTTTCCTCAGGAGTCCGAAGCTCCAGCAACTTCGTCTCCTATTGACATCAGTGCCGCATATGAAGGAAGATGTATTAGATTCAATTTCAATTCTTTTTCTTAAGAGTGAGCGTATAATTCAACTGTAGTTTTTATAATAATCACGATGCCGATATTTTTCAAATTATTTTCATAATGTATACAACCTTCGAAGATGTGTTTTCCCTGGAGTCCGTAGCTTTTAACTTTCACGTGCTCCAAAGCTCCAGCAATTTCATCTCCTATTGACATCAATGCCGCATATGAAGGAAGATTTATTAGATTCAATTTCAATTCTTTTTCTTGATGTTCAATTTCATAATGTTCATTTTCTTAAAATTTCCAATTAAAAAAAGGTTCTTAAAAAAAAAAACTCAAAAGAGCACATAAACATGTAGTAAAATAATCAGAGATGGAACTTTAGCTTATTATTTGGAGTGGAGCTATAGCTGTAGCATCGAAAAATTCCAGGTTCCCACACAAGAGAAGAAGGCATTTTTATAAAAGTTAATGAATTTTTAAATGAAGAAAGTGTGCAATGAAAAATACCGTTTCGGCATTTGCACAAACCGTGCCAAAGCGAAAGTTGGTGACAAAGTCGGATTTCTCGCCAAAATTATGGAAAAAGAAGCGAAATTATAGCATGTATCCATTTCATGCTGCATTAAGAAGCCCCAGAGGCCAAAAAAGACATCAGCGGAATTAGATGTTTCTGCTTCGAGAGTGTTAAAGTGGTCAATTTAATTAAAAGTCGTGCCTTAAACAGTCGTTTGTTTTCAAATCTTTCTTAAGACGAGGGTTCTGAACACAAAAGCTTTTTATTGCATGCAGAGGTAAGGTGGCTTTCAAGAAGTCACAGTTTAAAAAGGTTATTAAAATTATAAGAATAAATTCTTCTCTTCCTAACCGAACAAAAATCTGATTTTGCAAAATTTATTCCACAAGTTGAGGTTATACTCAGTATGTCATTAAAGAGGCATATTTGAAAAACTAAATGTATCATTTCAAGGAAAAAGTTGCAACATATTCATATTCAAATAAAAAAATAATGTTTTGTTAAGAAAATCGTCAGTGGAAAAGGAATCGTTAGAAATATTGTGAATTTTTAAATAAAAATGAAGTAACAGATCATCAAAAAGATGAGTAACTAAAAGTAATAAATGAACATCTTTCGTGTCTTGAGATATGTAGAGAAATGTTTCACTTCAAATTTTAAAGCCGAAGAACTAATATCGATACTATTCGGAATTGATGCGAAAAATATTACTCATTCTCCAGTAAAATCACAACGAGAACTTGACGAGATATTAAATGATTCGGGCTTTAAAATTTATTATAATACGAAGTTCTTACACTATTTTTGGCTAGGAATTGCAAAAAATTTTCCCATGATTTCTGAAACTGCCATGAACTTTATTCTACTTTTTTCTACCATAAAATTTGTGTGAGACATTTTTGCCTTTAACTTTCATAAATCAAATGTCGATCAAATCTACAAAATAAGTGCTCCATACTACGGTGTCGACTATTTTATCATGATTTGGTAATATAATTACAAATAAACAGGTACACTCTTCCCATTGATATTAAATTCTCACATATGCGCAGTGCCTGATTTATCATAAAGCCTGACAGGCCCAGGCGTAGGACCCCTAAGTGATTCGGGTTTTAAAATTTATTTTAATACGAAGTTCATAAAAAAAAAACTTTTCAAATTTAAAAAAAAAAATTCTGATTAGTTTTTGAGGGTCATAATTACATAATTAACGGACCATGTTCAGCTCGCAGACCATGTATTTGGCTGCCAAACATGCTTCATTGACTTGAAAATGCAGCAAAACTCCAATAGCAATCACCTGTTTATTGTAAACATAAATTAGATTCATATAATCAATTGCAAAACTTGCTTCGATAAGATTTTATTTTCTCCTGTTATTTACATTTTGCGTGATTCCACGGTAGTTACGTCAAATTACAAGGTTGCACTTATCATATACATCATAAAAGTAAACAAACTAACAACAACTTTTTTTATCGCAAAATTTCCCCCCCTGTTTTCTCTATAGCCTTCGATCTATAAATATTCTTAAGATTAATTGAAATGTCTAGTTTTAAGGAAATGTCTAGTCTAGTTTTCTTCGATCTATAAATATTCTTAAGATTAATTGAAATGTCTAGTTTTAAGAAAAGGTCTTGTCTAGTTTTCTTCGATCTATAAATATTTCTAAGGTGAATTGAAATGTCTAGTTTTAAGGAAATGTCTAGTCTAGTGTTTTTCGATTTATAAATATTCTTAAGATTAATTGAAAGGTCTAGTTTTAAGAAAAGGTCTTGTCTAGTTTACTTCGATCTATAAATATTCTTAAGATTAATTGTAATGTCTGGTTTTAAGTAAAGATCTAGTCTAGTTTTCTTCGATCTATAAATATTCTTAAGATTAATTGTAATGTCTGGTTTTAAAACCGGGTAAAGCATTTTAAGATATCAAATAAGATTAATCAGGACTAATGTGAAACACTCAAAACTACGTGGCTAATGTGAAACACTCAAAACTACGTGGCTAATGTGAAACACTCAAAACTACGTGATTAATGTGAAACACTCAAAATAATGGTAGTAATGTGAAAACTGAAAATAATTGGACTAATCTGAAACAATCAAAATAAGTGTACTAAAGCTAAACGCTCCAACTCATGAAATCAATATGAAACACTGAAAATAATAGAACTGATATAAAACACTCAAAATAAGTAGTCTTGTATCAAACACTCAAAATAATAGAACCAAGTGAGACCCTCGACATAATTGGAATTTATTTGAAGCACTCAAAATAATGAGACTAATGAGAAATACTCCTATGAGGCTAATGTCTTAACACCTTAATAAATTGTAAATTCTTAAAAATATGTCGTGCTTATTTTGTGAGAAATTTATCAAGTCATGTGTACTTCATAGTAAAATAAAAGAGGATTCAGAAAAAAATTAGTTTGATTACGTTAGAATTATTAATACCTATTATAAGCAATTTCTAAATATTTAAAGATAACATTTTAAGGAATTAAACTTTACATAAATTGTATACATAACACTTAATTCTTTAGTCAGACAAAAATGTTTTTACTGTTTGCATTAAAAACTTTTTGTTTGATTAAACATTTGACGTGGAACACTTAAATAATAACATCCAAAATATTATGAAACAAAACAGAAATCGGAATCAGAATTAGCCGAATAGATTCTAGGCATTAACTATTCAAAAAATCTTGTTTTAAATTTTCCTTTCTTTAGAACTGTTATTGTTGTCGTCGGCCATTAAAGCAGAGGGGGTGTGATTGTTCTTGTTTTGCAGTGGCGCCATCTATGACCGAGAATTCGACTTCTGCCGCACCCATACCCGTTTATAGGGCGGAATAATTCATACATTTCATTCATCCACAGATCGTAATTTTGACCTGAACCAGAGAACGATCAATCTCCATCTGAGTTCACCCAGAGGTATAATTTGTTATGGGAACATGGAGGACATTGTCACCCGACAGATTTAACGTGGACCAGTCACCATTTATTACACGGAGAACTAATCGACCACCATTTATTACTTTTGAACTAATCGTCTCATTTTATTTAGATTTTGCCATTTGAATTCAAATAGTGCAAATTGATGCAATTCAAAAAACAAAATTTCAAACATTGACAAATATGTTAACAATAAATAACAATAGCTAAAAAAAATTACTTGATTCTTTCGATAAACGAATCATACAATTAAGTGAGAAAAAATTATTCGAATCTCTCTTATAGGTTTAATAAGGCTCTTTTACAGGTATTATAAAATATACAAAAAATTAAAACTAATATTTAGTTATTCAAACTTTTAACTGCTCTTCTGTCAAAATTATTGGGGCCATATTTTGAGGGTGAGAAATACGAATGCGTCAAAGAAAGATAATGTTTTTACCCATAGAAAATGCATTTTTATGCCTGATTTCGTTACCTAAAATATCGTCTACGCTAATTTTTTATCAATACCTCTCAAAACTATTAAGATAGATATAATGACAGTTCATTAAAATGCCATCATTTTATCAAAATTTATTCGGGTGTTCTGTTTATAATTTTGCACATTCTACATAGATTTGTACTTACGGCTTTATTAAAAAGTGCTAACATTTAACAAGTGCAGGGGGCAAAAAAATGAACGGATCAACCTGAATAACTTCTGATTTAATCATCGGAACTTCACGTTCTGGAACTTAATTTTAATGGCTTGAGAGATGAAATCAAATATGATAATTAATTCGGGCAGACGATATTTTAAGTTACAAAATCAGACACAAAAAAAGTACTTTCTCTGAATAAGCGTACCTTTTTTCGACGGATTTGGATTTCTGACCCACAAAATATAGGGTGTAATCCAGGGGCGGATCCAAAAATTTTCTTGGGGGGGGGGGGGGGANCCCCCCCAAAAAAAAAAAAAATTTTATGATTTTTTTCTATTAAATATTTTTTTTTTGAAAAAAAAACTTGAGTTTTTAATGCTAGTCTTCTCATTTATTTTTTTCATAATGAATAATACATAAATAATTCAAGTATTCAAAATCTTTAAATAATAAATGTAAGGAGTTTTTTAGAAACTTTAGCAAATCTGTCAATGATTTTTTCAACATCAAAATCAATTTCTCGATGAGTGTTTAATAATGCGAGTCCAGTTAATCGTTCTTGATTTTGAGTTGCTCTAAGCCAAGTTTTGAGACATCGAAGAGTTAAAAAGGAACGTTCTGCTGTTGCTGCACTAACTGCCAGAGTTATTAAAATTCTCAACAACATATTGATTGATGGGTACATATCGATGTCACAGGCATTAATAATCTTGGAAAGATCGTTGGGCACTTCAAGTCCCGCTTCTGTTTCACGCTGCCATTTTGCCACCCAAAGACAAAAATTCTGTTTCGGCAACTTTTACGAAAGCATTTAAGAGATTCTTATAAACCCCCCCCCCCTCCTTAAATAATTTTTAAAATGTTTTATTTCTTTTCTAAATTGTGAAAAAAATTATTATTTTTATTTTATTTATTTTTTCAATTTGGGGGGGGGGTCATGACCCCTCCCCCCGGTGGATCCGCCACTAGTGTAATCGCAATCCGGGAAATATAGTCCCCATAGTTTGATCAGGAGAGTGTTCCAAACTTTGGACATCTTAATGTTAATTTCACTTTTTTCGTATTTCACCACATCTCGAGAAATTGAAAAAATTTTCAATTCGCTTAAAAAGTTCTTGAAATATAGCGAATTTTGGTCAAGCTCATTTAACTTCCATACATATTATCTGCTTCTTTAGCAAGTGATATTCTCGGTTTGTAACTATCGAAAATAAATAAAATATCGTTTGTATCGAAAATATGTTCTTATGTTTCTAAGAACATATTTTCGATATTGATACGTATTTGCGTGTTAGGTTTTGCAGTTAAGTTTGGGGCATTTATTGCTTTCACAATATAAAATTAATATTAGTCAATAAATTAACCATTAAAACGAAAAGCAAAACTTAGANTTTTTTTTCATAATGAACAATAGAACAATACATAAATAATTCAAGTATTCGAAATCTTTAAATAATAAATGTAAGGCGTTTTTTAGAAACTTCAGCAAATCTGTCAATGATTTTTTCAACATCCAAATCAATTTCTCGATGAGTGTTTAATAACGCTAGTCCATTTAATCGTTCTTGATTTTGAGTTGCTCTAAGCCAAGTTTTGAGACGTCGAAGAGTTGAAAAGGAACGTTTTGCTCTTGCTGCACTAACTGGCAGAGTTATTAAAATTCTCAACACCATATTGATTGATGGGTACAAATCGATGTCACAGGCATTGATAATCTCCGAAAGATCGTTGGGCACTTCAAGTCCCGCTTCTGTTTCACGCTGCCATTTTGCCACCCAAAGACGAAGATTCTGTTTCGACAACTTTTACGGAAGCATTTAAGAGATTCTTATAAAACTCCCCCTTAAATAATTTTTAAAATATTTTATTTCTTTTGAAAACTGTTTAAAAAATTATTATTTTTTATTTTTTTTCACTTTGGGGGGAGGGGGTCTGTGATCCCTATGACCCCCCCCCTGGATCCGCCGCTGGTGTAATCGCAATCTGAGAAATATATGGTCCTCATAGTTTGATCAGGAGAGCGTTCCAAACTTTGGACATCTTAATGTTAATTTTACTCTTTTCGTATTTTGCCAAATCTCCAGAACTTTTTAAGCAAATTGAAACTGCTTCTTTAGCAGTGATATTCTCGATTTGTTACTATCGAAAATATATAAAATATCGTTGGTATCGAAAATATGTTCTTATGTTTCTAAGAACATATTTTCGATATTGATACGTATTTGCGTGTTAGGTTTTGCAGTTAAGTTTGGGGCATTTATTGCTTTCACAATATAAAATTAATATTAGTCAATAAATTAACCATTAAAACGAAAAGCAAAACTTACGATGCCAGCAGAATATTAAATATTATTGAACCATTCTAATTTTATTTCATAGTATAAAACGATTCTTTAAACCTTAACAGATATTTTATGCTCCATCTCTTAAACTGAAAGAAAAATCGCTAATCCTCTATTAATATTCATTTGGTTGATCTACAGAGAGATTTATCAAAATACAAGACATGTTCTATAAAGCGATCGCAATCAACAAAGCAAATAAATACATTTATTAGACGTGTAAACTTCGTAAAAAATTTATGATCGCGTTCGCGCTGAGGCGCCAAATGAAAAAAAAAAAAAAAAATGGCGCTTTGACACTCAGCAATCAGATGAAAACATTGAAAATTCGCGAGCGATCATTACATGACAAGAAGACATGATTTACGTCACGTTACAATGTCAACGACCGGCAAAAGTTGGATGAGTAACGGCAAAAAGTCACGTGATGGAATGGAAAGCTTTGAAAGGAAGAAGGCATTAGCGAAAACAATCGTTTGTAAACCAACACTTTTCACACCGCACAATGGAATAAATTATCCTGAAACTAACAGACGATGATTGATTACGGGTTAACTGTGTTGGCAGAAATGATGAGATCATACTCAGCCTGTGAATTATATTCTTTAGAGAACAATGATGAGGATCTTAGATTACCAATAATAATTGTTGGGAAATGATTCTTTCGGTTGGAACTATTAAATAGAACTATTTACAAATAAAGAACCATAAGGAGAGGGAAACCTTTTAGAACATTCGAAAACTTAAAGACGATTAATTGATTATTGGATGGCTGTTAGTGGATTTAATGGAATCATATACATTTGGCGAGATATATTATTCGATCGAGTAATGAACCTATTTCCAACAAATTGTTGAAAAAGGTTTGTTTTTTTTAGAGATAATGAAATCGAACATGAAGTTATCTTTTTTCTAAAAAAATGTTCTATCGATGATCCATTACTATGAATATTGCAATAGGAAATCGAAAGATAGTCCCCGTGATCCAGAAACTAACAAACGATGATTGATTAGGGGTTGACTGTTGGCGGATTTAGTGGGATCAAATACCTTTTTGGCGTGTTCATGAGCTGAAAATGAATAAAAATAAGCTGAATTACGGTTTTCGTAGAGATGAAACGATAAAGAATTGTTATAATTATTGAGAATGGTTATGAACGAAACAGATTTTTTTTTTATATTTTAATTTGATTATTTTCTTTTTTATTGAAAAATGTGATGAAAATGCTAATGCAATTATTGCTAATTTTTTTTTAAAAAAATACAATATTTTTCAATAATATTTTGCTTTAATAATTTTTTAAAAATAACTGAAATATTATGTAAATAATTGTTTAAAATAAATACAATTGAAGGTTTCAAAAATCATTACAGTTTTTTTTTATTAAATTTTTTTTTTAGTCAGAACCCCTGTAATTCTCCTAGAGAACCTTATGGTTACGTGGAACACCTTTTAAGAACTGGTGCTCTGGAGAACAATATAAGAATCTTAATTTCCAAAAATAAATATTAGAAATGGTAGTTTCTGTAGGAACCATATAAAATCGAACTTATAATTATCTTTTTTAAAATGAAGAAACATAATACATAGAGATCATAATACCATATAGAGCATTTTTAGAGCATTTGAAAACTAAAAGACGATCATAGATTTTTGAATGGCAGCTACTCAAAATCAAACTTTATTGAAAGGTTAAGATATTTCTGTTGAAATTATTTCTTTTTATTGAAAAGTGTGATGCATTTGCTAACGCAATTATTGTTAATTTAAAAAAAAAATCTTTTTCACTAATATTTTGCATGAATAATTTGCTAAAAATAACTGAAATATTATATAAATAATGGTTTGAAATAAATACAATTGCAAGTTTCAAAAATCGTTATGGGTTTTTTTTTTTTTTAAAGTCAGAACCCCTGTAACTTTTCCAAGGAACCCCAGGGTTCCGCAGAACACCTTTTGAGAACAATATAAGAATTCTGGATTTCCAAAACTAAACAAGAGAAATGGTAGTTTCTGTAGGAACAATATTACATCGAATTTCCAATAATCTTTTTTTGAGATAAAGAAACATAAGACATAGAGATCATAATATCATAGAACATTTTTAGAACATTTGAAAACTATAAGACGATTATTGATTTTTGAAAGGCTGTTGGTGTGCTAGATGGAATCATATACATGTGACGAAATACCTCATTCGACTGAGTAATGATCGAAAAAGAGAACTGATTTTCAATAAATTTTTAAAAATGATTCTTTCTTTAGAGACTATGAAATTGAACTTGCAGTTATCTATTTATTAAAAAAAAAAAAGAAAATTTTTTAATTTTTTCTATCGATGGTCTATTATTATGAAGATTTTTATAATACACTCTATACCAAAAATTCGACGCACCAAGAAGGAGTTGTCCGATTAAAACGAAAGTTGGTGGATAGGAAGACAATATACAGAATAGTAAATGATTAAAATTTCAGAACAATTGAATAGTTTATTGCAGAGTTACAGTAACAAGTTCAATAAGGTGTTGACCCGCCTCTTGCCTGGATACAAGCTGCCACACGGCGTGACATAGACCGATAAAGCTCTCGGATGGTCTCTTGCGGTATTTCCTGCCTAATTCGATCCAATTGTCGAACGAGGTCACCAACATTCCGTGCCAGATGCAATCGCCTTCCCATCATATCCCAGACATGCTCGATGGGAGAGAGATATGGTGTTCTGGCAGGGCAAGGAAGAGTTTGACAAGCTTGCAGACAGTTCATAGCAACACGTGCCGTATGTGGTCTGGCATTATCTTGCTGAAAAACCAGCCAAGGGCGCTGCAAAAGGAACGGTAGCAAAACAGGTCTTAGGATGTCGTCGATGAACCGCTGTGCAGTAAGTGTACCTTTAATGATGACCAAAGGGGTCCGGCTGTCAAAGGAAATGGCACCCCAGACCATAATGCCTTCTTGAGGGCCGTTGTGGCGTGCAATAGTGAAGTCAGGATCCCCCCTCTGCCCTGTGCGTCTCCAAACACGTCTTCGATGACCGTCAGGACACAGTTGGAAGCGGGATTCGTCGCTAAAGACTATACGTCCCCAGTCGGCATCATTCCAGCCATATCTGTTCAAAACATTCATGCATACGAAATTTCAATACAATTGGATGATTGCTTCTTGGTGCGTCGATTTTTTTGTTATAGAGTGTATATCATTAAGATTATAATATTTTCCATAATATAAATTATCCAAAAACTAACAGAAGATGATTGATTAGTTATTGATTGACAGCTTGTGACAACAAAAAAGGCTTTCGATTTCTAATTAATAGAAAGAAAATATTTTTTTTCTTTAGGAACAATTAAAGAAAAGTTATTATCTTTGGTCAAATTAAAAAGCGAAAACTAGAGAAAATAGCATCCTCCCTTAAAAAATTTTTAAAAGTAGAAAGCGCGATCAACATCAAAAACTTAAAAATAAAACTATATTAGTAACTTTGCATTGAAAAAAAAATCAAAAATGATAAATTTCCTTTATGATACACAAAACTCAAGATGAAAGTTATCACAAAAAAAAGTAGCGATGTCCGAGAATGTCAACCTCGGATTAACGACCACACCAAATGACCACATAAAAGTATTTGCTTTTTGGGGATCACTCGCTTAAAAATATATTCTCCTCTGGTTTATGTTTAAAATTATCCTTTCATGTCCTTGAAAAGTGGGACACCCTGCCGTTCGTATTTGTTCTGTAAATTTTCAATCTATATCTATAATATTTCTCATATGAACCTTTTAAATGTATCACACTAACCTACTCATATGTCCCAATCCAATGTATGGTATCTCATACCAACCTCTTTAATGTATCCAACCAACCTACTCAATGTCCCAATCCAATGTATGGTATCTCATACCAACCTTTTTAATGTCCCAAGTTAACTTATAGTGTCTCATACAAAAAAAATTTAATGTCCCAAACCAACGAATGGTATCTTATACCTATCTCTTTAATCTCTCAAACCAACTTATAACATCTCATACTTATCTTTTTAATGTAGTAAACCAGGATATGGTATCTCATACCGACCTTCTCATGTGCACGACATCGAAAATCATAAAATCTGTCATAGCCTTGGCAGAAAAGTTTTAGGCTTCGCAAAAGTTTCATGTCACAAAGACACGGTCTGGTTGATGCAAATAAATCATCAAAAACCAAGCTTTGCTTTTAGAACAAAGTGGTGTTCTCCAAAAATCAAAACTATGATTTTTAGGAACAGCAAGTTTAACGCACACCTATATTTTACTTTATTTCTTAATCCCCGTTGAGCGGCCGACTCTTTTTGGTGTTTGAGTCAATCGATGTTCAATTCCGTAACCTTGTAATTTTGAATCCAACCCATAAGACAAGGGAACTCTTGTATCAAGCAATGGGGCAAACTAGACTTCGTAGAGGATTTATAATGGCGCTAACTCCCGTTACCTCCCACAGTTAGCCGACGGCAAAGATTTCAACCCATGAGAATATTTTACATCTACATTTTGGTTGAGAGCTGAATTCCTCTTCGGGAGGCACCCCAGTTCACTGGTTCACCTCTATTCCCTGAGCTACCGCGACTGCACGCAATCGGATATACAGTCTGGATGTAATGGAAGCCAAGGACTCCGTCTTTCAACCAGAATTACGAATGACACTTTGCCAGGAAGCGCCATCAAGGAGCTTTTATTTACCTAACTTTGTACCAATAAATACTTAAAATTCACTTAAAAACATGTCTAATTCTGAAAATGGGCAACTAGCAGACTGGCATACAGACAACTTGTCACTTTGGTTCCGAAATTAGCATTTGATGCATTTTTAAAAACTACAAATTACCGAACATTATAATCAGCTATAAAAATAAATTATTAATTCATTCCATCAATTCTTTAAGACTACTCTCACTAGAATTTTTCTTTAATAAATAGCTCTCTCCTATTTTAAATCGCTCTCAAGCTGATTTTCTCTAATTCACAAAATTTTTACTCAACAACTTCATCCTTTAAGCTCACCAATCACAGAACAACAACCATATCGCTCCTAAAAGCGCTTTTTAACGAAGTTACTTTTATATCATTGAAATATTTATCCTAATTACAACTTCCGAAAATTCACAAAATGCTTCGTGCAATAACTTTTTCCACTTCCGTGTTTGCAAAACCTAATCCAAACATAACCAGATGATACTAAGATATCCGTTCCTTAAGCTCCTGTTATATATTTTTTTAAACATAAAAAGCACTGTAAATAGAATCTTGTCTGTTCACGCACACTTTCCAAGCATCTCCTTGGAAACCAAAAAAATATTAAATAAATAAATAAACAAATAAAAGTAAAACTGCTCGATCGGATCGACTCCAACCCTTTTTCCCACGCCAAACAAAACAACTCCCAATCTTTTCCATGCCTGGGTATTGCTTTGGAACTGGCGAAGACAATTTTATCGACTTAGTCGTCGCCGTTACCCGGGCAACCAACATGTACCCGCGCTAAAGCAAGACCTTCCCGAACTCAGATTTTGGTTAATGGCCAAATTTTATTCAATGAACGAAAAATCTCGCGGCTTCTCAAAGTAGTGGAGAAATGAGAATTTACACGCAGGTTGGGGGGGAGTGTTGCATTCGAGGTATGTATAAAATTTACGCTCAGGTACGCACCGTCATTTGTAGAAAAGTTCTGAATGCAGATTAAACAACAAGGCAATATGTTTTCATCACGTTTGGTTCAAATTTCAAATACTTGACTTATCGCTATAGATAAACCAAATGCTAATTTTGAGATTTTTACAATAGTTTTTAGTAATAAATGGTAGCGCTTCGCGCTGCCGTGCCAGAGGTCCTTGGTTCGATCCTTGGGCCGGGCAAGGCCGACTCAGCCTTTCATCCCTTCAGTGGGTCGATAAAATGAGTACCAAGCATGCTTGGGAACTAACACTGGGGGCTCCGCGTTCGGCTGACCACCTGACCGGAACATATGCTCCTGCACCCCAGAGCCCAAGGTCAAGAAAACTGAGATGGGCACAGTCGGCCTTGGCCCTCTTAATGGGCTGTCGCGCCACTGAGTTAGTTTTTAGTAATAAAACTTAGGAACTTATAAAATCATATTTAAAGCATGATTTGTATAGAAGTTCTGACTGCATTTATAAACTCCAAGCAATGTATTTTCATTTGGTTCTGATTTCGAATGCTTCATTGACAATATTATGTCTTATTGCGTTTTAATAGACCAAATGCTGCTTTTCAAGTTTTTTTTTAAATATTTCTGCGCGTTATTTGTTGTAAGAATCTGCTATAAAAGCGACCTTTTATTAGAACCATGTATAAGACTTACGTTCTGGTAAAATCATGCTTCAACCGTGATTTGGAAGAAGAAAAACCTGAAGCCATATAAACTTCAAGGCAATGTATTTTTATTTGGTTTTAGATTTCAAATACTTCATTGACAATATTAAGTCTTATTGCATTCCAATAGACCATATGCTGCTTTTCACTTTTTTAAAAAAATAATTTTTTTTTGCGCGTTATTTGTTGTAAAAATCTGCTATAAAAGCGGTGTTTTATTAGAACCATGTATAAAACTTACGTTCAGGTAAAATTATGCTTAAACCGAGATTCGCAGAAAAAACCTGAAGGCATATAAATTTCAAGGCAATGTATTTTTATTTGGTTTTAGATTTCAAATACTTCTTTGACACTAATACGTCGTATTTGTATTGCACTTGAAAAGACTATATGCTGTTTTTCAAGTTTATCTTTGATTTTTGCGTGTTATTTGTTGGAAAAATCAGATTGTTTTTACAAACTTTTTTTTCTTTCTTGAGTGGTGTTTTATTTAAGATGCGTATAAAACTTGCCCCCCAGGTAAAATCATGCTTAATCCGCGAATAGTTCTGAATTCAAATACCTTATTGACAATATTACGACTTATTGCATTTGAATGCATTGCATTGATCATATGCTGCTTTTCAAATATTTTTAGTCCCGCAGTGGACTGATCGTTAAGACACGGTTCCCAGCAGATCACCGAAGTCAAGCATCACTGGCTGCAGTCAGTGTGCGGGTGGGTGACCACTTGGATCAGCCTGGGTAGGGACCGAGGATGTGCGCTATTAATCCTCGTTAAACTGTTCTACCGTAAAGTGCTCGACTTCGCGTGCAGGTCGTCGGGCTACCGAAGCGGGGGTGCCATCCCCTCTGCAGAGGATCAAAATTGTGATGGCATGTCTTCGGATCATCCTCAGGGATGTTTCCCAGACCGTCGCCAATAGCCCATTGTGCAGCTCTAGTGCGACGTAAATGAACAACAACAACAATAAAATATTTTTAGATTTTTTCATCTTCATTATTGTAAAAAGCTGCTATGAAAGCGGTGTTTTTATAAAAACAATGCATAAAACTTACGCTCAGGTAAACTCATGCTTAAACCGAGATTTGCAGAAAAAAATCTGAAGGCATATGAACTCTAAGGCAATGTATTCTTATGTAATTAAGATTGGCGGTCTTACGGACTTATTGCATTTGAGCCATCCAAAAATATTATTTAGGTATTTAGATTTTTGCTATACCTGTTGCAAAAAGACAGGAAGACAATGCTACAGTTGTAGTACGTATTTATAAAACTTACAGTCCGGTGAAAGCAATGCTCAAACCAAGATCTGTAAAAAATAATAATAAAATAAAATAAAATAAAAATGATGGTAGATTAACTCCAAGGCACGAGTTGAGAGTAGCTTACTACAGTAGTAAAATTACTGTAGTCGCTACTTTTTTTCGTAGTTTGTAATGTATTGTGCTACTTTTATTTTTAAAAAAATAGTCTAGTGAGTAGTGTGATACAAAAAATAGTAGTTTGTAGCGATTCCTGACAACTACGTTAGTTGTAACGTTAGTTTAGTATATGGACAGGGTTCTAACACAACTAATTTTTCGAATTTGATGGGGACAAAGCTTAGCGGGTTTGTCAAAGGACGCAATTTTAAATCTACCTGTGACTTTGAGTTAATATGAATCGTGTAATTGGAGTCACGTAAAACTAATATTTATCAGCCAGTACAAATAATAGATAATTTATCACTTTGGCCACACTTACACATGCGAATTTAAATTCGTAAATCAGTGATGTTATTTTAAAGGAAGGAAATACATTTTCGATGTATTTAATTTCTTAGAGGAAGAATAATCGAGCATTAAACACTTAACGAAATTGCAAGTATTTGATAATTTCCAAGCATGTCTTAAATGAAAATCTCGTTGTCAAAGAAGGGCATTTAAAAGTTGAAGACTAAATGAACAAATTCGAAAAAAAAAATATGTTTTAGAATAACAAAATGGCTCATGTGAACATGAATAAATATTTCTTCATGTTTAATATTATCTAATTTTTAAATCAAAACCATTTTGAACTTAATGTGCAAATTAATTTCTCTAGCAGTGTAAATGAGACAGGTGTAAATTAACTTCTCTAGCAGTGTAAATTATACAGCTGTAAATTAATTTCTCCAGCAGTGTAAATTAGACAGGCGTAAATTAATTTCTCTAGCAGTGTAAATTAGACAGGCGTAAATCAATTTCTCTAGCTGTGTAAATTATACAGGTGTAAATTAATTTCTCTAGCAGTGTAATTATGCAGGTGTAAATTAATTTTTCCAGTAAAGTTCGGTTCCTTAAAGTATTCACTACATTTAGAAAAAAGTAGTGTAGTTAACTACATTTGTAATAAAGTAGTTTTAAATGTAGTATAATACAAAAAAAATTTAGTTTCTCCGACCACTGCTCCAAGGCAATAAATTTTCGTTTTGTTCAGACTAAGGTATAACATGAAAGGTTATACGATTTATTGCATTTCAATAAACGAAGTACAGAGTTTCTAAAAAAATTATCGTCATTTTTTGTAAAAAGCTATGAATTAAGTTGAGGAAAATATGTTCAACATGATAATATCTATATAATAAAGACATTTGCAGGCTAAACACCATGAAATTCATCATATTTATAGCGCAATATCCAAAAATCTGTTTCATAGCACTGCAATACATATCTTCTGCATTTTTAATCTCATATTCCAGCATTACTGGAAATATAAATATTCCAGCAGGCGCAAATCTATGAAACAGAAAATCATAGGGTTACAGCAAAGGAATGAGAAAAGTTGAACTTTTCCATCTACCGTAGATATTTTTTGTGTTTTTTTTTATAGGAAATTTTTATAGATATTTTTTGTCGTAAAACATTTTTTTAATAATACTTTAATAACATACATAGCACTCTTTTGGAAAATTATGAAAACGGCGCAAAATAGGAGAGCGAAGATAAGCAGCAGGTTAGTTTAAAATGAGAAGTGTTTGTGGTCTCATTTCAGTCGAAAAATTATTCCGGCTTAAAGCAATATGTGAAAATGTGCAAAAATAGAGAATTATTCGATGATTTTAATGTTTTTTTTCTCATCTAGATGGAATAATCTTGCCAACTTGGCGATTTAATAAAAAGAGGAATGATTTTTTAAATATGCAAGCTATTTGTCCGTTTTTTAAGTCCTGACGATTCTTTTCAACGCCATAGTTAATATGGAATAAAATTAAGGCTTTGATTCCACTTTAAGGCACTTAAAATGGGGCTTTTTATTTTCTTTGGCAAAAGATTTCGAAAATCAGATATTAAAACTTTCAATATGGTAAAAAGATCAAGGTCATTCAAAATAAGTAATATCGTCGAACATTTCCTTTGCATATTCTTTAAAACTTAAAAAAATAATAATAATACTTTTAATCAAGCTAGTGGAGAATGAAAACGAGTAAAAATCATTCTAAAAATCGGGAGGTACCCAATCATTTACTTTAAAATCTATCCGAATAAAAGTTTTAATGAAATTCAGGAGCCAGCAGCATCATCATATCGAATGCAAACAAGTTTTGAGTCATCAAGTGCCCTTTTTAAGTAAACAAATTCATGCAAAAGAAGTCGTTGGCCGATAATGAAGTAATCGGAGAAGGAAAAACCTCTGATAAAAGGGAGGGTAACTTGATACTAAGTTTTGTTTAATCAAAATGGCAGCAGCAAAGAAGAATTTTCATCCCGCATGTCTTTGTTCAAGGATTGCAAAAAGAAGATTGTTCACCTCCAAGAACTAATCTTTCTTGTTTTTTTTTTAACCACAGCTTTTTATTTTACCTCTTTTCTTAAATCACAAGTGGTAATGATGAAATTTATAAGCGAAATATTTAATTGCTTAATAATTATATTTAAAAAATATATATTTAATAGCTTATGAAATTTAATTGCTTAATGCAGTGTTTCCCAAAGTGTGTGGTACGCTTACCCCCAGGGGTACGGGAACAGTTTAGCTGGGCTACTTCTTATGCGAAATATCTTGCAACAAACGAAAATTTCAAAAATTTTTACTTAAAAAACAAAGCTGGCCATGAAAATTTACGATTACATATTTTTCTATTGACTATTTTTTGCAGTTGGTGTCAACAGCCAGTTGTGATTTTTAACTTTATTATCCATTCTAAATAAACATTTTCTTCAAAAAACACATTCATTTTTTTATTAGTGGTACACAGCGTGACGAAAAATTTAGAAAGGGTCACAAAATTTAGAAATCAAAAGTCATAAGTTTGGGAAACACTAGCTTAATGTATTATTTACAACGGTTCTCAATTTTTTTCAGCCACGGAACCTTAAACGATCGAACTTCTTTTGGTGGAACAAAGATTACGATTTTTGCTGTTTAAGTTAAGTATAGTAGATTTCGCTGTTTAAGTTGAAAGTCAAGTTAAGTTATGTTGAAATAAGCTAAAATATAATTTTTGAAAAAGAACTGTTATAAATTGTGAGAAAAATAATAAGAGAAAAGTATTTTTTATTCTTGAATTTGTGGTTATTTTATTTTGAATTTCAAAGTTCGATGAGAAATACTGATGCAATAATTTATAAATGAATATTGTTAAGCAATTTATTTAATGTATCATTATTAGAAAAATATTTATTATTTTAAAATTTCCTATTTCAATTTCATTGCAATTTTACATAAATAATTTAATAAAAAATAACCAAAATATTAAATAAATAATGGATTTTTGGTTGGATACAAATTACAGGTTCTCCTATTACAGGTTCAAAAAATCACTACTTGGTTAAAAAAAAAAAAACCTATTTTAAACAGATTTATTATTATTATTTTCAAATAGCAAAAATTTCAAATATTTCCAAAATGTGTGTGCCTTTGATCCCTTTATTAATTTTTTCTCTGCTAAAAAAATACTCTGAATGTTAAATAATCCAGTAGTTCTGCTACGTTTTTTTAATGTGTGCATTTGGGTTAAAAGGAAGCATCAGATTCAGTAAAAATGTAGTTTTTCGCATTTTCAATGTAGTTTATCTTAATTTTGCTTTATTTTAGTGTACATTTTTCTTAAAAACAGTATTAAAATAATAATTCCTTAAAAAATTAGTAAAACAAGGTTGGTTATTGAAAATTGAAAAAATGCCGTATAAGCAATTTAATATTTTTCAACAATTTCACAAACTTTATGTCGAAATATTTCTGTCAAGTAGTCACTAAACTGGTCCAGTCATATTTTTTCCTTTTTTAGAAAAATCTAATGTCTGGATTAATAATTTATTTAAAGAGTAAAAAATAATTATATAACCAATAAAATGTTAAACAGTTTCAAAAGATATCTATAAAAGCATGTTGTCAAGAAAAAAGTTTCCGTTATGAGACTATATTATTTATTGTTTGACTGGCTCTTTCATATCTTAATATTTTTCATAGGATTCAATGACCTCTCGGGGTGGAAAAAAAAAACAGAAACAACATAGCTTAAAAGAAAAAGAACATCCTGTGATAGAAGATTAGAATGTTCCCCAAATCTCCCCCACACTGAAACTGATGCTGCCTTCAATCTCCAACAACTTTGTTTACAAGAGGACAAGAAGAGCTGTTAACTTCGATTTCGAGTTTTTGACTGCTTTGGGAATCTTTTTCATCCCTGTATTTACAAATAATCAGTTTCAAAAAATTATGAAATCGATTTCACATCCTAACGAACTACATCATTCAATTTGTTTTTAAATTGCAAATTTATTAAGTAAAAATGTGTATAAATTTATAAAGTATAAATTGTTTGGCGTGTACTTACTTTTTTAACATATACTCTCACATATTTAAATAACTTGTTTCAATAGTACTTAAAGAAATAATTTATAATTTAGATTTATAAACATCCTTATAACAAATTTATATTCTTTTATATTAATTTTACAGTAATTTTACATTGATTTTTAATTATTTCATTAATGTTAGAAATTTAATGAGCGCGTTGAAGAAAATGGGTCAAATTTGCTGTCTTAATAAGTTGAACCTTTCTTAAATTTTCACTCTTAAACTTCTCGACACTCTATGGTTATTTTATTTTATAACCGTCGTTGAACAGCCGACCCAATTTCGGGTTTGCAACTACTTATGTTCAACTCCATATCTTTACAATTTTGAACACAATCCAAAAGACAAGGGAACTCCTGGATCACCAAGTATTGGGAGAAGTTTTTCCTTCGTGGAGAACTTTTTGATGGAACTAACTCACATTTGCGTTACACAGAGTGAAAAACCATGAAAACCTCCCACGGTTAGCCTGACGACAAGGGAACTCTAACCCATGATCCGTCTACCACTGAGGATATTTTACGTCAGCACTTTGGTTGGTGCGAACCGGGTGCAGAATTCGATTGATCGAACCCAGGTCACCTCATTGGAAGCGAGCTCTCTACTCTCTGAGCCACCACGACTTACACTCTATGGTTAAACGAAATCATGGTTCATTTTAGTAACTTGTACAAATTTTTACAGGATGAAGAGCCAGAAATATACTTTGCCAAATGCCTTACATATTTTTAATTAAGTAATTATTATTATTGTTCCTATTATTTTGTTTTAAGTAAGAGAATTATTAAAATGTTTCTTCTTTCTTTGAATCTATTGAATAAATTCTTTCCAAATTAAACTTGGCTATGTAAAAACAAAATAGTAGCACAATGTATTCTTTTGATTTGTTAACTAAAATAATTTTACAAAACAATGGCAACGAACCATTTTGTCTCAGGATATAGAGCTCTCGCCTTCTAATGAGGTGCCCCAGGTTCGAATCCCAGCAACGGCTAATCGATTCGAGCTTAACTCTTATTTCGCACTGACAACAGCACTGACGTAAACTATCCTCAATGGCAGATAGATCATAGCTTACATGTCCTCGCTATCGGATTACCCGCGAGAGGTTTGCATGTTTTTTCTTTTCATAGTGACGAAAATGTGGGTAAGTTTAATCAAAAATGTCTCCAAGAAGGCTAGTTTGCTTTAATGCTCGACAGATGAGTTCTGTCGTCTTCTGGAATCGGGTTCAAAATTATGAGGCAATATTGAGGTGAACATTGAAACTCAAAAATTGTTAGGCTGTTCAACGCTCGTAAAAACTAAATAAATAAATAAACAATTGTCAGAAGTGGCCTTATTTAATTATTTATATGACTATTAACTGAACATTAAATTTTATTTTAACTCGTTTCTTAGCAAATTGTGCCACACAATATTAATGTAACTAATCAGATAATTTAATTTTTCAACTATCATGAAAAAGTCAAGTTTTTGTCACCTAATGCGCACACATAACCTTTCACAACATTTGACATCTTTATTTCCAAAAATAAAAAAAGGAACAATTCCAAAAGATATTCATCAATACAGGCACCACAACGGAAAACCACACCTCAGCAATTACTGACATATATATGAAGTTGATTACTAACTGCATATGTGGCCTTCAAACATATATGTATCAAAAAATTTATGACAACTAAGTTGGGGAGAAGGGGGATGTCCGTGCGTGTGCTTTCCATTAAATTGCCATTTAGGGCGGTGGGTGGGTGGAAGAAGAGGGTCTCAGAGTTATGCCCAACGTCCTTGAAACAATTCCGAGATACCCATAGAAACGTGACGACCATGCAGAATAACGGGCGAATCGGAAAATGTGTCAAAGGTTTAATCAATACCAGGGTTTGCAAAGGGATTCTCGAATCAATATTTATAATTTACGAACGGAAAAGATGAAGAAAGAAAATAACTGAGTTCGTATGAAAAATTGAAAAAAGAACTCAAGAAGAAAGTTGTCGTTTTAGATAACTGAACTGTAATTAGGATTTAAAGGTGCTTTTTATGCCCTGAATGTCGTATTTTTTATAACAAACAAGTCAATTTTATTTTTACAATTTTACTTAGTTTTGTTCAAGTTAAAATCAAAAAATTTATTTCGTAAATAATATATATATTTTTTTTTTTTGAAAAATTAATAAGTTTGAAATAAGAAAACGATTTTAAAAACTTTAAAAAATCGTTTGCTCAAAAAGTCAGAAACGGTTTTCAGACATCTCAATCAAAAAATTTATTTCCTACATAATATTTTTTTTAAAAAAACTTAATAAGTTTGAAATCAGAAAGCAATTTTAAAAACTTTTTAAAATCGTTTGCTCAAAAATACAGAAACATTTTTTAAATAAAATAATGCATGTTAAGACATTTTTTGATCATTTTACTGAAATTTTTCGTGAAATTTAAAATCATAGTTTTGCATACTTCTTATATAAAATGTAAGTAGAGTTGTCAATTTGTTCTATATTTCACAAAATACTTAGTTTTTAGAATTTACCAATGGAAAGTTTTTAATCATTAAGCCAGAATTTGTTTATTTATTTAAAAAAATGATTGAAGTCTTTTTCGTTAATTTTTATGTAATGATTTTTTGAACTTCGAATTTCAATTTCGATAAACATTTCATGAATAACATATTTTTAATTTAGCTTAACCATTAAAAGTAGAACTGATAAAGTACATCTTCATTCTTAACGATATGGACAATGGGAGAGAATGCCTGTTATTTAGATTGTATTTTATGATTCGTCATTTAAAAATTTTGTTAATTCTCAAAAAAAACTTTTACAAATCAGTATTAGTGCTTCAAAAATTTCAATAACTTACAAATCATATTAAGTACTTTAAAAATTTTATTCACTTACAAATCTGATTTTAGTTTTTAATCTCATTTTTTAAAAGGCTAATTTATTTACTAGTCTGATTTTTTCCCAATTACTAATTACAATTATCAATTTTTACTAATTTAAGCATTTTAAAAATCTTATTCGTATTAAAGATCTGATCAATCATCATAGTATTTTTAATAAATTGATTTATTTTCAAAAAGATAATATTTAATTGTTATAAACTTTACAAAACTGATTAAGTATTTTAGTTTTTCATAATATACGAATTATACTAAATGTTTTATGTATTATAAACCTAATTTGCACTCAAATGCTTTAAAATGCTTCATTTTTTTAAATAAAAAATAAGTGCATTTTTATATAGAAATTTTTTTTTCTGCCTTAAGTTTGCAGTTGTACAACTATAAATATTTTAGCAAAAAAAATTAAAAAATATTCAATTAACAAAAACATTTTAGAGGACATATCTGCTCCTAAACCCTTAAAAAACTCTAATTATTTCAGGACAGTAAATAACAATGTAAATGAGATTCGATTGTTTTCTAACCTTCATCAACTATAAATAACACGCTCTTCTCCGTTCCTAGCACCTATTTTCAACTCCTATATCTAATTCTTACATCAACTGCCACCAGAACTGTCTAAATTTTATTATAGACCTCTTGAAAATCATATTAATTTAATTTACGATTTTATTAATCAAGTAAAAGTTACTTAATGAGAAACTCAATAAAATTAAATCATTTAAATTATTTTTAATAAGGTGCTTAGTATTGTTGCATTTTTAATATTTTAAAATTTAATAAATTCCTCACTAACCCTTTATCATAATTTCTACTACACAAAGATTAAATTTTAAAATCTAATCTATTTTAATTTTTTATATTTATTAAAATATGTAATCTATTTTAAAATATAATCTAATATTTTTAAGTCTAACTAGAATTTTACGATATCGTAAACTCAAAACAGAAGAAAATTCTACATTGGTTGTTTCTATAAGAAACATGTGGTAAATATTTATTAAAAATTCATTTATTTAGTAGTAATAACTAAAAATTCATTAATTTAGTAGTGATAGTATAAGTAAAATGCAAAAGAGAAATAGAAATATCAAGAATTCAAGATCACATATTATACAAATGATTAAAAATTCATTTATTTATTTTTTAGCAAGTAATTTCTTAATGCTTTTAGATATTCTTAACAAAATCTGCTATGACATTTCTGTAGATATTAAATTAAAATGTAGAATATAGATAAAGATAAAATTTGTAAAGGAAATATAGATATTTAGAATTTAAAATCATAACAAAAATATACAACTGATAATTAAAATAATTTATTTTATAGCCGAATTCACTGATATTTTTCATGAACTCTCTTAAGACATTCTTTTACAAACACTACTTTTCACAGATTAAATATATTAGCATAATAAATAGCATTTTTTATAGCACACAATTTTAAACTTATTCCAAGATGCTTTCTGTGATTATTATTTTTTTATGCAAAAAATATTTCAATATTAAATTTATGTTCTAACAGACGATATCTAAGATAATTTAAATTCAAATATTGTTTAATATTGAAAAGATAGATTGCAATCAAATACATACCAACAATTAACAATTTTTAACGAACATTCTTAATTGACGAGAATATATCTTAGCTTAAATACGTTGCTTTAATTAGTGTCTAAGGATATATTTTAAATTTATCATACTTATGTACAGTCGAGATTGTCGAAATGTTGTAAAGATAAAAATTATTTACCATTATGAACTTGACAAAAGCATTAGTTCGATATTGTAAAATGTTGTTTAAAAGATATCGAGATGTTGTAAAATGACATGAATAAAATTATTCACTTAAATACGAACATCAATTAATATACTTTAATAAATATTTTAAATCTATAGCGAATTAGCCAAAAAAAAATTTTTTTTTCTTAAAAAGACACATAAAATCATTTATCATTATGAACTTGACAAAAGCATTAGTTCAATGTTGTAAAATGTTGTTGTAAAAGATGTCGAGATGTTGTAAAATGACAAGAATAAAATTGTTCAATTAAATACGAACATCAATTAATATACTTTAATAAATATTTTAAATCTATAGCAAATTAGCCAAAAAAAAATTTTTTTTTTCTTTAAAAAGACACATAAAATCATTTATCATTATGAACTTGAAAAAAGCATTAGTTCGATGTTGTAAAATGTTGTTGTGAAAGATGTCGAGATGTTGTAAAATGACAAGAATAAAATTGTTCAATTAAATACGAACATCAATTAATATACTTTAATAAATATTTTAAATCTATAGCAAATTAGCCAAAAAAAAATTTTTTTTNAAAAAAAAAAAAAAAAAAAGACACACAAAAATCATTTATCATTATGACCTTGACAATAGCATTAGTTTAAAATTAGTAACACTTCAATCATCAAAGAGTGTTTCTTTTATATTCGGGTAATGACCCACAATATTAGTAAACAAACGCCCACTCACCTTGAGTTACGGGTGGAGGTGACTTCTCCCTGGACTGGGGGGTCGACGCATCACTGGAGGAGCTGGGCACGGCTCCTCCACCTACGCTATCATCCTGACCATCCTCTCCTTTAACAGTCCGAGATGACCACCCGGACGATGACGACGAACTGACATCTGGCAATGCAATATCGTTACTGCTGCTGCTGTCTCCCCTATAACCCTCCATTTCTCAGGATCCGAAAATCCCATTAGATAGTAAATCCACAACAAAACTTATTTTGCGAGTTCGTTACACTCCGACTCCTGTTTTTTACTCCATTGTTTACAATCCTTCCTTCTACTCCACAAGGTCACCAGACTAGTAGGATGACGGGAAGATGTGCTCCTGCTCTTCCACTCATAGCATCTTTTTAGGATGGAATGGGAAGATGCGGAGAGAGAGAGAGGCTGTTTTTAGGGGGCGGTGTATAAATTGCCTTTTTGTTTTTTTATTTTAGTTGACTGCTCTCCGGTTTTTTTTTCCTGGAGTGTTTTTTCTCGCTCTGTTCCTTTCCTCTCTCTAAATCTGTAGGACTAGAGTAGGGATGGTCGGTCGCTGAAAGCAGCAATCCACATTGAGCAGGGTTGCCCTTGAGCCGGCGAGAAGGAACGATTCTCCGGCTATCAGTTCGCCAAATGTGTCGCCAAGGCTGAGACTTGGAAGCGAAGCCGGTGATGAAGTAATCGATTAGTGTTTGATTACGGTTCGCTTTCTGAGAGAAATGAAATTATTTTTTATTTCTTGAGATAATCTTCTTATGTTTTTATTTAGATTATTTAGTTTCTTTAAATCAATTACTCTTAGTTGTTATTTTTGAAAAAAATTTTAAAAGTCGGCGTTTTAAATGATAAAAGAAATTTCGTCTTAAGCTAAAGATTCATTAAATCACAAATCTTCTTGCACACGATCTCAGCAATTTGTAATTTCGTAATGAATTAAAACTAATACTTTAAAATTCGAATGCGCAAGTCTTAAACTCGAAAATTGAAACTAATACTTCATAGTATAAGCAGACCATTGAATGAACAATTAAGCACAGCTTGCCTTTAAATAACTCGTAATATGTTTAAAATCAGTATCTTTTTGATAATTGATACTGTCAACATACTTGTTGTAAAAATGCAAATTATGTTTAAGAAAGAAATGGAAGAATTTAAAAGTATTGTTTTAAGATTTTGGGGTTCAAATAATAAGTAGTAATATAACCAAGTTAAAGGGCAACTTCTACCAATGAATAAACACGAACTTTTCCAGTGACTGAATATTTGATATTCTGATTATATTATGACTTTTTAATGTCTTATAAGTCATAAAGAGAAGTTTTTTCCTGGATTTAAGACATACAATACTTAGTATTTTGAAAAATTTTACACTAGGTAATATAATGTATATGTGCATCGAAAGTTGCTGGTCGATTAACTAAAGAAAAAAATATTATCCATTTTCTTTCTTATACGTTGTTATTTCGGATATTAAGTAAATTCCAGAATAGGAAGAAGATAGCGCAGATTGCCGAAACATCAGTTATAGTTTTCTTTCTTTTTTTTTAATTTAATTTAATCTCTAAAATATCGAATTTTGTCTAGATTCTATTTCCAGTTAAACCTTGTGGTCCCATACATTTGTTTACCTCATTTTTTTTTATTCTTCAAAATATTTTATTTTATTTTATAACCATCGTTGAACAGCCGACCTAATTTTTGGGTTTACGACTACTAAAGTTCAACGCCGTAACCTTGTAATTTTGTACCCAATCCAAAAGACAAAGGAACTCCTGGATCAAGTAATGGGAGAAATTTGCCTTCGTGGTGGTCTTTTTGATGGAATTATCCCGCATTTGCGTCACATGGGGAGGAAAACCACGAAAACCTCCCACGGTTAGCCTGACGGCAAGGGGACTCTAACCCATGATCCGCTACCACTGAGGATATTTTAAGTCAGCTGTAGTCGGTGCAAGCCGGATGCAGATTTCGTATCTACCAATCACCCTGCAATTCAAACCTGGGTCACCTCATCGGGAGGTGAGGGCATTTTCCCTTCGGCCACTTGAGCTTGACCCTTAGTATGTGTCAGTTTTCGTTTCTAAAAATATGTAAAGGCTATTTCATCGTTTACGAATGTCGTATTAGCTGACTTTAAAAGCACCAAATTTAGCTTTAAAAGAATCTAATTTTTGATAAAATCAATTTTGGTGTCATTTACGTAATTTTTATTAGTTAAAAAAGTACAAACTAACTGTTACGAACAAAACTGAATATGTTTTGTCATTAGCAGACAGTCTTAAAGTTTTAAACTTTTAAAAGTTAATAAAACATAAAGGAATTTTAAATGGAATTGTTATATTTTCGCAAAAATTAGTGGAACTACTTATTTATGCATTTAAAGATGCAACTATGACATTCGTAAATGGTTTAATTGCTCATAAGGATATCATTATAAAAACGATATAAAATAGGATTTTAAAAATGTATGTTAAGAGCAGGGAAAATGGGACACCTTGTATATTCCATTTCTAATCAATAAAGGTTAGTTTTGTGTATATCATTGTTTCACCAAAACAATAGAATAGTAAAACAATTGATTGAATTAATAAATTACAAATCATGTTTTCGTAATAGTGTGCATTGTTTAAACCCATTTCAACAATAACTAAAATTCATTTTAACAATAACTGATATTTTATTTCAACAATAACTAAAATCCGTTTTAAAATTCATTTGATGTTCAGCTTTTGTGGTTGTCGGTTGTATTTGAATACCAAAAACTGAAAATTTTGCAACTTAAATGGTGAAGGTACTGCAGCTGTAGCGAATATGAAGTATGTTAAAGCTGATTAAAAACTGTAAGTAAAAATAATTTAAAATCCAGACATCCAAAGAAAAAAAATTCACCCGATATAACTTTTAATCTAATAATCCATTTTGCATGCACCAAGTTGTCCACCAATCAATATATTAAATGTCTTTAAGGTAAACATGCGACTACCTGAGAAATATAGATAATTATCGGTTATAGAGAACCATGAAAAAACAATTCCAGATTCTGGTCAGGAAGTCACTGATAACCGACAAATAAATTTAGGGAAAAAGCTATATTTCCTGATAATTATTCATATAAAAAGTGAAACATTTTGATCAACATCGATAATTCTGCACATAAACATAATGATAATTATTAAATATAATATTGCTTTGAGTGTTGATTGAGTTTATTTAACGAAAGTCATGACCAGTATAAAAATAATATACGCTATTTAAAAGGTAAAACTTTGCGATTTATTGCTAAATATCGATAATTTTGATAATGATAATTTTTGCTTTTCGATGTAAACAATAGAATTTGAAATGATATGTAAAGGGTACTTACCCCTTTCTTAAGTTCTTTCGACGCCAGGGTCTGTAAAAGATTTCTTAACAAAATAAACGAACTGGAA
Source organism: Parasteatoda tepidariorum (assembly GCF_043381705.1). Lineage (NCBI taxonomy): Eukaryota > Metazoa > Arthropoda > Arachnida > Araneae > Theridiidae > Parasteatoda > Parasteatoda tepidariorum. Next base: position 85,269,773 of record NC_092209.1, on the reverse strand, counting down.
AAACATAGATATTTATTTATTAACACAAGTAAATTACAGAGAAAAGATATGCCACTAGATGACAACTGACATGCTGCCTTTTTTGTGTGTGATGACAACAACTCCTAACGCGCATGCGTTAGGAAAGTTCTGTTTTTGGAGGTTGCATTTCCGACAATAATTAAATATATATATTTGATTTCTGTACTAAATCTTGGCACTTATCCATTGTAAACAACAATGCTCTTGTTGGCGACAATTGAAAAAGCAACCGCCAATATATACGGTCCTTATTACTAATAAGCACTGAAAAATACTAGCATATCTGCTGGAGCGTTATTATTATTACGACTTCCAAGTAAAGAATCAAGATGGTAGTCCATCAAGGTTAAAACAATTGAGTTTAAATTTATAAATTACAACATTTCAAATTCTTACCACATTCTTAATCATAATTAAGATTAATCACTTCTTAAAAAACAAAATTAAATCTGACTACATTCTATATTTTTAAGTAGCATTTATTGAGTACCTAAGCTTTGCAAAAATTTCAATATTGAAGTAATTCCTGAGGGTTTGAAAACTCAGAAACTAAATTTTACCAAATCTTTAAAGTCTACCAATTATCTAGGTAACTACAAAAATTAGAAATTAATAGCTCATTTTTTTATTATTAATTAAATTTAGGAATTTGTGGACAAAATCTTTTTTATTATCAGTTTCATTGCGTACTTCTCTAGATTTACTTATGTATTTTATAATGTTCCCATTTCTTGCTTTTTCTGCAGAATTTCGTATCTTTATTTTAAGGGTGCTTTTATCGCTGAAATTCATTTAATTCATATTTTACATTTTCTGATATTTTTATCTTGGAAATTACCAGTCGAATCCATGAATCTTTTCTAATTAGAACTTTGTAAGCATAATCAAAATTTAAATGGCGATTGCAGTTGACCCATTTTTTCTAACATGTCAACATTCAGATTCAAAATTTTCATGACGAGAATTAGAGTAATTGATTAATTTTAAATTCAGTAATTTTATAGTAATTCCCTTTTTTGTAACTTTAGTTCAGAATCGGTACTTTTTAAAAGTTTTGGCAATTGATTCGTTTTCAATAGGTTAATAATGCGTACTTTTCTCGTTTTTCAATTAATTTTTTATTTTTATTCAGAGATTTTCTCAATACGACTAATTTGATAATTGATTGTTTAAATAAAGTCTATTGCTAAAGGGAATTAATTTTATCAGACAGTACCCATTTCGGGTTTCACATACTTTATTATGAATTAAGTCGCATCAATATCTTGAAAAATAGGAGTTTTTTTTTCACCATTTTCCTTAGTTGAAATAATATAATAGGTGCCGGGAGTCTGTTTTTAAATGCAAGACAAGAACCAATAATTTCAATATTCTTACTTAGTTCTGGGCACTGAGAGCGTAAATTAGATCTACATTCTACTTTCAAAATTTTCTCTCATTACGCTATTTTTAAAACATTATTTTGGCGATAAGTTTGTTAAAAATCTTTATTAAATGAGCCTTTTGTTAAATGATGAAATTCTTATTTGGAAACTTCCCATAATCGCAAAGTTTTTCATATGGTTTTGGCTGTCATATCTTTCCTAACTATACGTTTCACTCACTAGTTGTTCTTAAAATTTTTAAAATCGCCAAAGGTTATTCTTTTAGTTTTAAAATGCATTCGTCATAATGACAATTTAATTCCTGAGCAAAATGTTTCCCTGATTCTAAGGAGATTTTACACGTAGCTCAAAATTTTAAGTTCTTCTGTTTTAAGTTTATGTATGATATTGAAATAAGAGAATTATTATATACTTTACCAAGGCTGAAATAGGAGAATTGGATTGGCAAAGATTGTAGTAGGAGAATCAGTTATACTTTACCAAGATTTCTATTGAATTCCTAGCAATTTTAGGCGAAGATTGAAATAGAAGAGTTATTATATACTAAGATTGAAAATTAGAAAATCGAAATGGTAAAGATTGAAATAGGAGTATTATTATATACTTTATAAATATTTCTATCGAATGTCTAACATTTTTAGGCAAAGATTGAAGTTGTTTTATTCTTCAAGATTTCTTTATTTTGTCTTGTAACCGTATTTGAACATCCAAACCAATTTTGGATTTACAATTGCCATTGCTCAACTCCGTAGCCTTGTAATTTCGAACCCAGTCCAGAAGACAAGGGAACTCCTAGATCAAGTATTGGGAGAAATTTGCCTTCGTGGAGGACTTTTTGATGAAACTAATCCGCATAACATTGCTTTCAGTTTTGTATTTTAACCTAGAAAACATTTTTTTGTGATCGTCACGCGTCATTTATTTTGAATTTTTGTTTTCTTAATCAGTTTTGTTTTCTTAATTTTGTTTTCTAATCATCATCACTTTTTTCTTAATCGATATAGTCAAAACCCTGTCCATATTTACATTCGGTTTGAACTTCCTAAAAGAGATAACCATTTGAACTTGGATTGCGATTTAACAAAGGTCATTCACCAGTTAAAATGTTTGAAGTTAGTTTATCCTTACAAAGCAAATCAATACCCGTTTTTTTTAGAATTAAGTTAACTCGTAAATATCAAAAATAATAACTGTATATAAAACCTTAACTGTTTCAGTATTTGGTGCAAGACTCGTTCCTGTTTTATACATCTCAGTTTGTCTTTTCAAATTTAGCGCTTTAAAATCCCTGATGAACAGTCCTGTCTTAATACCAAACCATTATTACTATTTCATCATCACTTTTTTCATTGCAGTATTTAATTTCATTTCCATTTTATTTTAATCTTTCAGTCTCGAGTCGTCACAATAAGTATAAAATACATGAACAGGAACAAATTTCTTTAGTTATTTGAAACCATCTAAAAATTATTTTCTTCTTTTACTCAAGTGGAGAATTTCAAGCGTTGCGGAATTGTTTTGCTGAAATTTAGGAAGTTAATGATAATTACAAATTGTTTAAAATTTTTGGTTTCTATTTGGCCGATAATGTACTGTATTAATTATTTGTTACGATTTATGATGGTTATTATGGTTCTGTTATGATTTCGTGACTGAAACTGTATATCTGGTCTTAATCATCTGTTACGGTTAATTTGGATTATTATTGTGGTTTCCCTGAGATGTAAAACTGATAAAAATCATTCAGAAAAATGCGTTCCACAAAAATCAAGACTGATAATGATGTGAAAAAAACATCCTGTGTTATGAGGAAAATAGCTTAACGACAGATGTAAGTGGAATAAAACTTTAAATTTATAATTCATCATCAGCGTATAAATAATATATTCAAAAGTTCCATAAAATACTTAATCAAGTACTATATATGCAATGCAAACATGTTGGATTGCCGGAAGAAACTGAGGCTTAAAGACAAATATTATAAACATGAGACATTTGGAAATTTTAAATGTTTTAACATCCCGTTAATTTTTGAACTCTAAACTCGGAAGTTGCAGCGACTGTATTTATTTTCTTTAATTAAGAAAAAAAAATTGGTACCTAGAAACTAGTTAAAATATTTTGGTTCTTCCAATTTTGATAGTACATCTTCTCTGAGCCTCGATGGCTCAAGGGATATAGCGCTAGATAATCAGATTAACCGGGCNTATTCTTCGCCTTAGAAGATGCCGGAGTTGTTACTCATTTCACGTTATCCCCCAGAGGGCACCTGTGAACCAAAGTCACGGAGGCGAGCAACATTACCCACGCCACACTGCCACAAACCCGTTTATAGGGTGGGCCACATTCACACATCACACACAACAGAGGACAACACATAGAGAGAAAAACATCCATGCCCAGAGCGGGATTCGAACCCGCAGCCATTGACTTCGCAGTCAGGCGCACTAACCGCTCGGCCACCTGGCCCGCTTTCTTGAGACGTAAGACTGATAAAATTTATTCAGAAAAATGCGCTCCACAAAAACAAAAATGATAATGATGTGAAAAAAATGTCTGTTGATATGAGTAAAATAGCTTCACGACAGATGTAAGTGGAATTAAACTTTAAATTTATACTTCTTCATTAGCGGATAAATAAAATATTCAAAAGTTCCCTAAAATGCTTAATCAAGTACTATGTATGCAATGCAAACATGTTTGATTGCCGGAAGAAACTGAGGCTTAAAAAGGCAAATATTATAAACATGAAACATTTGGAAAATTTCAATGTTTTAACATCCCTTTAATTTCAGAACTCTAAACTCGAAAGTTGCAGTGACTGTATTTATTTTCTTTAATTAAGAAATTTTTTTTAACTAGAAACTAGTTAAAATATTTTGATTCTTCCAATTTTGATAGTACATGTTCCCTGAGGCGCGATGGCTCAGGGAATGGAGCTTTCACCTTCCAATTAGGTTGACCGGGTTCGAATCTCAGCGATGGCGTGTCAATACGAATTCCGCGTCCGGCGTGCACCGACCACAGTGCTAAAGTGAAATATACTCAGTGGTAGACGTATCATGGGTTAGAGTCCCTTTGTCGTCAGGCTAACCGTGGGAGGTTCTTATGGTCTTCTTCTCCATGTAACGCAAATGCTTGTTAGTTCCATCAAAAACTCCTCCACGAACGCAAACTTTCTCCCAATACTTGATTCAGGAGTTCCCTTGTCTTCTGGATTGGGTTCAAAATTACAAGGCTACGTAGTTGAACATTAGTAGTCGTAAACTCAAAAATTGCGTCGGTTGTTCAGCGACGATTATAAAAAAAAAGTACATGTTCCCTCTGGCCTTGTTTTCCTTTAGCTAACCATTGACCCGTTTGCCGATTTTTTTGCTACAGAGGAGAGAAGGAGTTTTTAAAATATCATATATATTTTAGTATAAATAAATATTTTAAAAATCATACCTAAAGCAAAACAAAGAATAACTCAAATTAACATTTAGGAGATAAAATAAAACGATCGTCTTATTTCATATTTTATAGAAAATTAGCTCTGTTTATTTGCAATTTTTGTATAAATTCTTACAGGGATTTTAAAAATATCTGTTTGGGTGGATTTTGCGAAAAATACTGATAAAGTACTAATTGTGTTTAGTTAAATAGCAAATCTATGTTAATTATGACTCTTCGTGTTTTCTAAAAATTAAATAAATTCACTCTTTTCTAACAATGGCTACTGAGTTGGTTTTAAATTTTTTTTTTTTTTGTGTACACTATTGTTGCAACAAAGCTAAAAGATGTAGTTTAACAATTACATTCAAAGTAACAAACATTATTAGCTATAAAAATATTCATTGTTACAAAATAATTTTTAAAAAAAGTTGAAATCATTGTTGAGTTCATTTGGCGTTTGAATTTCGTGTGTGAAGGTTGCTTTTTAAAGTTGAGTGAAAGTTGTTAAAGACTAACTGATGAAGTAAAAGAAGCCGTTGACAGAAGATTAACATACGAAAGGTGACTGAAAAATGTAAGTTTAAAAGTTTCATTAAATATTTATTTCATTAAATATAAACGAAAAACAAAATAAAGTCAGCTAACGGTTTAATGATATTCAAAAATAAATGATATTCTTTCTTTGCAATTCTTGTAACTAATTTTAAAATTAAACTACTTACGCGTTTGTTTGGTGGTTTCTAAAATATAATAGAATGCAATAATTATAATTAATATATGTTAAACTATAAAAATAAAATAAACGTGTTAAGTAAAAATCAACCTAGAAATATAGTGATTTTTTTTTCCTTTTTGTTTAACTTGCCAGCATTAAAATTCAATTTACAAACATGTTATGGTTTTCGTTAATAAGTGTCACTATAAATTATAGAAAGCTATTTCTGCTTAAGTTGATGAAATTTTATTTATCTGCGATTATAATCCTACATTTTTTTTGATGAAATTCTCAATAAAGAACTGGTGAAAATTTAATGGCATGCAAAAGCATTGCTTTAAAATGTTTTTATTAAATTCTTATTTTAAGGATGACAGTGAACCCATATTTTGAGTGTCAAAATATAAAATTGTCTGTCTATTTAGAACAATTATATATGTAGAGACAATTATAATTATATTTCCCGAATTAGTAAATTAGCGTATTTAAACCGTACAGCTTCAAACGCAACATTTGCAATTTAATATGTGATTTCCCGATTGCAACGCCGAAAATTGTGACTGGTCGATGGTCGGAATTAATTTTTTTGAGACAAACATAATCTGTGAAAGATTGATATAATTGTTGACAATTTAGGTTTCACTAATGTTTTGAAAAGGATTATCTTCATTAGTACCAGTCTGCATTAGTGCCAGCAATTGCCGTAGCTATTTAGCTCTATTAGAAAACTGATAAAATTGTCGACCATTTAGACTTCACTAATGTTTTGAAAAGGATTATTTTCATTAGTACCAGTCTGAATTAGTGCCAGCAATTGCCGTAGCTATTTAGCTCTATTAGAAAATTGATAAAATTGTCGACCATTTAGACTTCACTAATGTTTCTCAAAGGATTATTTTCATTAGTACCAGTCTGAATTAGTGCCAGCAGTTGCAGTAGCTACTGATTTTATGATCCCTAACATACATCATTTTTCAATTGCCTTTTTACTGTTTTCTGACCTAGGTTGAACATTTCTTTGATATCTTTTTTTTCTTTTGCTTCTAAAATTTAAACTTTTTTCTTTTCTCATTTTACCAGTTATTCCAGAGCCATTTTTCAAAAAAAAAAAAATCTAATTCACCAGTTTTGTATTTAGAACCAGAATCATCGTTATACAACACACATATACTTTTTTACCACTTTATTTTGCGTTGATACTTTCCATTAATGCTTATATTTACTTTAATTTACTTAATCTGTTATCGACCTAATCAAAACGTGCTAATATTTACATTCGGCTGCAACTTCCAAAGCTATGTAACCACTTGGATTGTTTCAGATAAAGATTTAACAAAAGCCCATTCACCAGTTAACATGTTTCAATTTTTATTTTTTATATTTTATGACCGTCGTCGAACAGCTGATCCAATTTTGGGTTTACGACTACTAATGTTCAACTCCGTAGCCTTGTAATTTTGAACCAATCCAGAAGACAAGGAAACTCCTGGATTTGTACCCCCAGAGGTATTGATTTGTTATGGGAACATGGAGGACTTTGCGCCTCAACAGATTTAATGTGCATCATTCACCATTTACTACACGAGGAGTCTTCTGCAGGTCTGGGATCGAACCCACGAACTCTTGGACATTGGCCCAGGGCCTTACCAACCAGTATATCCCGGCCCTCATGTTTGAATTTAGACTATCCTTACAAAATGATTCAATACTAGCAGAAAATAAACAATGATATCTCTTATCAATTGATATCTGAGAACTGACGTTGGCCGAAATTATTGAACGACTGTTTCTTATAAAAACCACATTTTGTGTTCTTCAAGCAATAAAAAAAATCACATCATCACATTTTTCATTAAACTGTCTCATTTTATTTTAAAAAAATTTCAAAAATCTTTCTGTTTCGAATCGTCAAAATGGGAATGAAATAGAACAATACAATCTAATCAGAATTTCTTTTGATATTTGTAGCCATCTAAGAAATATAAAACTTTTCCTTTCAAATGAATGAAATTTTTGTATACTTGTTGTGTTTAACTTCAGGAACTTCAGATTAAAATAAGTTGAAAGGCAAATATTTTAAAGGCTTTCGGAAATCTTAAATTTTTGATATCAGTGTAATTTTAGAGTTTTAACTCAAAAGTAGCGTCAAAAAAAAAAATTTTTTTTTTATTCGGAAAAATATTTAGCAGGTAAAAACTACAGGGAGAAAAATATTCTGGTAAATTTTCGGTAGTCCATGGTAATTACTTATCTATTTTTTTTTTAAAAAAAACGTAATTATTATAATAAAAACCAAACATGGGTTTTAAACCATTCATTTGATATTTTTTTAGTAACGGTAACTGGAAATTCTGGTTTTCAAAATTGAAGTTCTCATTACCACATATTTTTAAAACCTACAGAACTGAAGAATAAATTTAACTAAATAAATAATTTTTATGGCATGTGCCAAGAAATTTTAATTCTGCACTTATAATACTACTACCTGTCTTTTTTTCTTTGGACTTTGATAAAATTTTCTACACAGTATAAGAACTGGTAAAATTTAACGCAAAGCAAAAGTATTGCTCTAAAATTAAATTGAAATAACAAAATTAAAATGAAATAACAAATTAAAATGAAATAACAAAAAGTAAGTATTGCTTACTTAAAATTATTTTTGTAACAGATTATTTTTGAGAAAAACGGGTTACAGTTGCAAGCAAACATTTCTCAAATCATACTGATAGTTTTCCAGCCAAATTGAAATACAAAAAAAGCAATGTGCTTGAAACCTAGATCGCTTTTACTAACTTTATACTAAGAGTCATATTTTAAGGACCCATATTAAGTAAACCCATATTTTGAGGGTCATAAAATATAATCACACGTTTATTTAGAACAATTATATATTTAGATAATTATAATTATATTTTCTGAATAAGAAAATTATCATATTTAAAATGCTCCATTTCAAATATAGCATTTTCAATTTAATATGTGATTACCCGATTGAAAAGTCGAGAATAGTGATGGCACAATGGCTATAATTATTTTTAATACAAACATAATATGTAGAAAATTGATAAAATTGCCGACAATTCAGGCTTAACTTATGTTTCTCAAAGGATTATTTTCATAAGTACCAGTAGCTACTGATTTTATGATCCCTTAACAAGCATTATATTTCAAGTGCTGTTCTACTATTTTCTAACCTTGGTTGAACTTTTGTTCCAATTTATTGTTTTTAAAACTAAATTTTTTATTTTATTTTCACAATTCACCAATTATTTAAAAGCCATTTTTCTTAAAAAAATCTGATTCATCAGTTTTGTACTTACACCGAGGAACCGTCTTTCTAAAGTATTCACCATATACTCTTTCACCATATTATTCTGAGTTGGTACTTTAAACTAATGTTTCCATTAATGCTTACATTTGTTTTAATTTACTTAACATGCAAGCGACCTAATAAAAACGTGCTCATTTAGCTTTAACTGATGACATAGCCGAAGCTATGTCATCATTTGTATTTGTTTCAGGTGGCGATTTAATAAAAAGCCCATTAACCAGTTAACATGTTTTAGATTGTCCTTACAAAATGAGTCAATGATATGTCTTAGAATATAGATGACATCTCTAAGACGAAATTTCTTAGATGGTATATCTACGATGATATCGCTTAGAACCGAAATCATAGAACAAGGTACAAGGTACTACAATCATAGTACTAGGTAATATTAAAACCCCATTCTATGTTGTTCAAGTAATAAACAAAAGAGTCACATTTATCACATTTTTCATTATACTATCTCATTTCACTACCATTTTTTTTTTTTAAATCTTTCAGTCTCGAGTTGACAAAATAGGAATTAAATTACAGAATACGGACTAATAAGATTTTCCATGGATGTTTGTATCCATCTAAGAAATGCAAAAATTTTCATTTTGTTCCGATGGATGAAAATTTTGCCTTTAAAGGATAACATAATTTTTTTCTTAAATTTGAAGAACTTAAGATTGAAATTAAGCGGTATAAAATTTTCTGTTTCGCGGTTTAACTTTGATCTGATACCATCCGCTACCATCCATCGGCTACAAATTCTCCTGTGTCATGAACAAAATGGTTTTACAGCATATGCAAAACCTTAAAATTATACTTCTGAGTTTGCCAAAAAATTGGATACACAAGATGTTCTATAAAATGCCGTCCATGTCCAATGTAATAAATATTCATGCAATGAAAGTGCGTTTGATTACAGAAGGAAACTGAGACAAGTTGAAAAGCAAATATTATAAAGGTTTTTGGAAATCTGAAATGCTTGATAACAGTGTAATTGTATAGCTTAAATTCAAAAGCAGTGTCAAAATGCATTATCTTTGTTCGAAAATATATTTAGTAGGTAGATATTACCAGAATTAAAAAAAATCTGGTAAAATTAACATAGTCTATGGCAAAAAGCTTATCTTTTTAAAAAAATAATACTGGTAATAAACACAAAATAGGTGCTATTTGAAACATTCATTTGGTAGTTTTTTAGTAACTGTCAATCGGAAAATCTGGTTTTTTAAATTATAGTTCTCATTACTACACATTTTTAAAACCTACAGAAATGAAGAGTAAATTTAACAAAATAAACTGTTTTTATGCCATGCTCTAGGATATAATGATAAAGTTACCAAATAGAAATATGTATTTACGGAAAAAATATTTAACATGTAATTTGCAAACATTATGTAAAGTAAAATTAAATAAAAGATTAACTCATATTAATAAATGTAGGTAAAAAACGATTTCCTTGATACAAATCTTACAAATCATTATCTATATTAATTTGAAATCCATCACTCATTTATGAATATTTTTACTTAACATCTAAAAATATATTGGAACATCCTGATAAAGTTCTAACTGTGCAGAGTGAAGTAGCAAATCTAGGAATATCAAATTTCATTATGTTTTACGTTTTTCTGACAAATAAATAAATTCGCACTCTAACAAAGACTGTTGAAATCTTTTTTAATTTTCTTTTTTTTCGTACAATGTTGTTTCAACAAAGCTAATGATATCGTTTAACAGTTACAGTCTAAAGTAGCAAAGATTATTAGCTATAAAAGTATTCATTGTAGCAAAATAGTTTAATAAACACTAAGCAAAAATCATTATAAGATTCATTTTCTGTTTGGAATTCTTGACTGTAGGTTGTGTTTTGAAAGTTGTTAAAAATTGTTAAAAACTAGCTGAAGAAATTAAAAAAGATGTTGAAGAAAAATGAGGAAACACAAGCTGATACGAAATGGTAAGTCAAAATACGTCAAAAATTGGAACAAAACTTTTTTTACGTATATTAAATTTTATTTATAATATTTTCAACGTAAAATTTATTTGTGGAACATGCATTCTATCTAAGTTGTTTCATTTAAACTTGATAATGCGTTACACAAGGTATGGTATTTTACTCTCTGGCAGGGACTGGAAAGGAAATCTGTCTTCAATGACAAAAGGTTGTCTTTTAGGATTTCAATCGTCAGAGGGAATGAGAAGACGGAAGAATTAAAAAGGGCAGTGGAATTAGAAGTAAACCAAAATGAAAGGAAGGGAGAGGAAGAGATGTTACATATTGTGGCAATGTTATTTCTAGCTAATATAAGATTTACTTATATTACTTGCATTAAATCTCAGTTGTATTCTTTAACTTTGATGGTGTGTAATGGGCGGAATTTTTATTTCTCTCTCGTAGGGACTGGAAAGGAAATCAGTCTTCAATGGCAAAGGGTTGTATTTTAGGATTTCAATCGTCAGAGGGAATGAGAAGACGGAAGAATTGAAAAGGGCAGAGGAATAAGAAGTAAACCAAAATGAAAGGAAGGGAGAGGAAGAGATGTTACATATTGTGGCAATGTTATTTCTAGGTAATATAAGATTTACTTACATTACTTGCATTAAATCTCAGTTGTATTCTTTAACTTTGATGGTGTGTAATGCGCGGCATTTTTATTTCTCTCTCGTAGGGACTGGAAAGGAAATCAGTCTTCAATGGCAAAGGGTTGTATTTTAGGATTTCAATCGTCAGAGGGAATGAGAAGACGGAAGAATTGAAAAGGGCAGAGGAATAAGAAGTAAACCAAAATGAAAGGAAGGGAGAGGAAGAGATGTTACATATTGTGGCAATGTTATTTCTAGGTAATATAAGATTTACTTACATTACTTGCATTAAATCTCAGTTGTATTCTTTAACTTTGATGGTGTGTAATGCGCGGCATTTTTATTTCTCTCTCGTAGGGACTGGAAAGGAAATCAGTCTTCAATGGCAAAGGGTTGTATTTTAGGATTTCAATCGTCAGAGGGAATGAGAAGACGGAAGAATTGAAAAGGGCAGAGGAATAAGAAGTAAACCAAAATGAAAGGAAGGGAGAGGAAGAGATGTTACATATTGTGGCAATGTTATTTCTAGGTAATATAAGATTTACTTACATTACTTGCATTAAATCTCAGTTGTATTCTTTAACTTTGATGGTGTGTAATGCGCGGCATTTTTATTTCTCTCTCGTAGGGACTGGAAAGGAAATCAGTCTTCAATGGCAAAGGGTTGTATTTTAGGATTTCAATCGTCAGAGGGAATGAGAAGACGGAAGAATTGAAAAGGGCAGAGGAATAAGAAGTAAACCAAAATGAAAGGAAGGGAGAGGAAGAGATGTTACATATTGTGGCAATGTTATTTCTAGGTAATATAAGATTTACTTACATTACTTGCATTAAATCTCAGTTGTACTCTTCAACTTTGATGGTGTGTAATGCGCGGCATTTTTATTTCTCTCTCGTAGGGACTGGAAAGGAAATCAATCTTCAATGACAAAGGGTTGTCGTTTAGGATTTCAATCGTCAGAGGGAATGAGAAGACGGAAGATTTAAAAAGGGCAAAGGCAAAGGGCAATGGCAAAGGGTTGTCGTTTAGGATTTCAATCGTCAGAGGGAATGAGAAGACGGAAGATTTAAAAAGGGCAGAGGAATAAGAAGTAAACCAAAATGAAAGGAAGGGAGAGGAAGAGATGTTACATATTGTGGCAATGTTATTTCTAGGTAATATAAGATTTACTTACATTACTTGCATTAAATCTCAGTTGTATTCTTTAACTTTGATGGTGTGTAATGCGCGGCATTTTTATTTCTCTCTCGTAGGGACTGGAAAGGAAATCTGTCTTCAATGGCAGAAGGTTGTCTTTTAGGATTTCAGTCTTTAGAGGGAATGAGAAGACGGAAGAATTAAAAAGGGCAGTAGGAAGTATTGGTCCTCGTTAAACTGTACTACCGTAAAGTGCTCGACTTCGCGCGCAGGTCGTCGGGCTACCAAAACGGGGGTTCCATGCCCCCCGCAGAGGATCAAAATTGTGATGGCATGTCTTCGAATCATCCTCCGGGATGTTTCCCAGACCGTCGCCAATAGCCCATTGTGCAGCTCTAGTGTGACGTAAATTAACAACAACAACAACTTCCGAGAGAATGAGAGAAAAGACGAATTAAGAGGGGCATATCCACCTCGAAAGAAGGGACATTAAGAGATTTTACAGATTCTGGCAATGTTTTTTCTGGCTAATGTAAGATTTACCCAGTTACGGATTATCAGTTTTTTTTGTTTTCTTATTAAGAAATTTAATCCCTATAACACAGAATTCCGTTTTTATGTAGATTCTATTTTCAGTTAGACCTTGTGGTCCCATACATTTATTTACTTTTAGTTTTAATGTTACTTTTAATTTATTTTTGCTTTTAATTCTTCAAAATATTTTATTTTATTTTATAACCATCGTTGAGCAGCAGACCAATTTTTGGGTTTAAGACTACTAAAGTTCCACGGCGTAGCCTTGTAATTTTGAACCCAATCCAAAGGACAGCCTGGATCAAGTATTGGGAGAAATTTTTCTTCGTGGTGGACTTTTTGATGGAACTAACCCGCTTTTGCGTCACATGCAGAGGAAAAACATGAAAACTTCACATGATTTCCCTGAAAACATGGGGTCTCTAATCCATAATCTGTTTACCACTAATGGTATTTTACGTCGGAGTTGTGGTCGGTGCAAGCCTGATGCGGAATTCGTATCGACCAGCGATTGCTGAGATTCGAACCCCGTTCACCTCATTGGAAGGCGAACACTCTATCCCCTGGGCCATCGCGGCTCTTACTCAGGGATTTCAAGCAAAAGCTGAGACAAATTAAAAATATTGAAGAACATGATGTCAAAACTAGAAAAAGTGATCTTGTGGAGGTATCTCATAAGGGAGGGCACTAGCATCGATTCTTCCATATCAAAGTATCGTCGGTTCTGAGAACTTAACAAGATGTACGAAATTCAGGCATCCATTTACTCTTAACATTTTCTTGCTTCAAAACGGAAGAAAAGTAATTCTTCGTGGTCACTTCAACTTGTGTGTTTCTTTTATATTGTACATTTAAATTTTCTTTCTTTTAATTTTGAGCTTTGTTTGATTGCTTCCTTGATCAAACATTCGGATTGAATGTTTAATGAAGCGTATTAATTCCAAATGTAAAATGATAGGTCAACAGAATAAATTCCGAAAGTTTTTTTAATTTTTTTTATATTTCCAATGGCAAATTTATTGAGCAGTAGTTACAGCACAGTAAGAAAAGTGAAATACAATAAAAGAAGGTAAACATAATGCTGTAACTTGAGTCCAATACTTCAAAAGGTCTCGGGCTTCCCAATATCGCTCGGCTGGAGAAGACTTGCGCAAAGCAGGGCAGTGAGTAATATGGGCGGCATCCATTTCCTCCCCAAGGTTACAAAGTGTGCAGATGGGAGAAGTAGCAATGTTAATTCTGCTGAGGTGTTTAAGAAGACAGTCGTGTCCAGTGGCCAGACGAAATTCTGCCGCAGCTCTACGTCCTGGCCCAATGTTGGATTTTGGGACTAAATCCCTCCAAGGTTTATCGGACACTCTTTTGGATAGGTCCATGAAGGAATGGTCTTTTATGCAATTTGTCACCATTTTCTTGATGGAACAAAATGGTATTGCGTGGGAAGGAATTTCAATAATTGAGGCACCCTTCTTGGCCAAAAGATCTGCAAAAGATCGTTTCCCACAACTCCGCAGTGGGAGGGTATCCACTGAAGGACAATGTTCTTCCTGTGTGACTCAAGGCTTCGAAGGAGTCGTCGGCAGTCCATGACTTCAAGGGTTTGGGGATCGTCAGAGGAATTGATGTCTTGAAGTCTTCAAGACATCAATTCCGAAGTGCGGCCATAGAGCCACAAAAAATAACTGCTCTTGTAATATGGTCAAGGTGACAGTGAATTTGAGACAGAGCAGCTCGAATAGCGGTTATTTCACCATCAAATGCAGTTCCTTGTCCCACAGAAGTGTAAAATGAAAATAATTTTGAGGAGATTCCTGCCCCTGCATTATTACAGTTGGAGAATAGAGAGCCGTCTGTGAAGCCAGAGATCTTCAGGATAGTAATTGTTTATTGCTTCATAAGCCAGGGATTTCAAGATGGTAGTATCAGTATTTTTTTTTGTTGACACAAATCAAGATTAACCTTAAAGAGCCTCATTGTAGTTGGGTTCTGTGGTGGTATAATAAATTCTGGTTCGGGGTTCAAGTTATGGGAATTCTTCAGCTCGAGAACCCCTTGTAGAAATCCTTGCTGGGTCTTTAAATTTCGTGTCAAGTCAAAGTTGACTTCGTTCCAGAATGAGAGACACCCAGACACTTTAATCATCTTCTCCCATAAGAGAAGGGCCTTCTCCTGGATTATTGACCTTAAAGGCCGGCACCCTGTTAGCAACAGCATAGCCTCAATGGGGGTAGTCTTGACAGCTCCGGTGATTATACGGAAGGCCTGGTTTTGGATTATTTCTAAGGAGTTAATGACTTTATCCCCAGCTGAAATGAGTGATTCACAGCAATAGGTTATTAGTGGAAGTAAAGTATAAAGGTATGGTAAGTTTGAAGTAAAGTTTGTCTGGAGCAACCCTGAGACACGGCTGTTAATGGCTTCAACTTGGTGCTTTCACGTAAGATTATGGTCAAAGCTTAACCCCAAGTACGTGGATTTATCACATTCGGGGATTAATATCTCTTTGTGAAAGAGTTGTGGACTTAAAGGCTGGTGCATAAGCGAGAAAGACTGATAAAATGTTTTATTTAGATTGACTTCCATATTGTTTGCATAACACCGATTTTCCAGTGCGCTCAAAGCAGTAGTAAGCTTGGATTCAACAGACTGCCTAGCCTGCTTTTTAGTGGGGGCAGTCCAGATGACCAGGTCGTCGGCATACAAAAGACATCTCACACCAGGGATAGATCTTAAGATAGAAATTAAGTCGTTGATGTTAATATTAAATAAGGTGCAACTAAATTCCGAAGTTAAAAGGATTGATAAAGCGAAAAATTTTCGAGTGTAAGATAATGGGTCAAGCGAAAGAATTGCGAATGTAAGATAATGGCGGACCAATCGAAAGAATTCCAAATGTTAGATGATGGATCAAGAAAATGAATTCTAAATGAAAAATGACGGATCGCGAGAAGGAATTCCGAAGGTACGATGATTGGTCAAATGGAAGAATTCCGAATGTAAAATGATGAGTCTAGATAATGAATTCATAATGTAAGAGGAAGTGTCAAGAGAAAAATTTTCGAATGTAAGATGATTGTTCAAGAGAAGGAACTCATAATGTAAGATAATTGGCTAAGCGAAAGAAAATTCCTGATGCATGATGATGGGTCAAGCAAAAAATTTCGAATGCAAGATGATAAGCCGTGGAGGATCTGGGAATAGAGCTCTCGGATCCCAATGAGGTGCCCCGGGATCGAATCCCATCTAGAGCTAGTTTATACGAATTCCGCACCCGGCTCGCACCGACCACATTGCTGACGTAAAATATCCGTAGTGGTAGACGGATCATGGGTTAGAGTCCCTTTGCCATCAGGCTAGCTGTCGTCCTTCACGAAGACAAATTTATCCCAATACTTGATTTAGGAGTTCCCTTGTCTTCTGGAGTGGGTTAAAAATTACAAGACTACGGAGTTGAGCATTGGTAGTCGTGAACTCAAAATTGGGTCCACTGTTCAACGACGATTATGAAATAAAATTAAAAAAAATTTAAGATAATGTAATCCGAATGCAGAATGATTGATCAAGTGAAGAAATTCCGAATGATACATGTTAAGCTAAAAGCTTTTGAGAAGCAACATGCCAGGTCAGAGGACGTCATGTATTCGAAGAATAAGACGTTGAAACTTTGTTTCCAATGTATATATCCCATGATTGGACGAGTAAATGAATTTCGAATGCAAGATGATGGAATGAACGAAAGAAAATGGTCTTTTAAATTTAGAAGGCCAGGCTAAAGATTTTCGTATGTAAGATGATGAGTCAAGTTTGCACTTAGAAAATTTCTGATGTTATTGGTACTTAAAATAGCTTTCAAATTGTTTTGACTTACAAAAACTTTCAAATTTTTCGTACTCGGAAACATTCTGAAGTTGTTTGAACATAGAAAATGTTTTTAATTGGAATCGTAGAAGTTTAAAAAATTTCAAACTGTTTGTACTTCTGATAATATTAGTACTTAATCTTCATTATTTTTTTTTTCATGTTTTCTCTATATATTTTTTAAACTTATTTTATGAGTTCTATATACTTGCAGTTTATGCGCAGTAAATAAAACTTATTTCTATTTCCTTGATTTTCTTCATTTTTCTTTTTTTTTCTTTTTATCCTTCTTGTTTTTATTGTGCTATATATTAACAGAGAAAACAAGAAAAGGAAAATAAAAAATTGTTAAAAAATTTTTTAAAAAAATTGGAAAATAAAATAAAAAGAAAAGCTATATTCCCATCATAAGCTCACGCGATTATATCTGAAAGAATAGTGCTTTTAAATATTGTATTAATATAACCAAAGCAAAACATTTCAATACAATAGTGTGAGAAGCACAAAAAAGGAATTGAAACGAAAATAGAACTTATCAAGCAACAAATGTAAAATAAAAATAAAAATAAAAAACAAAATAAAGCAAACAAGCTAGGAATAAAAAAGTGGATTCAGGTAAACTTAGAGTAAATTTAAAATGGTGTAAATCTAATTCTACAAACATATAATGATGTGATTACTCATGATTACGCACTGGATAAAAGCTTAATATGTAATAAAAACTGGAAAAAATTTCTACAGTTGAAATTTCACAGTTTATTCTAGGTTTCCCTGAACTCTCTTTTCTCTCGAAATACCAACGGAGGTGAAACAGAATTTGCAATGAAGCATTTCTCCAGCTGTATAACATCCTCTTAAGTCCCTCGGACCTACCCAATCTTCGAAGTCTCTAAAACTATATATTAGCATGACAATGCACAGCCGAATACCATGTAATGTTTTGGAATTTCTTGATACAAAAGGTGTTCGAACCGTTAGCTTTTGTCAGGGAGGCGGCCACTCCGTTCTTCTCATCTCTCACCAATAAAAAATATGTCATCAATGGTTGCCGAGTGATTGACGAACCACCACTCACCGTTCACTATTGTCGATGAACTGAGTTGATTATGTTGACGCTGTAATTAGTGGGGTCATCTTAAATGTCTTACAATATCGGCAGAGGAGCGGGGATGGCTCAGGGCGAAGCGCGTTCACCTTCCAATGAGATGTACCTGGTTCGAATCCCAGAAATGGCAGGTCGATACGAATTGAGTATCCGACTTGCATCGACCACAGTGCTGATGTGAAATATCCTCATTGGTAGACGGATCATCGGTTAGATTCTCCTTGCCGTCACTCTAATCGTGGGAGGTTCTCGTGGTCTTCCTCTCCATGTAACGCAAATGCGGGTTAGTTCAATCAAAAAGTCCTCCCCGAAAGCAAATTTCTCCCAATACTTGATCCAGGAGTTCCCTTGTCTTCGGGATTGAATTAAAAATTATAAGGCTACGGAGTTGAACATTAGGCGTCAACCCGAAAATTAGGGTTGGCTGTTCAACGATGGAAATAAAATATCATAAATAAAATATCCGTAGGAGCTGTGATGGCTCAGAAGATAGAGCGCTTGCCACCCAATGAGGGTGGTCGGTACGAATTCTGCTTCCCAGCTCACACCGACCACAGTGCTAACGTAGAATATTCTCCGTGATAGACGGATCATGTGTGAGAATCCCCTTGTCATCGGGCAAACCGTGGGAGGCTTTCGTGGTTTTCTTCTCCATGTTAAGTAAATGCAGGTTAGTTTCATCTAGAAATCCTCCACGAAGACTAATTTGTCCCCAATGCTTGATCCTGCTGTTTCCTTGTCTTCTGCATTGGGTTCAAAATTACATGGCTACAGTTTTCGAACTTTGATTGTGGTAAACTCAGAATTGGGTCACGACCGTTATAAAAATAAAACTATCTCCATTTGATTCCATGCTCGAACAGATAAGTGTTGCTATTGTTACCAGACTGAGCTCTATTCTGGGTACTGATTTCTCAGGTTCTAATTTTTTTTAAATGTAATCATTTGTTCTTTTCACCACAATGCGTATGTCCAAAAAAATAACAATGTTCTGTTCTGTTTGCATTTCTTCCCCGTGTAGCAATTTAAATGACCAGTATATAACATTTTTATTATAATCATTTTTGAAAAATAAAAGCGTTATCGACTTCTGCTAATAATTTCTGAGAAAGGCTGTAAACAGAAAACCAGTTTGATTGCTCGAAAAAATAAAAAGTGTTGAAAGGCGGTTATTAGGAAAAAAAGAAAACTCTAAATTTCATTCTTATGAACCCTCTTTTTCTTAAAATTAAAATACGAATTTAAAATGAAGAAACTGAAAAATCAAAAAGTTGCCAAAATGATAGTTATAATGCTTGTTGATGATTATAATTATGAAAAAATGGAAAATGAATACTTTTTTAGTCTTAATTTTAAATTTTTTGCATTATATTTCACTTGTTTTTCATAAAATTTGAATTTTTTTTTTATAATATTTTTTTTTATCTATTATTTTAGCAGAACTGTCATAACAATTGGTTTTTAACAAGCATAATAACATTTATAACGAAATTAAACTTCTTTTTTCCAGGATGACCGATTTCTATTAATCATGTTTGATAAATAATATAAAGGTTTAAATGGTGATTTATTACATGATAGAGGTTACGATAAAAAAAAGTAGGATAATTTGAATAGATATGGAACTTCAGATTATTATAATCAATAAAAGTAATGATAATAATGTAATGAAATATTTGTAATGTAATAATGATATATACAATGTAATATTTTTAGAACAAAAAGATATAATAAAATTTTATGTAAATACTATAAAATTTAATGTGAATACAATTAAATGTAATGTGAAAATTTTTATTTACATTCTAAAATTTCTTCTGCAGTAAACTTCCTCAATGTCAATCAGAATTAATGTATTTTTAAATTGTGGCGCCATCTATTTATTATAAGCTGAAATATGTTTCCATTCGTATAGAAAAGTCCAATAAATTGACATATATATAAAACAGTTATGTTGATTTGTGGAAATGTAAAATAACGAAATTACAAGACTCTCTCTAAAACATTTAGGGTCTTTATTTATTTATTTTTTAATTTTATTTTTTTGGTTTTATAGACAGAGTGGCGTAATTAAAACGATTAAAACACACTACACTGCAGCTATTTTATTGTTAATACAATAAATATTTCATTTAATATTTTTTAAATAAGGACACATAAATTAATAGGCGCTTGCACTTTATTTTTTAAGAAATAGTGAATAAAACAAAAATATATAATAAAAAATATTCCTTTCATGATTAAAATATATGCAGTTATAATTTAATCCGTTAGATGGCGACACTGATAATACTGTAGAAAAAGATTTTTCTAGTTTCGTAAAAGTAACTTTATCATCGCGAATATTCCAAAAAAACTTTTTGCTCCCAAAGTTGCTTCGATTTATTCAGTTTTAAGTATAATATATGCTTCGATTTATATGAATGTTAAAAACTGAGTTGTATTTTACGAACTATAAAATTATGTAAAACCAGATAACAATCACGATATTGGTGTAGAGTTTATAAGAGTATGGGTGACAAATTCAATATGGCGTCTTGCTAATATGTTTGTTGTTTTGGGATGACGTGGAAATTTAAAAATTCCTTTTGCTCTTGTAATGTTCGCTATGGAGTGACAGTGCATATTCAGTTACATTGATTAACTTTGTTTCTCTGAAAATTATTTGAGATATAAAATGTTTGAAATTACAGATTTTCAAAGTAAGAGTAATGAATTTTCTCACATCAGACCCCACCGGTTTCTGATGTGAAACTTTTATGCNTTAGATTAATCAGCTACTATTTATAATTTATTAACCTTGTTTCCAAGAAAATTGTGAGAGGAGTAAAAATTACTGTCATGTTAAATGTCAGTCGTGTTTTCAGAGTAAATTCTAATATCTTGTGCAATAACTTTCTTTGCATCTTTAAATCTAAGTGTTATCTAACGATTAAATTTCATGTGATCGTTAGTGCAACAAAAGTAATCATTCCAATCATTCAAATCTCTGTTATTCTAACATGAAAATTGTTTTACTTGCTGGTCTTCTTATAAATATGCAAAGTTTAATGTTTTTTTTTCTATTGCATTGCTATTTAGATATACATTAATAATTTTAAAATATGATATCAAATTCCATATTTTAACTAATTAAAAAATGAAAGATTTCCTTATCAACTGGTACTTATGACCAAAAAGGGTCACCATTGTTGTCTAGACATGGTTCTCTTTTAGTACTTTCTTTACGCATGGGCAGATCCAGGCAGTGACCGCAGGCCCCTGGCACTTAAGGGGCCGTCGAGAATCTTACTTTTTATAATTTTTTTTTTTAAAAAAAGATGCCTGGTGGCTGAGTGATAGCGCTTTGCACTCCCGTGCCACAGGTCCTGGGTTCGATCCTTGGACCATGCAAAGTTGACTCAGCTTTTCGTTCCTTCAGTGGGTCGATAAATAAGTACCAAGCAAACTTGTGAACTAAACACTGAGGGTTTCACTTTCGGTTGACCACCTAACCGGAACATCTGCTCCTGCACCCCAGAACCCACCCTTTCTCAGAAGCAGGGAGAGGTTTCTAAAAACTAAAAAAGCACAAAAACTCTTGAAAAAAAAATCATTTCTTTAATTATAATACATTTTTAACGTCTTCTATTTTTCAAAGCATTGAATATTTTTGGTGCATCATCATAGAAGATTTTGCCTTTACAAGGTATTTGTCCATCTTACATAAGTGCATAAAAAATTTGAACGTCTTACTTGAAGAAACTGTGGCGTAACTACCACTATAAACATTAAATACCAATTCTCTAGTATATAAAACATGTTAACTTGACTCTATCATGAGGTACCTTTTGATAGATGAAGGTTGACATAGTCTAAAATTAAATTTACCCCAAAACCTTACCTACGGTAAACATGTGGTTGCAGAGAAATATGTTCTGAAAGGGGTTCCGTGGTTGTGTTCTGTTGTTCGAAAAATTTATGAAGAATATTGGTAAATAGGGAGGCTAGATAATGAGGCAGATGTTGAAAATAATGAAAAATCCAGGAAGAAAAGTGAAATGGATTTTATTCTAAATGGCGTAATTCGAAGCTTTTTCTAAAATGCGAGAAATTCGGGAATTTTGGAGTTGATTTACAGAATGCGCAAATTTCTCGCTGTAATCATTTTTTAATGCGAGAAGAGAAAAAAATATGCGAGATTCTCGCTCTGTAATGAAAACACTGAATAGTATAACACAATATAAGGGCCAAAAACATTTCTGTTCCTGGAGGCCCTGCTTGCTATTAAGACGGCTATGTTACCTTTTATTGAGCTATTTGATAATGTAAAATTTTTCATGAGTAAGTTATCAACAATGTCTTTTATATATATTGTTTATATTAACACGTGAGTTTTTATGTTTATTTTAACATATGAGGACCTATTGAGGGATTATTTCTCTATCAGTATCTGTTTACACCAACTACTGTCACCAAGGTGCCAAAGGATTATTGTGTTTAGCAAAATGTGAATTATATATTATATGTGGTGGTTTGTCCAGAAGTGGCTACAGTTATTCTATTAAGTTACTCACTTTTTGTAACGTATTAAATTTCTCGCTATCCGCTGCCTGATTGTCGCAAAAATGTAATATTTTAATTTGTTTAAATTAATTATTATAAAATGTATATTTTGCTATATTATTAGAAATTTTATGTTTACCTACTATTGAATTGTAATATTATCGTAGTAAAATATAATAAAATATAATTACAAAAATATCTAATTAATATTATAATGTTTTTAATTAATGTGCAATTATTTCTTTTTTTATTTAGAAATATAAATTCATTCTTTTTTTTATCTTTCCTGATATTTAGAAATAGGAATTGGATTAACAGGGTTTGGACTTTTTTTCCTGTTTCTTGGAGTTGTCTTTATATTTGACAAAGGACTTTTAGCACTAGGAAATGTATGTATACACTTCTAATAACATACTGATTATGTTAGTTTTTTGCTCAAGTTACCTTATAAATTGTTAATAATTTGTTTACTACACAAAATATTACGGAAATGTACATTCCTGGGCATTTAAAAAATCTATAGAAGTTGAAAGTTTATTTCTTTAAGATATTTTTTTAATACTTGCAAATAGGGATATCTTTGTAATTCTTTCACTTTTTTTATGAAATAGTTTTTATCTTGTTACAATGAAAATAATTAAGTATATTTTTATACAGTTTAATAATTTTATAATAAATATTACTGTATTATTATTTTACTGTCTTATTGTTCTTAATGTCATATTTTTATTTATTACATATATTATTTTATGATTGTTATTATGTATAATAATTATGATTAAGAAATGAATATTTGCCCTTTTTTTCTGAAAAAGTTTACAGCTTTTACATTTTTCTGCAAGAAATATTATAAAGCAAAACATCAATAATCTGTATTGACATATTATAAAGGAAATCCCAGCTTGTCTATTCTCATTAGTAATTCTCATTCTTTGTATTTGCAAACACGTACTAATCTTCCTTTATTACTATATGTTTTTGTCAAAATTGTGTAAATAATTATATATAAAAATTTTGTATTATAATTTATAGCAAACTATAGATGTGCAAATTATTTTAGCTTTTAAAAAAGTTTAATAATGAAAGATAAATCGGTTGAAAATTTTTATCGAAAAAATTATTCGAAGTTTGTTAAATTTCAAGTAGTTAAATACTTTTTCTTTCTGGAAAATCAGAAAATTAATGTTTAATCTAAGTAATAGCATTAAAACAAAACAAAAATGAATAAATAAGAGACATAATTAGAAGATTTAATATTTTTGTTTTATATTCCTCATAAATGACTTTTATAAATGAAAATTTTGTTTTTCAGATACTTTTTCTGTGTGGCTTGTCATTTGTTATTGGCTATGAAAGAACTTTCAGGTTCTTCTTTCAGAGGCATAAAATCCGAGGCTCTGCAGCTTTCTTTGGAGGAATTTTTATTGTATTATTTGGATGGCCACTTGTGGGAATGATTATAGAAATATATGGCTTCTTTGTACTATTTAGGTACGTATAAATTAATATTATGGTGCATAGAAGAGTTATATCTTTTTACTCAACTCGTATAGAATTCATGTCAATTATTTCAAAACTCATGGTTTCTGGATTTTTTTTTCTTTTTAATTTAAAGATTGATAATTCGAGTCAAACCAATGAACTCTATATTTTATTATAAGCATCTATGCTTTTAATTTGTTGTATGTAATTAGTTAAACATTTTTGAGTAAATGTAAAGGAAGCAAACTGAAAAAATATAATTGTAATAACTATTTCTAAAAATATAGCATAGCTGCCAACTCTACTGGATTTTGCCAGTTTCTCCTGATCTACAGTTTTAATAAAAATTCTTCTGGTTTTTGTACATTTTATTAAATTCCTTAAAATTGAGTAAATTTTCTTAAAAAATCCCTCTTGAAAATAGAATTTTTGCACGCATTTTTGCTTGTTTGAATATTTGAAAAGGTATTTCTAATACATAACGAAGCATGCCTCATTTATAGAAATAAGTTTAAAACTTTTTTTGTTCTAAAGTTTTCCGTTTTTTTTTATTCGAAAATTTCTTTTTAAATTAAATAAGATGAATTAAATTCCTATTATTATTCAAAATTATGAGCTATACATAACATTTAAAGTATACTTATTTAATGTCAATCATTACTGGAAAATATTGCAGTTTTTCTATTTTGATGACTTTAATATTATTTATTTTTTTATAAAATTATTTATTTAATAATTAGTTCATTATGCATCAATTATCATGAAATTTATGTTTTGTAAAATCTACAGTATTTTTTCCTATCCATGTTGGCAACTATGATGTAGCTATCTGTGTTTTTATTTGTTAGCTCTATTCCACCTAATAAAACAGTATTAAAAATCGTAGATAGTCTGCTAATCAGAAATTCAAAAACTAAAAGAATTTTTCATTTTTGAAACTCTGAATGTTGTTTATTTATGTCTGGGTCACTAAACTCTCATTTCTAGAGGCAGATGTTGGAAAAAACTAGGAATACGAATGTGGAAAAAGAGCTATTTTACTTTTTGCCTAATGTTGATTCTCTAATCAAAAAAGTGTGCAAAATATTTAAAAGATCCCCTTTAAAATGAGACTCAGCAAAATTACGCAAAGGAAAAATTAAAAAAATAACTATGGATAGTGTTTTTTACACTAGGGAGCGCTGCAAGGTCTTGACTGCCTATACTATTGTGTTACTGTTTTTTGTGTGTTTTGAAGACATTTGGCATACAATGTTATCATTGTGTTTTGAAACTCTCTTGAGTAGTATTTCTTGTATACATGTAGATCTGTCATTTCAAGATAAAAGAATTGTCATTTGGAAACAGAATTGTTATAAAACACTTCTTACTTTGTTAACAATATACCAACTTCGAAATTTAAACCTAAATGATAATTTGTAAATTAAGTTTATCTCGCAGCTCGAACAATATGCTAACTCTAACATATGATTGTGACATTGTTACAATCATATGTTATCTTTTAGACATTCTAGAACGATTTATTCAATTGAAATACAAAAAAGTTCTGATCAATATGTGGTTGACAGTAACTATTCCTGGGCAAGAATTTGATAAGGTTCTGTGATGCATCTCCCGATTAGAACAGCTATCAAAAGTCTTTGTAGAGTGACAACAACTGTTAACAGTTATCTGCAAACACAGTTAAAACAGTTACCTGCGAAATTACAGACAGCCCGAAGACCTGAGAACGAACTCAATAGCGTTTTTAAATCTCTCCGGCTTGCCACAGGCGACTATTTTTGACCCGAGGCGACTATGGTAACTTTTTTTACCTGAAAAGGAACTATTTTCAAGAAAAGAAGACTATTAGGGGACATTTCTGTACTCCAGTGATGTTTTTTAGCATAAATTGGGTTGATAACCTGCAGCCCCTGGGAGCTTCTAAACACAATGAATTTTTTTTTCTTAAAAAATTTTGATTTGCACAGATTTCATTGGAAGTCTTATTTTGTTTCTTGATCACCTTTTTAAAGGTTGTTGCTACGAAATTCTGCATGATTTAAAAAAAAAAATTAATGCTCTATTGCGATGTGTGAATTTCAAATTTGAGTAATCACTTTTCACAGTATATATATTCCCAGAAGCAGAAAGTGCCTAAAACTGC
>NC_092209.1:85196900-85243004 GCF_043381705.1 Parasteatoda tepidariorum | reverse complement strand
ATGATCAAATTGCAATACTTGGTTTTTTGCGAACTGAATCCAGCTTTTCATCATGGGTTGCTTTTATGGTGAAAAAATTTGTTAAGTTTAAACACTTGCCAAACTTGCAAAAAAATTTTTTTTTACTTTTTGCTAATGGAAAATGGTTATTTGAACCATTCTATGTAAGCTCTCAGAGTTTCAGATCGATTTGATTCTTTTTGATGAAGTTATAGAATTTTGAAAAACATGGGTACTTTTCTCGATTTTTGAGCATTCCACATATGCAGTCTTTTGGTCTATACATCTTCTACCAAAGAACTTTTTAATTTTAATGTTTTCTATATTTTCAAGTAATTAATATTTATTATAAGACAAATATTCTTATTCATTATTGTAATTATTGTTATTACAAAGAATTTATTATTAATATAATTAAAACAATATCTCATAGATGTCACATTTCATCTAAAATTTGCTTGTTCTTGCAACGATTAGTTATAACTTGCCGGTATGGGACGACATTTTGCAACAGGAATGGAACTCTATATCACTTGAAGCGATTAATGGTTTGTTAGAACAAATGCCACGCATTTGTAAGGCTATAATGATAGCAAAAGGTGGATGGTTCGCGGAATCTAAGATTTAAATGTTAATTTATTTAATTACAAAATACGAATAAGAATATGTTAATATCCCGAGGTCTTACATGGAACGGTTCAAATAACTATTTTCCATTAACAGAAAGTACAAAAAAAAATTTTTGCAAGTTTGGCAAGTGTTCAAACTTAACAAATTTTTTCACCATAAAAACAACCCATGATGAGTAGCTGGATTCAGTTCGCAAAAAACGAAGCATTGCAATTTGATCATATGTAACTAACTGTAGAGGGTTCACTTTAGAACATATCAAATTTTCATCCAATTTGAATGATTTTTCGCAGTTCTATGAACATTTGAATTTAGACCTTTTCTTTGTAGATTTCAAAATTTTCGCAAACTTTTGACCGGTAGTGTATATATATTGTGTGAATAATGAAACTCTCCTTTTTTCCCTTAGTAGTTCAAAACATGCATGCTATAAATACTCATGAAAAATTTTAAACAATTATTTTAAAAACAGCCTGAGATATCGTGTTTAAGGTGGTGTAAAATGGGGAGAAAGTCTGATTTTGCGATAAAAGCATTTAATGGCTTGAAATTATTAATCAACCGTTTGCACATTGCACAAAAACAACTAGAACTTTGTTAATAATTCTAATTGTAAGTGCAAACAAAACTAAAGTATTTTTATAAAGCTAAGAGCACAAGGATTATAAATTTATTATAAACTCATTTTCGAAAATATTTCTCAAAATCCCGTTTTTGCACTAATCCTATACCCTAATAGTAATTGATATGAACAATTCCTAAACCTCATTGAATTCAACTATTGTTTATTTTCTAACTTGAAGAAATTATTCTAAATAATTTCTTAACCATTTCGATTGCAAATATCATTTGTTAAGAGCAGTTTCTAAATCATCTCGAATGCGACTATCATTTATTCGTCAAATTAGTCTTAGTTGTTATAAACAATCTCCTAAACACTCAGAAGGCAACAATCATTATTTATATTTCAATTTATAGCAATTGTTAAAAGCCTTTCTGAATTCAACTATTGTTTATGTTATAACCAGTAGCAAATGCTACAAACAATATAGAAACAGATCCGTATGTAGTTATCCTCTAACCTGCAATTACTAACCATTCCGTATACAGTTATTGTCTATTTAGTTATTGTACTAACCAGAAACAATTATTCGAAGCACTTTCTAAATCGTTCTGAATACAAGCACACAATTCGCCGCAGGCACAACTGGTAGTAAGGGTAATCGCCATTGAATAGTGGAGGAAAATGTTATTATCTCCGCGCCTGCGCTGCTTAAAACTACAATTTCAAATACTAATAGGTTGCTAGGATTTTAACACTTTTTTTTTGTTTATTTTTCAAAATTTCTAGCAAAATTTAACTATTATTCATAAACTATTTCGTAATAACCTTAAACCCAACTGTTACGGTGTCGTGTAGTAAATAAAATAGTGTTAGAAGAATGTTGATAGTTTTAGCCGATTCGATTTCTGGAGGAATTGAGAAATGTTTACTACCATGGAATGTTAATAGTTTGAGTAAAAATATATAGTTATAAAACGGAAGTAAGTAACGGTAGACAAATCACTAACCACTCCTTCCTAAAGTACTTTGGTAATACTTGAAGGGTCGCAAATTAAATATTTAGCTAGCTTTTGACTACAATGCATGAGTTTTTTCATTCGTAAATGTATCTATTTCATCCAAATTTCAAAAAATTGACAAATTGTCGCAACGAAAACTAGTGCCTGAGATAAATTATACTCTTAACAAATCGTGCCCTCCACGAATTGTCGCTGCAACGAATTTGCGATGAATTGTGCTAGAGATGAATTGTTGCAACGATGAGTTGTGCCCACGACGAATTTTCGCCGCGATGAATTGTACCTGTGACGAATTTTCGCCGCGATGAATTGAGCCCACGACGATTTTTCGCCGTGATGAAATGTACCCATAACAAATTGTCGCTGGAAGAAATGTACTCACGAATTGTCTTTGCGACGAATTGTGCTCCCGACGAATTGTCTTTCTAGAAATTGTGAGCGGCGAATTGTCACCACGACGAATTAACACAACCTTTCAAACCATTCTAAATACGAAAGCAATTGTTATAAACTAATTGTTACAAACACTTAGCCGATTTTTATGAACATTTCCCATCAAATACAAAAAGTAATTATCATTATTTTCTAATCACTCTCCATAAACGATTCTGAATGTTACAATCGTTACTCTCTAACCTGTTGTTGTTGCTGTGAGCACTTAATTCCGAATGTAATATTTTCTTACTGTTCTGAACAATTTCCAAGACATCCCGAATACTACTACAGTTCGTTATTCAAAAATTTATTGTGATTGTTATGCATACTTACAAAGCGTTTAGAGTGTAATATTTTCTGTCCAATAACAACTGATATGAACAGTTTTCAAAAAACAAATCGTTCGAAGACGCGTGAAGTTAACAGTGTGGAACAACTATTTGTTACTTCACAAGTAACTTTTCTTCTTTAAAAATGAGTGTTTTAGAGACCTAACTTAGCGAAATCACTGTTTTAAACTGGATATTTAAGTTTGTCACTAAAATAACTGTTTCTTTTTAAAAAATATTCGTCGTTTTAGAACAATTATTTTAATTTGTCATTTAAAATGTCAAATGTCATTTAAATGCTTAAATGTCATTAAACTGTTGCTGTTTGAAAATACCTTCTGAAATCTAAAAGTACGATAAAAGTCGCCGTTTTATAGAACAATTAATCATATATTATTCATTGTGCGAGTATTAAGCAATTTCATTATTTTACTTTCACTGATTCAATCCGTTGCCGTTTAGAACGGCGTTTTGGAACAATTATATATTCATTGTGCAATATGCCGAGTATAAAACGATTCCATTATTTTTCTTTTACTGATTCAATCCGTTGCCGTTTTAGAACAATTGTATGTTGTTATTCATTGAATAATTTGACGAGTATAAAACGATTCCATTATTTTTCTTTTACTGATTCAATCCGTTGTCGTTTTAGAACACCGTTTTAGAACAATTGTATGTTGTTATTCATTGAATAATTTGACGAGTATAAAACGATTCCATTATTTTTCTTTTACTGATTCAATCCGTTGTCGTTTTAGAACACCGTTTTAGAACAATTGTATGTTGTTATTCATTGAATAATTTGACGAGTATAAAACGATTCCATTATTTTTCTTTTACTGATTCAATCCGTTGTCGTTTTAGAACACCGTTTTAGAACAATTGTATGTTGTTATTCATTGAATAATTTGACGAGTATAAAACGATTCCATTATTTTTCTTTTACTGATTCAATCCGTTGTCGTTTTAGAACACCGTTTTAGAACAATTGTATGTTGTTATTCATTGAATAATTTGACGAGTATAAAACGATTCCATTATTTTTCTTTTACTGATTCAATCCGTTGTCGTTTTAGAACACCGTTTTAGAACAATTGTATGTTGTTATTCATTGAATAATTTGACGAGTATAAAACGATTCCATTATTTTTCTTTTACTGATTCAATCCGTTGTCGTTTTAGAACACCGTTTTAGAACAATTGTATGTTGTTATTCATTGAATAATTTGACGAGTATAAAACGATTCCATTATTTTTCTTTTACTGATTCAATCCGTTGTCGTTTTAGAACACCGTTTTAGAACAATTGTATGTTGTTATTCATTGAATAATTTGACGAGTATAAAACGATTCCATTATTTTTCTTTTACTGATTCAATCCGTTGTCGTTTTAGAACACCGTTTTAGAACAATTGTATGTTGTTATTCATTGAATAATTTGACGAGTATAAAACGATTCCATTATTTTTCTTTTACTGATTCAATCCGTTGTCGTTTTAGAACACCGTTTTAGAACAATTGTATGTTGTTATTCATTGAATAATTTGACGAGTATAAAACGATTCCATTATTTTTCTTTTACTGATTCAATCCGTTGTCGTTTTAGAACACCGTTTTAGAACAATTGTATGTTGTTATTCATTGAATAATTTGACGAGTATAAAACGATTCCATTATTTTTCTTTTACTGATTCAATCCGTTGTCGTTTTAGAACACCGTTTTAGAACAATTGTATGTTGTTATTCATTGAATAATTTGACGAGTATAAAACGATTCCATTATTTTTCTTTTACTGATTCAATCCGTTGTCGTTTTAGAACAATNATCCCTGAGGATGATCCGAAGACATGCCATCACAATTTTGATCCTCTGCAGAGGGGATGGCACCCCCGCTTCGGTAGCCCGACGACCTACGTGCGAAGTCGAGCACTTTACAGTAGACAATTTAACGAAGACCTATACCGCTCACCCTCAGTCCCTACGCAGGCAGAACAAAGTGGTCACCGACCACCTTACTGACCGCAGCCAGTGATGCTTGACTTCGGTGTTCTCCTGGGAACCGTGTCTTTACGGTCTGCGGAACAAGATAAAAAGCAGTTCTGATTTATATGTACATATACTTGAATAGTTATCACAACTCTGCATTGTTCGTAAAATTAAGAATTGTTCAATAATTTTTATATCGATAGAAATATCCTGAAAAATTGCATTTCTTTTTCAAATCTTAAGAGCAAGTATTTATTTTTTAATATTTATGCTATTTTTTATCTGCTTTAAAGCCAGAAAATTCTTCTTAGCAGAAAAATTAACGGAAGATTCAGAAAAATCTATGAAAGTGACAAAAAATTCGCATTTGTGCTCTTTTTTAATGAAATTAGCATTTTTGCATTAAAAAAAATCTTTTAAAAAAAATTATCAGTTTTTTGAAATTCTATTCCATAGCATTACACACAGAAAGAAAATAGCTGCAAAACCACTTTTCTCGAAATCAATCGCTTAGCGGTTACGTTATTTTTTCGATCGCTTGGCAGTATGGTTAAAAATTAAGGCCTTGCCTTGAGCTTAAAGTACTTTAACTGAAGCTTTCCTATTTTTTTTGGCGAAAGAAACAACGTTATTAAGAATGTTTTTTTGAAGCTCTTTCGCCAAGGAAAATTTTAAAAAAAGGATCCACCGTTCAGGTCTTTCAAGGCGAACTTGCAATTTTTTGCGATATATTTATCATCTTGCCGTAATCTGGTTTCAGAATGGAAAAATCGTATATAGTTCGAATCGAATGATAGTTCGTCAGCTTTTTGAAAAATCACCATTTCGGCGAAGTTTTACCCCCTAAATGATATTCGTGCAAATATGTCCGTTGAAATAGTCTGACATGCAGCAGAAAACATAGTTGTAAAGTTTATGCAGTCAGCGGCGCCATCTTTCGACAGACTTTGCAGGTGTTTGTAAAATCTACCGTGAATTAATTAGTTGGTTTCCTAAACAGAAAGGGGTAAATAATACATCTCAATGATGTATTTCTTCAACTGATTTTTAAAATCGTTAGTCATTTGGTACTTATAATTAGATGCAACAAACTTTTGGCATTTTGTCATTTTTCTAGATTTCTGAACAATTTCACATGCAATAAGCAGAGCGGTTGCACGTAAATCCAATTTCTAAAAATTTTAAAAAGTATATATACTTATATATAGAGAGAGTTCTAAAAATTTAAAATATATATATAGAGAACTTAATTCTGAATCGTATAATATATATATAGATCTTAATTCTGAACTTTCTTAAAAAATATGATAAATAAAATTTTGCCTATCTGCCTGTCCAAAAATAAAAGATAAGATTAAGAACATTCCAATGATGACATGAGAATTCTGAAATACCCACAATTTGAACAACGAAGAGCCCCCTTGAGTTTCTTCGGAAATTGAAATTAATTTAAAGTGTTTACCGTGTTAGTATCATAAAATATAAATATTTAAATTTATACAAAAATAAATCAATGCTATTGAAATGTATAATATAAGTATTAGAACCCTAATTATTTCCATCCAATGCAAGCGATAATCAAACACTGTTTCTACACATATTTAATAGAACATTACTCCGGGTTTTACCTTCCCACATTCTAAATGGTATGGGAATTGAAGGTGTGCTAAAAAGAAATTTAAAAAAAAAATTCTACTATATAACTAACAAGAATTGATACATTTTTAAACAACCCTCCGACAACTGTTTCGAATGGAATATATTTTGTTTCACCTCCGCAACTAATTTACAGAAAAAGCGAGTTCTGGTTTAAATTCCAGGTTCAATCCGATAACGGTGCTGACGTAAAATATCCTCAATGGTCGACGGATCACTGGTTAGAATCCTCTTGGCGTCGGAATAACCGGGGAAAGTTTTCTGTTCCATGTAATGGATGCGGGTTAGTTCCATAAAAATGTACTCCACGAAGTTCGTCCCAATACTTGATCCAGGAGTTCCCTTGTCTTCTGCATTGGGTTCAAAATTGAGACTGTGGAGTTCGTTGCTAGTCGTAAACTGAGAATTAAGTTGGTTGTTCAACGCTGGTTTTAAAAAATATATATATATAAGAGAATATGAATAGAAAATCCCTTAATAAAAAATAAATTTTTTTTTCGCTTTTTCTGTAAATTAGTTGCGGAGGTGAAACAAAATTTTTTTGGTGAAATATAAATCCTATAGTGAAGTAATACTTTTTAGAACAGCATATAATTTTGAAAAAAAAAAATTATTGCATAAGTTGCTATTAGCTACCTGATTTATAAGAGGAAATTCTGAATTTTTTTTTCTTAGTTATTGTTTTTTTTTAATTGTTGCTTAATTAAGGTTAACTATTCAAATATTAATTTTAAAAAAATAATAAAAAGGACAAGGCCGTAAAAAATTATTAAATACAATAAAATCTGCTCTTTTTAAAGATAAAAAAAATTGAGGATTAATATTTAATGCGAATGAAAAAATAATCAAGAACATTTAACGAATGCTTTCAGTTTTTTAACTTAAATTTTCTTTATATGTATATAACTTGTTTCAATAAAATATTTTTTGATTAAAATTACTTTTCCGAGATGTTTAATATAAGACGTTTCGTTTGCTTGATGCATGTGACGCCATGCCTTAGTTGACTTATAAATTTTTTTTTCTTAATCTTTTCCTTATGCTTATTATTAACTTTTTTATGAATTAATTTTAAGCAAAGAGAACAGAGTAGAAAGCAACAGTTTTGAAGTCACTGGTGCTACCATCTAGTGGCTACAATTAGAAATAAAGAATTGTATGTCATTTACTTGTAGAATATATAACTTGCTTTGTATGCGATTAACGTTAGATTTGGTAAAGGGGTTAAAAATAAGTAAATAAATAAATAAAAAAATGCAAATTAAAAATATTCCAATTCTTAAGTATTTTGAAAGACAAATTTACTAATTTAAGTCTTCGTTACGATATTTCTTCATAATATATATATTTTATTATATAATATATTATATTGCATATTTTACTATATTACGTAAACATAAGTGCACGGAACAATAAAAAACATTTCATTTTTCTCTCTTAATGTAACATAAATAACTTGTGTTTATTACATAAAATAAATTGTTCGAGGTTTAAAAACATCAATGATAACAAATGATGTAGATGCAAACCACCAAACAAGAGGGTTTTTCATCTTTTTCTTATGAATCCAAATGCAATATAGTTTCTTCTTATTTAATTTTATAACAAAGTCAATAACTGACGTCTGTTTTTCACAACAATTTTTTAAAAATTTATTATTTACCCCATTTAAAATATCATGATGTTTAAATATTAAAAAAGATTATAAAATACTAAAACTGATTATTTAATAATATTAAATAAAAAATACTATTAAATTAAAAATTTTACTAAATAAATAAAATTGTCATTTAAAGTTTGTAAATAATTTTATTTGAGAATGTCGTAAAATTCAATTTCTTTTGCATGAAAGCATGAATTTATTTATAAACACAATATGAAAATACTTCTAACTGTTAAAAATTATTTTTCTGTAGAAAATTTTCAAGAAATTATGCTAGATGGCGACACTGATCAATTTATTCAAAATTTTCAATTCAAAATGGGGTTTTTTTTTCGGCAAGAAGATTTTTTTATTAATTTTTATTAGTTTTTTTATCTCTTATCTCAAACATTTCTTTTTAAGAAAAATTTAATTTAAGAAAAATGAAGAAAAAAGAATATTAAACTCGCTGTTGATGTATTTTATTAATAATTCATTGAGCTTTTAACAAGCGTTATGATATTCAGATAAAATTACAAAAATGAGAATTATAATAGTCTTAATAGAGATTTTTTTATATAAATAAATAAAGAAAAAAAGTACTCAAAAAGCTTTTGTGTTTACTCTCACTCAGACAATTTGAAGTTATACTTGATAATTCATTTTATTTCTAGAAAGT
This sequence comes from Parasteatoda tepidariorum, assembly GCF_043381705.1. NCBI lineage: Eukaryota > Metazoa > Arthropoda > Arachnida > Araneae > Theridiidae > Parasteatoda > Parasteatoda tepidariorum. The sequence goes on along the minus strand of NC_092209.1, from coordinate 85,234,059 downwards.
AAGAACATCCTATCAATATTTTTTTTATCAATAAACATAAAATTTATTAAATTACAAGTAATATATTAAAAATGGAAAAAAGTTTAAAGACATAACAATGAAACAAAAATTTTTTAATTAATTGATAATGAGAGTGTTGAAAAATCTAGACTTCATTTGAAACATTTTAATGATGCATCAAGAGTAATTTTTTGAAACATAAGATTTTAAGCTGATTTAACTTAAAAGTAGCATTTTAAAATTTTGAAAAGGCAATATTAAAAAAATGGAAAAGAAAACAATATTTTGTTATAAATTATTTATTAAACTTTAAAAGGTTTTTTTCAGTAAAGTTACCAATTTAAACTGGTTTGCAAAAAAAAAAAGTATAAGTTTTTGAATAATTTTTAAAACAACGAGTTAAAAAATTTTTTTTACCGTGCCGCTTTCTTTTGCAGTTTTTTAAAATATTTCCTATACGGTGATTTTTTTTAAATAAAATAAAATATTTACAGAACATGAAAAGAACATGTGCTGCCATCTTATGAAGCTCCATATTAAGAATATACCTCAAAATTTATAAATAAACTAGAAGAAATTTTTTAAATAATCAAATTAATTTACTGTACAAACATAGGATTAAACACATTTTTTTTATTTATACTTAAATGCCTTTACGTTCAAAAACTTGCATGTTTCTTCTGAAAAAAAGCTTCCTTAGGAATAAAAATAATTTGCTACTTGGAGCTACAATCATTAGCTTTTTCCTTCCTTTGTATTTATTTAATTTTCTATATATTAATCTAACGCACTAGTAGAAGAAAATGCATGTTGTAAAACAAGAAGTTAAAAATTAAAGAAGAAATTATAATAATTAATTTTAAAAACAATTGTCAAAAAGAAAACAAAATACTATCATCTTCCTTTATTTTGTATAAAGTAAAAAGCTAAAAAATGGAATATCTCTTTTTTTAAAACTTAAACATGAGCTGCCAAGTGTAATTAATAAAAGCCGAAAAGTAATTTCCTAAATTGTAAAAACTGACAATTACATTAAGTATTGAGAATTATCTTTTTAATATAAATATGATTTAACTCCTTTCATCTTTCATAAAAATATAACAACATAATAGTTTTTTTTTTTAAAAATTTGCCCAACACTTTTTTATACGTTTGCGGACAAACAAAAAAAAAGTCAATGAAGTATCTGCAAAATGGATTTTATTAATAGTTTAAACAAAAATAATCCGCCCGAACAGGGACTCGAACCCTGGACCGTTAGGTTAAAAGCCTAACGCTCTACCGACTGAGCTATCCGGGCTCGACCAATCAGCAATAATTTACATTTATATAGTAAAACAACAACTTATGGAAACTTGAAATTTTTTGATTGATTTGTTATTTTATCACATTAAAAATTTATATTAAGCTGACTAAGATTTTAAAGAGATGAGAAAATCATAATAATTCTATTAGACAAGTATTTGATTATAGTTTACATAGGCAGTGAGTATAGAATTTTGAATTACGGATTTTATCAAGTGTAGCAGTAACTAAATATTTTATTCATTTAATTAATTCATTTATTCCATTCCATTCATTTATTTGTGGAATTTTTTTTTATTATTCTGAAACGTTACTTAAACTCTTTTTTTTATTGTATTCATATACAGTAATATAGTAGACTCTCTAAAATCCACGTAGTGTGTAAAACACACTTAGAGGATTTCATACTATTTGTTTACAATGTTATGATGCAATTTTTCTTTCTAAATTCGTATCAATATGCATTGAAAGTGTTTGAAAAATGAGTAATACATTAAAAAGCAAAAACTAATGATAGAATTGTATGTAATTTAAAATTCTTTATTAAATTTTTAAGTTATTAGCAAATTGATTTTTTTTAAATTAAAAACAGTAGAAACAAAATAGCAGAATTTAAAATAGTGCACAATAAAGAAATAAAAGTGATAATAATAAATGATTTACATAAAAATATACGAAAAAAATTGAAGAGAAAATAATGACGAAATAAGGAAATCTTCATTTGAATAAAACAAAAAAAATTAACTGATTTTACTCTAATCTTCGTTTTTCCTACACTGATTAATCATATAATAATTGTGTAAATATCTAGAAAAATATTAAAACGAAAAGAATTATAAATAGTAAGAGTAAAAAGGGAATGAAAATTAAAGGTATGTAAGTATAAAAAAAATATTTATCTATTTATTTTATCTTATTTATTATTCATTTATTTATTTTTATTCGTTAATTTATCTTCTTTTTTTCAACCCTTAATTTAGAGTTAGAATAATTTTAAAAAATTAAATTAAATTAAATTTTTTTTTAAAAAATTAAAAATTAAAAATCACGTTTACCTATTATTTTATTTTGTGTTCTATTAATTAAAATTTAAAAAATAAATAATGTCTAAATGAGGTTACAACGTTCAACAAAAATCTTTATTGATGTTTTTATAATTGTGTGCGGAACGACAAATATAGCAAATTTTAGAGGATTACGGAATTCTACTATTATATTAGTCTTGGCGAACAAAAAGCAAGATATTAGTCTGTGGTCTACTATTTTAGTGAAAATCAAAAATTTTCAATTTATGTTTTATGAAGTCTTCCAAACGGATCTTACTGAAAAGAACTGTTTTACGTAGTATTTTAATCCTTATAATGAAAAGAATGTAATATAACTTTTTTACAGCATTCTAGATGCGCTTATGAAATAGATACAATTTTTACTGGCAGAAGTAAATTGCAACTGAAAAAAACGATTAAAATCGAAGAAATTCAAAATATACCATACCGTAATCTCTAACTCATATAAAGTAAGATAATAAGATAAGGAAAGTAATAAGATAATAAAAATAAATTTCTTCTAAAGAAATAATGAGGAAAACAATAAATAAATAAAGCCAGTTTCAAAAAGCACGAGTTGGTAGAAAACACATGCTGAATCATCCGTCTAACGGGATTTGCATTAATCAGCTCCTACAACCAAAACCAGTTAATCCATCTTGCAATCATAGCAAAATGATCAATTCAGCATGGGAAAATGGTAGAGATGCGCGATTCATTTGTCTAACAAAACAAATAATATCTAGTCAAGTTTTTATAACCTATTCATAAATTTGTTTTTTGCCTTTGTTTCTTGTTTTTGGACATTTTCTCCCTTTTCTTTCTCCCCCCTCCATAGATTTGCTTGATAATACGTAAGCAATTCAGCCAATTTAACATATTTAATTTAACTTTTTTTTTCTGATAGCAAATTGCTTTTGGTGTTGCATGCACAGTTTCATTTATATTAATTTAATTTTTAAACCCACTTTAAAAATTTTACAATTTATCATTCTTAATTCTGTAACGACCTTAAAAAAGTTTTATATTGGTCTTTAAAATGTCATTTAATTAATATCCATTTAATTACCATAAAAATAATTTTTTATTAATTCTTTATTTAATAAAAGCCGTCAAAAATTCATTTTTTGAGATAATGAAATTTTTTAATTACTTAATTTTTTTAAAGAATTTTTTTTTTTTTTTATAATTACAATTCAACAATATGTCTATTAGGGAAACTTTTCTTGAAAGCTTGAAGTGAAACTCAAATAAATAAATCTTTGCAAACTTAAAATGAAGAAACATTGAAGAGCATTTTCTGCAACAGCTTGTCGTGGGCTCTTGCAGGAATGTGGAGCCTTAATCCCCAACGAAATAACAGAGAATAAGGCTCCGCATTTCCATGTACAATAGCAGGATTGTGGTAATGTGGCAAGCATTGCGTACAGGCCACCTTTACTTCTAAAACAAACTGGTACCCATCTATCTGAAGCTGAATGGGCTTCATGTGAGGTGGGGATCGAACACGTGCTATTCCCAATGACAACCAATGAGCCATCGTGGCTCGAACATTAAATGAGGTTTTCTCAAAATCCATTTTATATTCGCTGGTCGTTTTCTAGATAACTTTCTCAGCTTTCATCTGGTTTAATAAAATTAAAAGCGTGACAGCTGATATACTTGCACTTAAAAGTCTACGTTAAATTATTTTTGTTATAACGGTGGATTTTCATTCGCTAAAAGTTACCATCCTGAACTGAAATCTGGAATATGCTGTTCAGTTAGTGCTTAGTACAGACGATATTTTTAGTTACAAATACAAATAAGACCCATAAGTGTTCTTTTTTTTTTACGGATAAGATTTTTTTCCCTTTAATTATTTTCGCGTCATTTCTCTTTATTTCGTGTTATTAATTTAATTATTTTTGCAACAGATATAGTTTCGAACATTTTCATTTACATTATTCCACGTTTATAGAGTGCCCCTAAAAAGAAAAAGAAAAAACGGACTACCTTGAATAACTTTTGATCCAATGAACGGATTTTCACGTCCTAGTACTTATCAAATAACTTTTTCAAAATTTTATTTTTCAATTTCTATACGGAAGATTTCGCACAAATTTTGTATTTTGCCATGTAAAATTATGGACTTTAAAATGATGCAAAAAATTGCACAGCTTACAATTTAAAATTTTTTCCACCCTTCTTAAATAAGAAATAAAATTAATAAATATTTACTAAAAGTTACTTTTTGCACGAAATTATCTTTCGATAAACAAATATAATAATTGAGTGTTAAAATTTTTCAATTCGTTTAAAAAAAATTCGTGAAATGACGAAATACGCAAAAAATAAAAGTAACATTAAGGGGTAAGAACTTTGGAGCGCTATCATGACCAAACTATTGGAACCGCTTTTTCCAAATTGCGGCTGGCCACAATATTTCGGGGATCAGAAATCCGAATCCGTCGAAAATAAAGAATGTTTATTCTGAGAAAGTATGTTTTTGTGTCTGGTTTCGTAACTTAAAATATCGTCTGATTTTAATAATTAGCATACTTGAGAACACCCCCTCGAACCTTTGAGATTGAGTCCTAGAATGTGAAAATCTGATCATTAGGATCAAAAGTTCTTCAGGGTGGTCTATTCTTTTTTTAAATTTATTATTATTATTATTTTATTTGTTTATTTCTTTATTTTATTTCTTTATATATTTATTTTATTTCATTTACTTATTTTATTTTATTTTATTTTTTTATTTTGCACACTGCACATTGTATTTACATCTAACGATGCTCCTAAGTTCAGTATTTTAAGTATTCTAGCTTATTTTTTTATGAATGTAGTCATGTTTTTTTTTTTTTTTTAAATTGATTTAGCAGCTCCGCCATTAATTTTTTTTTCATTTAGGTGGGAAAAATTTACCCAAGTATAATTTATTAGTACAATAGAATTTTTTTCAAAAAAATTCGAACTTTGATGTTTTATATGATATGAGAACTATTTTTTGAAACAATGTTCAACTTCAGCCTATCAAGACGAACCATCATTTTTCTCTAACTGAGAGAAATGATGAAACTGTTAAACAAATTTTTGAACAGTTAAGAAAAAAGACATTTAAAAACAGTTATCTTAAAGGTTTTATGGGTACAACATCATTGCATAAGCAAGGCGGGATCGTGATATTATTAAGAGGCACATAGAAAGGGAAAGTGTTGCCACTCAGAATAAAAAAGAAATCAAAAGAAATAAGAGGTCAGTGACTGCTCACTGATAAAAAGATTTTATATCGTCTGATATGGAATTACTACGCTTCTGTTATGAAATCGAAAATGGAGATTACAGGTCGTGTGCCTTGAAAGAAATTGGCGAAAAAGAAGAAAAAAACGAGGCTTAAAAACTAGGACAAGTGATATTGAGCATGGAATTTGTATTGTGCTTTCGAACAATTGTGGGAGAGAAAGAATTCTCTTTGGTGATTTTATTCGTAATTTTGATATTCATGGGATGTAATTGTATCAGGAAGAACTTAAACAAAGACAAGAATAAAAATTCTTTATCTGTGTTTATATATTGTTCTATTCAGATTTTCAAGCGTAGGTCTTACGATTTTTTTAAATATTTATGTGGGAAATTCAACAAGTGAAAGACTATTTTACATTCAGATATTGGTAAAAAGAAACAGTAGCTTAGCTTTATACCTCAATATTTGACAGGAAAATTATAAAATCGTTTGACGCAGATGATATATTTCTTTCTGATGCTTAAATTTCGAGCAAAAATATATTTTGGAATATTACATATTTTTTAATTATAAAAAGGAACTGTCTGATAGTAACTAAACAATCTATTCGATCATCGGAATTGTATTAGTACTAAAATATAAAATCAAAAAAAATAAGTTGAATTTTTTTTTCATTCATACTCAAAAGTATATCAATAATTGATTTTGAAAATTAAAGAAATTTTAATGATTAATATTCTCTGAGATCAAAATAAGAGATATATGTTTCTCTGAGATCAAAATAAGAGCAAATTTGGAAAATTATCGTTTTAGTAAGTCGTGTTTGGATTATTTTACTTTTAATGCAAAAAAAAAGACACCGATGTTTCATGCTGTATTTCATAACCATAAATTAGTAAAATGATAAATATAGTATTAATCACTTATTTTGACCTAAATTAATACAAAATAATTAAAAAGTATGAAAAATGTGTTTAATAAAAATTCTGCGTCAAAGCATTAAATGTATGTAACAGAAATATCGCAAATCTTGATTAAATGCTTGATCTAGATCTCTTGATTAAGGTTTGACAAACTTTGAAATGAAACAAAGACGTGAATTTAAATCGTCATCAAGTTTAGATTATTCTCTTAAAAATCGCGCATTTAAGCCATTTAAATCTCTCGTTCTTTCAATATAAGAATAAAACAATAAATAAATAAATAAAAAATTCAGTATTTTGCTAAAAACTAATGAAAATTAATTTTATATTATATTTTAAAGTTTATTGATCTTCAAATGTTTGCATCTTTATTTTATAATTAAGAACTCTAAATGATCTTAATCGTTTTTAAAAATATATTTCATAACATAAGTAACATGTAAGTCATTTACTGTTGATGATTAAAAAATTAGGAACTAAACCATTATTGTTTCAATCTTGCAGTTTTAAACAAAATGCTTTTCTTTCTCCATATAACAATAACGTAAATAAATATTGGAAATTTGTAGCATCGATTTTATGTAATCTGAGGAAAAATCACAACAATTTAGATCTATGTTGAAAGTGATAATTTAGAAAATCTATGTTTAGTTTTTTTTCCCCTTCCTTTTATCCTGCTAAGATCGTTTACGATCATTATAAAAGTGATTTTTAAATTCGGATATTGTTTTGCCTGCTCAACAATAATAACAATTATTAAACTCAAGGTGTTTTGTATTGTTTGTAGTCGATTGTATACAATCACCCATTCAGTAGCAAAAGGTAGCAATCGTTAAAAATAAAATTGCTGCTTTCCTTTATAAGATTTCTCGTAGGATTGCAAAATTAGAATTTTAGGAGGAAACTAACCGCAAGTACTGAAAATCGTGGCAACTTTGGGGGAAAAAATCATGTTCAGAAACAAAGGCTCCTTTTTTTTTCTTTGTAAGAAACTATAAAATGTATGGTTACACAATTTTTCCGTTTATATATGTTTTGTTTTACTGTTGAAAAGTGCTAAAGAATTATTTTTCATATAATTAAAAAAACCTCGATAAATTAGTGAGCATAATACCATAGCACAATTATTATCAAAATAGATATTTTAACTCAAAAAACCCAAAATAGTGGCAACGAAGCAGTCATTACCTTTGTTATTTACTTACATTTGAACTGGCATTGTTTAAAGTTCAAGATCGAAAAACAATAATTTAAAGTAGTATATAAAAAATAATTGAAGGAAAAGAATTTCATCTTCGTCTCTTTCTGGAACTAACGTTTTTCTGAAACAATACAACGAAACAATATAAAAGCAATCTTTCTTAATTAATGCCGAAAAAAACAAACTTTCACTGTTGTATGGCAATTTACATAGGCCTATATTCTTCACTTAAAGGCTCATTAAATAGGGGGAAAAAGCAGAACAATCGTTTTCGTTTTTAAATGAAAACGTTTTGTGTTATGAGTGGAATTAAGTTAATATTTTGAGATTGGTGGCAACAACAGAAATTGCCACGAAATACATGACATGGCATTGAAGTCTTGATATGCACGTGATTGCGTGGATAGGTGATAAAAATGAGTTTTTCTATTTAGTCATGAGTTCTTTTTTATGAAGCTTAAAATTATTTACAGGAAATAATAAAAAATTACAATGTAGTAGTAATCATAATTAGCTGAAAGTTAACAATATTGCTTCGGATATAGAAGGTATAAAATAGAGACACTGGTCGCAGCGATAGATGAGACATCAAATAACTGAAAATTATGAATATATACTGAAAATTATGAGTATATATCTATGAATAACTGAAAATTATGACTATATATCTATGAATAACTGAAAATTAGGAATATATACAGAAAATTATGACTATATATCTATGAATAACTGAAAACTGTGAATATATACTGAAAATTATGAATATATATCTAGGAATAACTGAAAATTATGAATATATATCTAGGAATAACTGAAAATTATGAATATATATCTAGGAATAACTGAAAATTATGAATATATATCTAGGAATAACTGAAAATTATGAATATATATCTAGGAATAACTGAAAATTATGAATATATATCTAGGAATAACTGAAAATTATGAATATATATCTAGGAATAACTGAAAATTATGAATATATATCTAGGAATAACTGAAAATTATGAATATATATCTAGGAATAACTGAAAATTATGAATATATATCTAGGAATAACTGAAAATTATGAATATATATCTAGGAATAACTGAAAATTATGAATATATATCTAGGAATAACTGAAAATTATGAATATATATCTATGAATAACTGAAAATTATGACTGTATACCAATGAATAACTAAAAATTATGAATATATACCGTAAGATATGTTTAAGTTAGTGCTCAAAATGAAACTCAAAACCTGAAGGTTTTGCACACAGAGCTAGTATTTCAATCTTAGTTACTTCTCAATGGGTAATGGGTTGCATTCGTTTGTTAGGTTAGAAAGGTAGGGGATGCGTCGAGGCGTGCATGCTTTTTTCCTGAAATAGATACAGGAGACAGAATCAATTTTCAATTTCAGAATTTGGAAAAATCGTATTTAAAATATTACCTTTCTAATTCCAAAATGCATTTAAAAGCATTCCGATGTTTCGAGTTTGACCTACTATGTATTAATTTTTCATATAATTTCAATAATTCCTTTTCTTCTGTAATTGAATATATTTTTTACCAATGGTGGCTGCGAGTTTTAGACAATCTGTATTAGAAAAAACAACAGTGATGCATATAAAAGGTTCTTACACTTTCTTTTTTTTTAAAAAAAAAAACATAAGTGTATGGAATACCGGGCAAGTGTATACTGAGTAATGGCACTTAATCTTAACAGAACATCAGTAATAGGAACACGATGCATTTCCTACCTGCAAAAGAAATGCAGCGATTCATTTTCCAAAGGGAGTCAGCTTAGAATTGAAGGACTAGCGCTGTACACGGCTTGTTTTGTTCACATTCAGCCCGGGTTTGGGCACTAATTACGCTATCTACTTTCAATTTTATGTATTTTTTATTGTTCATTTATTTACTTTGTTCTTAAAAAAAATTCATAATCGGGCAACACTCGAAAGATGAATACTTTTTGAAAAAGTAAAAGGTGGGAATAAAAACTTCGCTTTATCTGATTAATAAATAACGTTTTATAAGTTTTAGAAACTTTCTTGGATTTTTTTAACTTTTTCCTTCACAAGAATAAAATTACGCAGCCTAATTTTAGATAGAAAATCGAATGCATGAAATCATCTGTTTTTTGTAATTTAATTTTATTGTTGTCGTAACTGATGGAGACTGATTTGGATGCTTAACCTCTAAAAAGAACGAAAGTAAGAGAAAATGGTTTTATTTATTTTTTTTTTTTATTTCATGTCCTTAGTTTTGCGTGATTCAGTTAAGCAAGGACTATTAGTCCAATTACGTTTTTTTGCAGAGCTATGCTTAAAATGTTCAAATTTTTTGATTAGTTTTAAAGCAATTAAATAGTTAAGTCACGTTTTTACTTTTTTATTTATGATCGAATATCATTCCACTTCAATATCTTGATTTTTTGATGCTGTTTTGATATACTATTCCAGATCGGGAAGCGATTGCGAGGAACTGCGGAAGCAAAAAAATAGAGTTAGGGTTAAATTAAGGTAATTGATTTGCATATATGTTAGCGATTAAATTGTAAAGGGAAAAAACTAAAGTAACTCAACAAATTTCTTTCGTCGAGGAAAAAAAAAACAATATGTGTTGCTTTTAGCTGGCATGGTGTTAAAATTATTGAACCCGAGAGTTACCACCGAACGAATTCTATAAAGAAAAAGATTGGGAAACATAATAGTTGAAATAGAATTAGGGTCACAGGAGAAAAATTAAACAGAAAACAATGGTCGAAAGATAAAACAAGAAATGTCGAAATTCAAATAATGGAATGTTTATGCATGAGAAAATCGTAAGTTCTAAACGAAAGGAAAATTCTCATGACAGGCTAGAAATAATTCCAGAAACCATGAATTTTAAAAATTTATTATTATTAATTAAAAAATATTCTGACTACTACGCTAGCGTAGCATGATACTTATAATTAAATTTAAGAATTATGAAAATATTGAGTCATCTGTTGCAGGAAGAAATTACGAGATTTTGCTACAACATGGCCAGTGGTCAGTTGTAGCTATTTTAAAAGTTGCCCTTTTTTTAAAAAAAATTGAACATTTCAAACGACTAAAAAAAATTTTAAATTATAATGCAAGGTATTTTTGGAGCATTTTTAAAAATATGGTACCCAATGCAAGGTTTATTTCTTAAATTGAGAAGCATCTTCAAGAAACATGTGCGAAGGAAAGAAATGTTCTGAATATTATAAATTATCCATATTAATTCCATATTTATTAAGGAAAAATAATAATAAAATGCAGGCATTTTCTGCACAAAATAAATAAATAAATAAACAAAAAATAAAAAAATTGGCAATCATGTGGCAACTGGCAGAAAATTTTATAATCGCCATTTGTTATATTTAGTCGCTCTGTGGCCAGTAATTTTATCCCATAATATCTTTGTTCATGGTGACTTTTGCCAGCTTATGCACCCTGTGGACATGGACATGTAAAAAAAAAATGACTATGATATATAGTAAAAAGTTCGCTACAACGACAATTCACTGTTGTTGCTGTTGGCGTATGCCTGTTTAGGCAGAGGGAGTGTGATTGTTCTTGTTTTCCAGTGGCGCCATCTATGGCCAAGAATTCGACTTCTGCCGCACCATACGTCACACCCGTTTATAGGGTGGACCCATTCGTACATCCATTCATCCATCCATAGATCGTAATTTTGACCTGAATCAGAGAACGATCGATCTCCAATCCAGTACCCCCAGAGGTATTGATTTGTTAAGGGAGCATGGGGGACTTTTGCGACTCGACAGATTTAACGTGCATCAGACACTTTACTACATGGGGAGTCTTCGGTCCGCGGGGTTCGAACCCATGAACTCTCGGACATGGGCCCAGCGCCCTACCAACCAGGCTATTCCGGCCCATTTGGAACTCACTGTAACAGATGGAATTGGCGTTGTAGTAAGCTGGTTGTTAATAGAAAATATATACATTCGAAAGTACATTTATATGTTATTTTAACAAATAAATGTGCTTTCAACGTCACTGATGACATTGGATGCTAAGCAGGCAAATATGGATAACATGAGGTGTATTCTATAGCAGTGGGCTGCAGGATTTCGAAAAACAATTTTTTTTCTTTCTTTTTTGTGGGAAGGAAGATAACTGAGGCGGGGGTCACCCACACATGTTCGCTTTAAAAACTAAAAGTGCTAAAATTGTTGAGAGTAAATAAGGTATGAAATAACAAAGTTTTTTTTCTTCTCAATTCTTTCTTTATATTGAAACGGGAAATAATTTAAAAAAATGTCTTCCGGGTATTTTACGAGTATATTATCAGATATTTTACGAGTATATTAAGAGATATTTTACGAGTAAAATAATTTTATGAGTAAATCAAAGATGTCAAAGTTAATTACATTAAAAAAAAATTATTTTTTTTTTTGAATAGTTAAAAAAAGGTGAAAACGCACAGGTATTCAAAACTTGTTCATAAAGCAAGTTAAAAATCAGAAAAAAGTTAATGAAGATTTACATACTTTTAAATAATTCATTAATACATTTTTGACTTAAAAATACATGTTGAACTGAGCTAGATCAGCCTTTTAGGCAAAATTTAGAACAAGAAAGAATTTAGAACAAAATTAGAACAAGAAAGAATTTAGAACAAAATTAGAACAAGAAAGAGACACCAAAATTTTAAATTCACATGAAAATTATGTCACAGTTCAACATTAAAAGTGGGTGTTAAAGTAGTTTATTTAATTTTTTTGGTCGAGTTTTAATTTTTATTGTTATTATTATTTTTACTTTTTTACGACAATCAATTTCAGAAATCAATATAATTGGCGTTCTCTTTAACGTTGTGCTCTTTATGAGTGCTCTTTAACGTTGTTTAATGTGCTCTTTAACGTTGTTTACCTTAGTTAGTAGCAATATAATTGTGTTTGTATATGCTAAGTTAAAAATGTAAAAAATACGACAACAATTTAAAAAAAAAGAATTTTAATGCCCACTCAATACTAATTTCATAAATAGTTTGTTTATGATCCCCATGAAATCCTTCACACCATAAAAGTATCCTCTATCTTGCTAAAGAGCGTCTTCACTGCCCAACGAGGAGCGATAACACGTTGGGAACCTACGATCCAAACAAATTACCTCTATAGCTGAACGAAAACAATTTTTTAATCACTCTAGTTTTTGCATCCTTAATGTAAGAATTTTGATGATGATTTGGAAGCTAGTCGTAATACCGGTCTTCGCGTAATATGACGTTCTTGTTATGTGCATTTAAATTTGTCGAGGTAGGAATTCAAAGCAATGGTTCCCAATTTCTTTCGGTCATGGAACTTTAAATGCTCGTGTTCCTTTTGGCGGAACCCCGGGATTGCATGTAAAAAAAAAAGTTCATCAGCAGTTGTAAATACGCAAGTCGGAAGAAAAAAGACTAGAATGTCCAGTATGTCAGTATTATATATATATAAATATAAAATACGATAATTCATTGCATTAGAATTTATAATTCTGGAAATAGAAGTAAAATCGTCAGGTGAAAAAAAATACGATCCCAATCCCAAATTGTTAGCAATACTGATTATTTTTCTGGGAACAACGATATCGATAAGTTAATAGGTTATATCTGGTTAACCATAAATCAGGTTAAAAATTTTTGTGTAAAACCGTAAATTTGCAAAATAGGCATTAAAAGCTCAACCAGTAGAAATTTTCTGAAAAAGAATATTTTATTCTGGCTGTAAGAGAACTTCGACATTAAATAATAATGACAAAAATGATTTTTAATGCTGCAAAACTTTAATGTGTAAAAGTTTTAACAATTTGTTTTACAGAGTTTTGAGTATTTCATCATCTCGATTTTTGCATTTTACAGATTATGTAATTTTTCTTTATATTCCCCCCCCCTTTTTACTTATAACAGTATTTAAAATCTAGGAAATGAGGCTAAATTTGTTATAGATAAAAGATTAAACATTGTAAACAATGCGTATAGCATTTTGTAACTAGGAAATAACTTATTAAAACCTTCTTTTTTTTGTTATTATTTTTTTATTATATTTTGGTATTCTGAAAGTAGATAAAAAAAAAACAATAAAAAAAAAAAAACGATAGCATTTGTAAATATTTGTTTCGCTTTTGTTTTTCGGAACTTTCACCCTCGTGTTTTTCTTCCTCATTTGCAATAAAATGTTTAAGATAAAGAAACCGAACCATTCAAGTTTTAACAGTTTATTAAATGTGGGTATTTCATTTTAAAGTATTAAGATACCTTTTTAACTTTTAAGCGAAAGGAATTCGTTCTGTAGAATGCTATTCTAGAGAACGATTTTTTTTCTTCCCTTTCTTCTTTATTTCCTTGCTTTGGTTTCTCCTTTTTGTTTATCTTTTCTTTTCCTTATTTCTTTTCTATTTTTATTGAAAATAAAAGCATTGTTTTTTTAGACGTTTTTACTTTTCTATTTGCTAGAGTTGTATAGTGAAAAAACTGCAAATCGCATATTTGAGTACACATTTTAACACTCTATGTCTGTCAGTGAAATTTTAAAAATTCGCATACATTTTTGTTTACAATAAGTACCCCAATTTTGAAATTTTTTTTAAGAAAAAATAAGAAAAGAAATGTTAGTTAGTTAGGAACAAGAGTTTTTTTTTTTTTTTTTCGCAGTAACCTGAAATTGAATAGCGATACTAAATGGGATTAAATACCTTACTTCTCTGGAAGCACTGATTTTAAAACTGCTAAAGTTGCGTGATTACTTATTAAGTAATTTATTTGTAATTAGTATAAATCATAGTAACTTTGTAGGATTTGTTGTTGTAGTTAATTTACGTCGCACTAGAGCTGCACAATGGGCTATTGGCGACGATCTAGGAAACATCCCTGAGGATGATCCGAAGACAAGCCATCACAATTTTGATCCTCTGCAAAGGGGATGGCATCCTCGCTTCGGTAGCCCAACGACCTGCAAGCGAAGTCGAGCACTTTACGGTAGAACAGTTTAACGAGGACCCATACCGCACACCCTCTGTCCCTACGCAGACTGATCCAAGTGGTCTCCCACTCGCACACTGACTGCAGCCAGTGATGCTTGACTTCGGTGATTTTCTAGGAACCGCGTCTTAACGATCAGTCCACTGCGGGACTAACTTTGTGGGAAAAATTTATTTTGGAAATATGACATAATATTAATTTTTTTTAAATTTTTTTTCAGGCATTTTGCGTTCATTTACTTTTCAAATAAAACAAAAGATTTTAAGGTAGGAGTTTTTTCGTTTTTATTCCAATTGCTTTCGCAGCATTTAATAAAAACATGTGATTAAAAAATAGTTACTTTGGCTTTCGTGAGTTTGTCTTCATTACCACTAACTAAAAAATATTTTGTTGATATCTTCGGGTTTCTTTTCTTTTTCTTTTTAATCTTTTCTCAAATAATAAAGTAACAAAATGATTTTTATGCTATACATTGAAACTCAATTTCGAAAAATGAAGGAAACGAGAGAGGTTGAAAAAAAAGAGAGAAAAGAAAGATTGGAACTCCGCAAGTAAGACTGCGCATGCGCAGAATTATGAATTACGTCACTTTCATTCAACAACAAAACAGCTGCTTGCGGACTAACCTCATTCTCCGCAAATCGTTTTCGAACGGTGCATTTGTAGAGTCAGCAATCGTTCAGTGACTTTGTTTTTATTTCGCTCTTAGCGGCTGTTTTTTAAATTGCGACTAAAACTTTTTTATTTTTTTTTTAAATGACGAAATGGAAGTATCAAACAATAACTTTACAATGAATGTGAATGAGATTAATTTATCTCTGAATGGTTGTGGATATTTGGGAATTTATCATGTCGGAGTGTGCAGTTGCATCAAAAAATATTGTCCTCAAATTCTAAAAAATAAAATATCCGGCGGATCCGTGGGTGCTTTAGTTGCTTGTGCTTTTCTATGTGATGTGCCTTTGGGTATGTTAATATAAATTTTATTTATATTTTATTAATTAGAAATAAAAGTCCGAATAATAAATTAAATTTGTTTAATTATTTTGTTCTAAATGTGATGTAAATATGATCTCTTAAAATTTTGTTCGAATCTATAAAATTATCGTTCAAAACAACAAGACTTTATTCTAAATCCAAGATATCTAGAGATCTGGATTACCTCGTAAAATCGAAGAATAAAAAATATTTAAAAAGAAGAATTTTGAAATTTTTGAGAAAGGAATAGAATTTTTTCTAAATACTATTTTAAACCCTTTTTTTTCCATTTGGGTCATTTTTCAGATGCATGGAAAAGTTAAGAGAAATTTATGATTTCAAAGTCGAAGATATTTAAAATTTCGTTGATAAGCTGGAATTTTGTTGACGCTGTTTTATATCCTAAAGTGAGGGAAATATTCAGATACCTCAGCCAGGAAAATATTTAATTTCTATGTGAAAGAAAAAATATTTCGATTTAGACTATATTTTTGAAATTTCTACAGAAAAAAAAAATGTTTTCCCTAATGCAAATTTTAAATTTTTAAACGCAACATGTAAATAGGAAATTCATTCATTTTAAAAGTTTTTTTTTTTTTCAAGTTTAGTTTTTTTTTTTGTGCGTAAGAACAAAACGCATTTAAACAGCAAAAAAAAATTGTCCCGTTTATTAATATAGTTTTGCTAAAAATAATATTGTAATATTGGTGTAAAAAAAAAGTCTAATTACATTAAGCTTTAAGTATAAATTTGAGTTATTGATTTTATACCCCATAATATTTTACTACCTAGTTAGTAAATTTAGGAAAATATCGTGAAAAAATTGATTCCTGATAAGTTTGAAAAATCTGGAAAAACAGGAAAATTTCAGACAGAATGTTACTTGTCAAACTGAAAAAGAATCTACCAAACCGAGAAAGTCCTGTTATAAATTTAAGATCCCTATTTACACTTGACTGTACTAACTATTATTAATGTTAACTATTACGATTTTGCTCTTTAAATGTATTTGTAGTGTATTTTATCTTGATATTATTTAGATTTTCTTGATTCCGAGATATCTAAATGATTCCCTGATCGCTTAAAGATAGTAATTTAATATATTCTTTGCTATAGATAACGTAAATTGCAAGGGAAGAAACAGTATATTATTTCTTCCTTGCTTTCTTTCTTTATTTTTTATTTTTATTTTAAAAATATTTCGAGTTGATGAGAGAGAAAAATAACCTTTTCTTTATTCAATAAAGCAATTTTTATGAAACGCAAATTTTTCTTTAGCCGGATTATTTAGTTATTATTAATAATGTCTGATTGGGAAAAACATGAGTGTATGGAATATTGGGCAATGGCTCTTAAATTTACATCAATGTAGTAAATACCGGGCAGTGATTAAAGAGTTCTCCCTAGGGATAAAAAAGGGCTGGGTGCTTCCTCGCAGAAAAGGTAGATTCTGCCAGGAAGCACCCTACCCTTAATTTGAGAGGTGAAAGCGCACTCACTTACTACCGTTAAAATTAATCAAAACGTGCAATATTATGTAATAACTGCATTTCGAAGAGCCACGATAGCTTAGGGCAGTGTTTCCCAAAGTGTGGTACGTGTACACCCAGCGATACGGGAACAGTTTATTTTCAAAAAATTTTATTTGAAAACAAAGCTAGCCATGAAAATTTACGATTGCGTAGTTTTCTATTTTCTATTTTTTGCAGAGTTAACAGCTAATAATTAGTAGGTGATGTCAACAGATAGTTGTGATTTTTATTTTTGTGCAATTTCTTCATAGTAAAGATTTGTAATAAATTCTACTTATTTTGATTATTTTTATAAAATATAATATTTATCCCTAACATAGANTCCCAGCAATGGCTGGTCGATACGAATCAGCATCCGGCTTGCATCGACCACAGTGCTGACCTAAAATATCCTCAGTGGTAAACGGATCATGGGTTAGAGCCCCTTTTTGCTGTCAAGCAAACCGTGAGATGTTCTCGTGGTCTTCCTCTCCATGTAAGGCAAATGCAAGCTTGTTAAGTCTAAAAAATTCCTCCACGAAAGCAAATGTCTCCCAATACTTGATCTAAAAGTTCCCTTGTCTTCTGGATTGGGTTCAAAATTACAAGGCTACAGAGTTGAACATTAGTGGTCGCGAATCCAAAACATTAGGTCGGCTGTTCAACGACGGTTATAAAATAAAATTGTAAAATTATTGCATTTGATCCTCGATTTTTAAATACTATTTTTTGTATATATTTCCCACAATAATTCTCTCGCCTTATCAAAATAACATAAAAATTTGAAACTTTTGAAAAATAATTAAAGGCAAGTTAAAAGATAATCTCTCTATATAAATTTTCTTCAAAGAAAAAGTGAACTTAAAAAAAGGAATAATGGATAAACAACGTGAAAGCTTTTTTTTAATATTTTAAACTAAATATTATGAGAAAATAATCATTGAAAGGGGGTATTGTTAAATAAAAGGTATTTATTTAAAAAATAATGGTAAAATTTTAAATAATTTAAAAACTTATTAATGTACAAATAAAAGATGTGAATATCTCTGAGACCGAATGTCATGCGAATTTCATTTATATAACTAGACAACTTAAATCTCAGACTAGACAACTTAACTTAAATCTTAGGCTAGACAACTTAACTGGACTAAATCTTGGACTAGACAACTTAAATCTAATCTAAGTAAAATCTTAGTAAGAGAAATCTTACTAACATGAAGGAATGAAATTAAAGTTAAATAATTACAAATAGCTAAATAAATCGAAGTCGACTTTGCATCAAAATTGGTATTTAAGAGAACCTTTTCCTGTAAAAATAAAATAAAAAGGCAGTGCTTTTAAGGGAGGGCGGTTTATTTTTACAAAAAAGATTAGGAGGGCGCATTTATAGGGGTCAAAAGACAGGCGGGGCGGGCCACTCTTTTAAAAATGCCTAGGGGGAACACTGGTGGTTATTCAGGTTAATCCAGATGTTTGTTAATTTAGTTAATTATTATAAATTTTTAAAAAAAGACGACTTAAGGAAAATGCACTAAATAATTATTTTGATTAAAAGTGTGAAATAATCTTAATTTCTTCAGATTTATTTACTATAAAATTCATGGAATATATTTTTCTTCAGCTGTTTTTTTTAATCGGTTGAATTAAGTGAATTATTTTTGTTTTTTTAATGATTTTTAAATATATATAAATTGTTTAATTGTGGATCCGTTTTCTTTTCTTGTATACGTTTGCGAAATCTTAGCGAACTATTTCTCTAATCTGAGAATTGTTCTTGTCAACAAATGACCGAATTTTGTTTTAAGAACTAATCTGTCTAAAATTATTTTTGGAAAAATTTTAAATAGCATTTTTTTTAAAAATATTTCTACATTAATTTGTTTTAAGAAATTGCTATATATTTTTTTTTATTAACTTTGATTCATACTTGCAATTATCAGAAAGTTTATTTTAATATTTCTTTGCAACTTCTAGCTGTTAACTTAAGATTTGAACCAATATATAATTTAAGTTTATTTCTTAAAAAAAATAGTGACTCTCATTTTTAATATTCATTTCATCAAATATCGTTTTTTTTTGTTTGTTCCATTTTACATAAATCAAGTTTGGTGGAAACCAAGTAAATTGTTATCAAAAAATAATGATTTTAAAGTTATTTATCAATTTAATTGGAAAATTACCGACTTCACGAATTAAAAGAAGGAAAAAAATAAGATATAAATCTAAATCTTTTTTTTTTTATCGTCTTACATATTAGATTATATAAAATTTCAAATGTAAACCCTGTAATAATACTGAAATATTCTCTGTAAGTAAACAAACAATGGTGATTCCCAATTCCAGTTTTACTCGCTTATCCAGAACGAAAGTAATTCGAAACCGAAACTAAACGGCCTTGCGTAAAAACAAATTTCGTCTTGAATGGCTAATCATGTGAATTAAAAAACCGCCTGTTCCGATCGCCTACTCGTTTTCGTGCATTTTTATTATAATTGTCTGACGTCTTTCTATCTCAATGTTGTTTGGTCATCTGATAAATTCCACTTTTTAGGCTGTGTTAATGTTTTTTAATTGATCACTTTTGGCATTGTAGTTATTTCCTCCTACTGGAGGTCATCTTGATTTCCCTCCCATTTACACGTGTTTGTATTAGATATAAGACACAAGAAATTTATCATAAATGTGTATCTTAATTTTCCTTCCATTTACACGTGTTTGTATTCGATATAAGACATAAGAAGTTTATTCTAAATTTGTATGGTAATTTTCCTTCCATTTACACGTGTTTGTATTCGATATAAGACGTAAGAAGTTTATTCTAAATTTATATCAAAATTTACCTCCCATTTACATGTGTTTGTATTCGATATAAGACATAAGAAGTTTATTCTAAATTATCTTAATTTCCCACCCATTTACACGTGTTTGTATTCGATATAAGACATAAGAAATTTATTGTAAATTTGTATCTTAATTTTCCTCCCATTTACACGTGTTTGCATTCGATATAAGACATAAGAAATTTGTTGTGAACTGGTATCTTAATTTTCCTCCCATTTACACGTGTTTGCATTCGATATAAGACCTAAGAAATTTATCATAAATGTATATCTTAATTTTCCTTCAAAATGTGTTTGTATTCGATATAAGGATTAAGAAATTTATTGTAAATTTGTATCTTAATTTTCCTTAAGAAACAAACTTACAATAAATTTCTTATGTCTTATATCGATACACGTGTTTGTATTCGATATAAGACATAAGAAATTTGTTGTAAGTTTGTATCTAATTTTCCTTCCTTGCACTTGTTTGCATTCGATATAAGACATTAATTTTTTTTTGTAAATTTGTATCTTAATTTTCCTCCCACTTACGCGTGTTTGCATTCGATATAAGACATTAGAAATTTATCATAAATGTGTATCTTAATTTTCCTTTAAAATGTGTTTGTATTCGATATAAGACATAAGAAATTTATTGTAAATTTGTATCTTAATTTTCCTTAAGATACAAACTTACAATAAATTTCTTAGGTCTAATATCGATATAAGTGTTTGTATTCGATATAAGACATAAGAAATTTATTGTAAATGTGTATCTTAATTTTCCTTCAAAATGTGTGAAGACATAAGAAATTTATTGTAAATTTGTATCTTAATTTTCCTTAGGAAACAAACTTACAATAAATTTTTATGTCTTATATCGATACACGTGTTTGTATTCGATATAAGACGTAAGAAATTTGTTATAAGTTTGTATCTAATTTTCCTTCCATTTACACGTGTTTGCATTCGATATAAGACATAAGAAATTTATTGTAAATTTGTAGCTTAATTTTCCTTCAAAATGTGTTTGTATTCGATATAAGGCATAAGAAATTATAAATTTGTATCTTAATTTTCCTTAAGGAACAAACTTACAATAAATTTCTTATGTCTTATATCGATACACGTGTTTGTATTCATAAACATGAAAAATTTATGGTAAATTTATATCGTAATTTCCATTCCCTCTACACTTGTTTGTATTCGATATGATACGTAAAAAATATAATGTAAATTTCTATCTTTTACAAGTCAACGTTTCAGTTTGTGACACTGTTAAGTTGAATGTTAACCGAGTTTAAAGCTAAAACTTAAATATTTGCCTCGTCTTTGCTCTAAAAATAAACAAAAACCCCTTCTAAAGTGTGGAAAGAGATTTCTCCCTTGCTCAAAAGTCTTTGCAAAGTCCGTTACATAATAAAACAAATTGAACCTTTTTTCTAGCTTCAGAGATCATCTCAAATTGAGGCAAATATTTACAATGAAAACGAAACAATTACGAGGCTCAGCTTTATTCCAGTAGCGTATTTTCCCTCCCATTTATACGTGTTTGTACTGTGTAGATTTACTAGGAGCAGTATGCTTAATGTGATATTGATGCATTTTAGATATACTAAAGGAGTGGATGGCTTTAGTCTAAAGTAAGAACTCCCCTAGCTTTTCGTTTGGGACCCGTGGCGGTGACTATGGTAACGAGGTATAACTATTTCAAGAATTGATGTGGTGTCATTGTTTAGGACAGGTTTTGGCTCCGGTCAGCGAGAGAAAGAGAATCTTTTTCTTCTGTCTATTGTGTTAGCCCTAAAATGAGTAGAAACTACCCTCTCTTAAATGCGCTATTCTTGTTTCCATAGCACCAGACTGCCCCAGACTTTGTGGCAGGGGGGGGTCTTACAGTAGACAAATTGTACTATCTGCGTAGCTTCGGTTCCTCATTTACACTTCTTCCCCGAAACCTCCGCTAATGAATCTTGTCTTAATGTCTTGTTCGAATGCACTGAAAAAAAATTAGTTTTATTTAAAATTACATCACAAAAATTGATTTTACAATTTGTATAAATTAATTAAAATCTGTTCTTACCAAAAACTGTAATAATTCAAATGTTGTTGGAATAAAGACAATGGGAATGAATTTTTTAAAAGGTTCTCCCAATTGTTATAATTAGACCGTATATCTCAATATCTAACATTACTTTAGATTCGCTCATTTGTTTTTAAAATAATGTTACCCCTGGGAAGTTCATTCAGATAAATTCCGATTTCCTGATCCTCCGTAGTGATCTTGACATTTTTGTAAGTAATAACGTCCTCCTTCTAATTAATTTTACGTTAGACATAGTTTTTAGCACCTTTTAATTTCGCTACTTTAAATTCGTAAGTATGATTTAACCTTTAGTTCGGCACTGTATTGTTGCATTAGTCTCATGCATCTATTTATTACACATTAAATCAATCAATTAAACGAGCCTTACTGACTCGTTTTGGGTCACTATTAAAGAATTCACGTAATTCAAGTGTGAAAGATAGTTACTTGTAATTTTTACTGTATTTGTAAAGTATTGCATTCAGAAAACTATCGTTTGTATTTTTAAGCATAATTGGGTACTTCCACTTCAAGATGAAGACGATCACGGATACCCATACATGTGACCTATGGCGTCAGTAACAGATGATCGTTTGTAAGCAAAATGGCGCGTGTTAGTTAAGCTAAGTTTCTCCACATTAGTTAGAATGTTAATTAACGTGAAGTTAATATATTAAATACGCCCGGTGGCTGAGTGGTAGAGCTTCGCGCTCCCGTGCCACAGGTCCTGGGGTCGATCATCGGACCGGGCAAGGTTGACTCAGGCTTTCATCCCTTCAGTGGGTCGATAAATGAGTACCAAGCATGCTTGGGAACTAAACACTGGGGGTTCCGCGTTTGGCTGACCACCTAAGCGGAACATCTGCTCCTGCACCCCAGAGTCCAAGATCAAGAAAACTGAGATGGGCACAGTAGGCCTTGGCCCTCTATGGACTGTCGCGCCACTGAGTTTAGTAATATATTAAATAGAGCGTCGTATCGCACAACGAACTTGTTGAAATATTATACTTTCTCGTCTCCGCCTTTTACAGAACTTAGATTTATTATTTGTTTATTAATTATTATTATCGATTATTGTAACTTTATTACTAGAATCATTGATAATAATACGAAATGTGTTTTTATCGTTTTGATTAAGGGGAAAAAAACTCAGGGAGTCTGCATTATTTTTATCGTTAGTTCTGAAAAATAAATAAATGTCTTCAAAAAAAATTATTTTTTCTATAAATTAATATTCTGTAGAGCTCCTGAAGTATTTCATATTTATCCGGTTTTTTATTTGGCGTTCTATAGAATGCCTGTTGCATTTCATGTTCATCTGGTTTTTCATTTAGCTTTCTATAGAATGATAAGAAAATTAATGAAACACTTTATCGTCCGTGTTTTTAAAAGTAAACATGTATTTGTAAAAGTATTTTTTTAAAAAGGTAATTTTTGAATAAAAATAAGTTTTACCTTTATAAGTTTTAGAAACAATTTAAAAATATTTAAGGATAATATCGATTTAAATTCTCAACTTTTACTCACTCCAAAAATAGACTGCCAAGATAAGAAAGTGATCATTTCTAAAATTTTCCCAAATTAAATAGGTATAAATAAGGTAAAATAATTCCTTTATCTGATAGTTAACCTATCGACTAATCCGTGAAAGAAATCCCTTTTCCGCACAAAAGATAGCAATTCGTAGCTCTTTTTTTCCTTAACCGTTCTTTCACTGTAGCGTACTGTGGGAGAAAATCGTTTGAAGTTATTCAAAAGCAGACGATTATTTTTGATGCAGGAACAATTAACTAAACTCAAAATAATCGCATCTTAGAACAGTTATGATTTAGTTCTCACTTTGTATCTGACCCCATTATAGATAAAGGGGGAAAAAACTGAATGCAGTTAAATAACCTTAAGCTTTTAATTGACCTTCATGTCAGCTGACCTTGTCGGATATTCAACTCCGCTTGAAACGGTCTTAGAATAATTATGAAGTCTAAACAAAAGTGAGCAGAACATTTTATTAAGTGGTGCCAGTTCATATGTTTTATATATTTATAAGGTGTAAAAAGTGAAGTCCGACGAAAATGAAGTCCTAATTTGAATAAGTCCATGAGGTACAATAGGATTCTCTAACTATTGCCGAGCTTCTAGCATATGAATAACATTTTTAAGAACTTTTCTGTTCTGCGAAACCACGATGACTTCTATAATTTTCAATTGAATTTATAAATCGTTTTACAGCATGTATACACTTTCGCCCGATAAATTTTGTAAAATACGATAAGTTTATGCTTGTAAAATTGCTTAAATTAATTTCTTTGATAAAACATTGGTCATAAAAAAAAAGATAGAGAGAAGTATGTTTTGAATTTGTTGCTCCAAAACTAAAATTTTTTTGCAAAATTTCGTATCTGTATCGTATTATACGAAATACACGAGTTGTTAGGGGAATTATTTGGATATATAAAATATAAGATGTTATATTTTAAAAACGTTAGAAGTCAAAATCATCTGTAGGAGGTGGTTCGGAACTATTGATGAATCCGAAAATTTATACCAAATCTCTAATAAAATGCGGTTAAAGTGTAAGGCGATGATCGCGTGTAAAGAAAATTAATTTTACTAAGGAAAATTTTAGAATAAAACTCTGTTGTCTGCTAAATTACTTTATGGAGTTTACTTCTTTGCCTGGTTATATACACGCGAAGAGTTAATTGGATACTTGATAACGACGTCATCGAGGGTAAATAGTGACATTTATTTAGGCAATGATTCAGAAGCCAATCAGGTTCGACGCACACACGTGACGTTGCTTACAGGTATCCAATTAAATCTGATCCGAAAATCTATTGAGCGTTATAATAAACTTATCATAATTGCTCTAAGGTTAACCCGCCATGCCCAACCACGTGATTAGGCAAAACACTTATTCTTCTTCTCGAGTTGCAAGTACCCAATTACGTTTTGTATTTATTGGAAAAATATAGTTAGTTAAAATTAATGTGCGTTATTAAGTATCCTCTTGAGACCTAATTAGCTGTAAATAATAGCAAAAAATGTGAATTTTAGTTACAAACAAGCAACTTAGATGAAAGAGAATTCAGAAATGCGATAAAATATATATTTTTTGAAAGAATTTTAATTAAGTTGTATTTTTTTTTTATTTAATTATTGCATATTAAAATTAATAAATTGTAATTTTCAGCATTTTTTGCATATTCGAAGATAATTTCATAGTGTATTTCTTCAATTTTGGTCAGGAAACCAAACATACACTATAGCAAGGCCGTAGCAAAAAATAGATTTTGGGTTCTCAAAATGCAAAATTACCCGACTCAATTTCGCTTTAAACCTAACTAATGGTCGATTTAGAAAACCTCAGAGATTTTTAATTTTTTCATATTTTATTAATATTTTTTATAATTCATTTTAAACGTTAGATTACTAATAGATAATAAAAAATGTCTGGTTTGAAACTCCTGAATTTTCCCCTTGTAATTACTTAACTTCAAAAATTTTTGTGTAGACGTAATGCATCAATAGACAGTAAACAATAAAAAAATACTTTGTATTCTCAATAAATCAAAAATCAATGTGATTTGAAGAATTAACGTTAAATAGACTATTTTTAGTTATAGCGTAGTTTACTTACGACGAAAAACCGATCCCTTTATAAAAATCAAATTCGTGAAAGCATAAAATTATATTTATACAGAAGTTCGGCTCACGCGCATTAATCCAACTAAATGCGGAAGCGAACGAAATTATGACGCATAATTCATGGTTAAAAAAAAAAAAATGAAGGAAAATTATTACAATATAGACCTAAGAAGCAGAAAAAAATATTAATGGTTAAATAGTTTCTTCAGTCGGCTATTTGAAGAAGAAATGATCAGGAACCAAGCTCGACCAAAAATAAAACATCGATCACCGATATTAATAGGCCGACTTAATTTTTTTTAATGCAACTTTGACACAGAAAAGCGAAAAGAAATTCGTCGTAAGCAAAATATTTTTGTAGTCGACCACCTTGTTAATTTAAAAAANATAAAACTAAAGCCGACTGAAAAAAAATCAAAAGGTTTATCCCTAGGTAGGCTGACTAAAATATTCCTCCATAACTATGGAGGGCAGATTGCTCCCCTCCCCCCCCCGCTCGCTAAGCCCCTTCCCATAGACTTAAATAATAAAATATTAGCTATAAAACAAATCAAACCATAAAATTTCTTACCTTTCTTATATTTTTTCTACTTAATTAAAAGTTCTGACTAACGAGAATTAGTGTAATAATATTTTTACATAGACACTTGCTTTGCAAAGGCAATTAAACAATAAATATCATAAATTATTTTTTCTTTAGTGATAAAATTGCAACCAATTTTATTGGACACTAAATTTCAGGAAGTTAAAACTAAAGCAGCTTTCCGGTCCAAGTAGGATTTCTTTTATTACGTTTATAGCTTCTTTTCTTTTTCGTGCAAAGAAATTATAATAATAATAAAAACCTGTATTTAATAATAATATAAAACAAATTCTTCAAGGAAATTTACACATAACGTGCGTGATTTGTTTTTATATACTCTATTTACTTATTTAGGAATTGCTAAGATAGCTAACTAATGAAATACAGAAATAAGGGGAAGTTACGTAAAATTTATTTTTAAAGTTTGTGCATTTAGTATGCGTTTCGCGAACTCTCACTTATAGTCAAAAAGAAATAATAAGAAAAAAAAACTTTTTTATTTATTTATTTTGACACAAGGATACGAAGCGATAATGTTGACATACAATTATTTCAATCCACTCTACAGCTTTTTATTTCTTTTTTCTCGTTTTCGAGTTTTTACATGAATTTACCGAGATTAAGATTTTTACGATTATCTTTTGTTAAAGCAAGCATTTGCGCAATGTGCAATTCATGCACATTGTGCAAATTTTAAATCCAATTATTTTCAAAGATTTTGCATCTTAAGAATTAAAGATAATATGATAATTTTGTTCATGTCATGTACTTAGTTGTATTTTTTTCTTGTATATGTTGTTCTTCGAAGGCTTTGTCGTTATATAAAATAGCACTTGTTTGTGCTATTTTCATATTTGCTGTGAATTTTCAATGGTTAGGTTATTCATGATTGTTAGGTCAAGTTGAACTTATCTTGAGCCAGCGCCCTCTATGTTAATTCTGAAAAGGATGCAAATCACCAATAGAAAGAAACGCCACAGTTTTCTAAAAATAAAAAGTATTTTTTTAAAATACGTTTTTGATTTCTATAAAGTTACTTCAAAGCATTTATTTAAGCTCATAAAAATTTGCAAAAATTTAGAATTATTTCTTTGATGTTGATAATTTTCCTCTTAATTGAAAAATTTCGCAAAATCTTCAATTCATTTTTTAAAAATAGTTTGCTAACTTTTGAAATATGCAAGTTATTTTTCCATTCTATAGCCCAGATAATTCTTTGCGACAAGATGGTGCACGTAGTTTAGAATTATAGGTTTGCCTTAGTGTCAGACACTTAAACTGAAGAAATTAAGAAAGGTTCCAGCTTGATTAGATTAAATTTAAAGCGAAGTTCTTTCTTTTAAACTAAGCATTCTTCGTTATTGAAAAGAATTGTCTGGAGTTTCTAACAAACAACATAAATATTAAAATAAAAATTACAAGAGTTTTAAAAAATCTCAACATTTTTTTGAGAATTTCCTGCACAGATTTAAATTAATGAATAATTCTTTATTTTTGCATATTTTTACTATCCCAAACGACACAGGGTGGGAGTAACTTTTCAAAAATAAAAAAAAAATCTGAATCACTAACATTTCTCCAAAAATCTTGAATTTGACATTTTGCAGGATTTTCATAAAAAGTATGAAGGTCGTTTTCTAAAAATGGAAAAATCTCACATAAGAGTTTTTATATAACTACAAACTCATAACAGTTATAAAAATAGTGTATCATTCACTAAAAAGCTTTTTTCATATGAAGACACAAGTCTTGAAAGACCAGCCTGATTGTTAAAATAAAAATGAAAATCAACACTCATATTGTTTTTGTTTTTTGTGTGCAATTTCTGAGATTGAGTTTGAAAATTTTGCCTATTTTACATTCTGTTGCTGTAGAAAAAATTGCCGCAAAAAAAAAACATTTTTAAGTATAAAATAATGCTTTAAATGGAATTTTAAAAAAACAATTTTCTAATCAAATGATTCTGTAATTGTTGTTTTTCAAAGACCTTCCTTAATTTTTAATTTTAATCTTTTGTTTCGAAAAAAAAACGATCCACATGAGACACTTTTAAAATAAAGTAATGCAACAAACTGATTGTGAATTACACAACAGTTTGTAAGTTATGCAACAATAATATGCAATAAAAATTGCTAGTAACTCATCAAACAGGTTGCTAATTATGCAACAAACTGATAGCGAGCTATCCATCAAATAAATTGCAAATCATACAACAAGTATATTGCAAATTATGCAATAAATAGATTGCAAAGAATATACTAAAAATTATGCAGCAAATAGATCTTAAATCTATTTGTTGCATAATGAACTAGATTGCAAGTTAAATAGATTGCAAGTTATAGAACATAGATTGCAAGCTCTGCAAGAAATAGATTGTTAATAATGAAACTAATAGATCGCGAGTTATGAAATAAATAGATTGCAAGCTATGAAACAAGTAGATTGCAAGCTATGAAACAAAGAGCAAGTTATGCGAGAAATGGATTGCAAGTTATGCGAGAAATAGATTGCAAGTTATGCGAGAAATAGATTGCAAGTTATGCAAGAAATAGATTGCAAGTTATGCAACAAATAAATAGCAAGTTATGAAAGAAATAGATTGCTAGTTATGCAACAAATAAATTGCAAGTTATGTGGCGAATAGATTTTAAATTATGCAAGAAATGGATTGCAAATTATGCAAGAAATGGATTGCAAATTATGCAAGAAATGGATTGCAAATTGCGCAACAAATAATTTGCTAGCTACACAACATTTATAGGTCAAACTCTAATATGTTTTTCATAAGAAATATATTTATCGAAGAGTTTACTTAAACTTTAATATTTAAAGACATCAACTTTATCAATTTGCTTCCATAACTCCCCTCCTTTTTTAATTCTTTTATTTATTTATAATTATTTTTTTTAAGGATGACACAATTTTCAATCTTGACCCTCACTAATATGTCATTTTGTAAGCTTTCATTTTAAGGTGCTAATTTCCTATCAATATATGTCATGGTTCTACGCTCCGCTGATTATTTTCTCTTATCTCAAGTGCAACAACATTATTTTACCCACTTCTTGCTCAAGTTTCTTACACTAAATAAGTTTTGATATTGAACGAGAAACGAAATTCAGACACAAAAACTTATTTTCTCTGAATAAACATACCTTTCTGTCGACTCATATTAAATAAATTTTAATAAAAAATACTAAATAATTATTAAAGATTATTTTCAGCATGGAAATATCTTCGGATAAAAGAATTTTATAGGGGTCTTGTAGGGGTCCAAACTTAGGACAGTTCTCCTGACCAAAACTATTGGGACCGTATTTCCCAGATTGCGACTACCTCCTATATTTTTTGAGTTAGAATTCCGAATACGTTGAAAAGAAAAGTTTGTGTTTATTCAGAGAAAGTACTGATTTTGTAACTTAAAATAAGGTCTACACTAATTAATTGACATATTTGAGGTCACCTCTTTGAAACCATTATGATTGAGTCCTATAACCTGAAAAATCCAAAAACCTTTCTTTTTTTTTGCGCTTTGAAAACACAAAATTTGCCTTTTAATTTTAAAGACACATTGTTGCCTGATCACTTGGAGAGATAAATTAAATTGTGTAATTTATTGCGTCTCTCAGAAGAAAATACTTTTCCTGCTTCCATTTTCCGAAAAAAGAAAAGTGCTTAAAGGTGCTTATTTTTGATTTTCGTTTTTTAAAAAGCCCTTAAAGGTGCTTTTTTTATTCGGGGTTTGAAAAAAGTGCTTAATTTTCTATCTTTTAAAAATAGATTTTTTCTTTTTGCTGTATGGATTGCCTTTAAAAATTGCAAAAAAGGCGTGATTTTCGCAATTTTCTCTGCAATATTTATCAGAAACTAGCTAATTTACCATGATTAATTAAAGTTTTTGAAAATGTTTTTGAATTTTATTGATTTTATGTCTATAAATCAAGAACTCTAAGCGATGGGAAAAAATGAAATTTTCATTGCTGCACAGATCCTAATTATGATTTTTTTTTGGAAAGTTATTAAAAATAATTTTTGAGTGCTTAAAAAGTACTTAAGTGGTGCTTATTTTTTCTTGAAAAATCTCTACGCACACTGCGTACAAATTTTAACAAAGAGTAGAACGCCTAGTGCACCGCTATAAAGGGAAAAAGGTAATATAACCTTAAAAATTAGGAATATTATATTATTTTGTTACTGTAGAATACCTACAAAGTTAATATTCCTTTCTTTTTTGCTCTTTTTTTTTCTTAACTGTTCAGGCTTCGCTGATTATTCAAGCTTAGAACAGGAGTATTGTGCAGCATAATTTTGTCCATTGTCTTTGAGCTTTATTCGTGACTAATTCCAATTTTGAATTCTTTTTCTTTTGAAATAATGATGAATTGTATCGTATGGTTGGTGTAACTTTGAGATCCTTCATACACGCCATAAGCAGAAAATAATTTAACCTGGTAGACTTTTGGAGTTCCGATTATCAAATTCTTTTCAATAGAACTGTTTATTCAATTGAGGTCAGAGAGATTTTCGATGGGGTCGACCTGAACTGCGCAAAATTTTCTACCCCCTTCCATCAGTGACATCAATTATCGAACCCTCCTCCTTACCAAAATTCGTCACGGGAGGGGAAAGAAAGTAGGAAGTACATTTCAAAGGGACTAGTTTAAAAGGGTAGCTACAAATTTGGCTGTTTTTCGCCAAAAGATATTCTTTCTCAATATTCTCTAGTTCCTCTCTTTTTTTTTTCTCATTCTTCCGATTGTTAACATAAGCTTATTTTCATAATTTAGAATCAATGTTTTTCTTCCAAGCACATATAATAAATAAATATTATATTGATAAATGTTAAATAAATATGTTTAAATGGGGCAGAATTGGACATCCTTCTTTATGTGGAAATAGCTGATAAGTTTTGGTTTCATTCGTTTAATTAGAAGACNTGCAAGTTATAAAACATAGATTGCAAGCTCTGCAAGAAATAGATTGTTAATAATGAAACTAATAGATCGCGAGTTATGAAATAAATAGATTGCAAGCTATGAAACAAGTAGATTGCAAGTTATGAAACAAAGAGCAAGTTGTGCGAGAAATGGATTGCAAGTTATGCGAGAAATAGATAGCAAGTTATGCGAGAAATAGATTGCAAGTTATGCAAGAAATAGATTGCAAATTATGCAACAAATAGCAAGTTATGAAAGAAATAGATTGCTAGTTATGCAACAAATAAATTGCAAGTTATGTGACGAATAGATTTTAAGTTATGTGGCGAATAGATTTTAAATTATGCAAGAAATGGATTGCAAATTATGCAAGAAATGGATTGCAAATTGCGCAACAAATAATTTGCTAGCTACACAACATTTATAGGTCAAACTTTAATATATTTTTCATAAGATATATATTAACGACGAATTTACTTAAACTTTAATGTTTGGAGACATCAACTTTATCAATTTGCTTCCATAACTCCCCTCCTTTTTTTATTCTTTTATTTATTTATTATTATTTTTTTTTTTAAGGATAACACAATTTTCAATCTTGACCCTCACTAATATGCCATTTTGTAAGCTTTCATTTTAAGGTGGTGATTTCCTATCAATATATGTCATGGTTCCACGCTCCGCTGATTATTTCCTCTTATCTCAAGTGCAACAACATTATTTTACCCTGTTTGTTGCTCATGTTTGTTACACTAAATAAGTTTTGCTAATGAATGAGCGCCTAAGTTAACGAAATTCAGACCCAAAAACGTATTTTCTCTGAATAAACATACCTTTTTTGTCGACTCATGTTAAATAAATTTTAATAAAAAATACTAAATAATTATTAAAGGTTATTTTCCGCATGGAAATATCTTCGGACAAAAGAATTTTATAATTGTGTGCAAAAATAAATAAAAAATATTATAATTCGATGAAAAAGCTTTCGAAATACGATGATATGAAATACGCAAAAAGCAAAATTAATATGATGGGGTCCAAACTTTAGACAGCTCTCCTGACCAAACTATTGGGACCGTATTTCACAGATTGCGACTACCCCCTATATTTTTTGAGTTAGAAATCCGAATACGTTGAAAAGAAAAAGTACTGTACTGAAGAAAGTACTGAAAGTACTGTATTCAGAGAAAGTACTGATTTTGTAACTTAAAATATGGTCTACACTAATTAATTGACATATTTGAGGTCACCTCTTTGAAACCATTATGATTGAGTCCTATCAGTGGCGTAGCGAGGGGGGAGCAAGGGGGGGGGGCATCATGCCCCGGGCGCTACACACACAGGGGCGCCAAATGGTCAGCAAAACAAAAAAAATTGTTGGATGAATTTTATTTTTATTATAATTTATTTTTGGAAAATATATTTTAAATTTAGTGCCGGTGAAATATAATAAATGTAATTCGTAAATAAAAAGGAACACTAATCAAATTGTAATAATATATTCATAATAGAAATGACACGTCTTTTCGAATGGCAGGGCTGACTCGACCTGTGTATGTCAGCACTTCCTTATGGCATCTACGCTGTGTGGTTACATATATTATCTCCAAATATTTGCAGTGTACAAAGTACAAACATCAGTGTACAAAGTGTTTGTATGTTTGTACAGTGTACAAACATTCTTTCTTTCAGAACACTATTTATTTTTGTTTCTATAAACGCAAAGTAGCTTACGATCAACTTTATCATTAAAGTATGATCAACTTTAATGATGTTATTGATAAATTTGCTTCATCAAAAGCGGAAAATTTATACATAGTAATTAGTTTTATTAATGTATTATAATCATATTATTAAATATATGTATTTCCTTAGAGATAATAAATATTTACTTTTTTATTGTTTTAAAACTGCGTATTTTTAAAATATTTCTTTATAAATATGTAAAATAAATAATAGGTATCTTTTGAACTAATTCTAGATGATCATATACATTTCAAAATCTAGTCTTGTTTTCTCAACTACATTTTTTGTCTCAAATTTAATGCCTAGCTTGAGCCTATGACTTTATTTATTTTACTTTATTTATTTATTACTTTGCAAGTATATTTTACTTATAATATTAGATGGTTTTCGAATGGGGGGGGGCGCTAAAAAGGTATTGTGCCCCGGGCGCGATTTAAGCTCGCTACGGCACTGAGTCCTATAACCTGAAAATTTCCTGCTTCCATTTTCCGAAAAAAGAAAAGTGCTTAAAGGTGCTTATTTTTGATTCTCGTTTTTCAAAAAGGTGCTTTTTTTATTCGGGGTTTGTAAAAAGTGCTTAATTTTCTATCCTTTAAAAATAGATTTTTTCTTTGCTGTATCAATAGTCGTTCTAAATTGCAAAAAAGGCATGATTTTCACAATTTTCTCTTCAATATTTATCAGAAACTAGTTATTTTATCATAATTACATAAAGTTTCTGAAAATGTTTTTAAATTTTATTGATTTTTATGTCTATAAATCAAGAACTTTAAGCGATGGAGAAAAAAATAATTTTCATTGCTGCACAGATCCTATGATTTTTTTTGGAAAGTGATTGAAAATAATTTTTGAGTGCTTAAAAAATACTTTAGAGGTGCTTATTTTTTCTTGAAAAATCTAGCTACGCCAACTGCGTACAAATTTTAACAAAGAGTAGAACGCCTAGTGCACCGCTATAAAGGGGAAAAGATAATATAATTTTAAAAATTAGAAATATGATATTTTTTTACTGTAGAATACCTACAAATTTATAAGCAATCCTTTCTTTTTTGCTCTTTTTTTTTTCTTAACTGTTCAGGCTTCGCTGATTATTCAAGCTTAGAACAGGAGTATTGTGCAGCATAATTTTGTCCATTGTCTTCGAGCTTTATTCGTGACTTATTCCAATTTTGAATTCTTTTTCTTTTGAAATAATGATGAATTGTATCGTATTGTTGGTGTAACTTTGAGATCTTTCAAACACGTCATAAGCAGAAAATAGTTTAACCTGATAGACTTTTGGAGTTCCGATTATCAAATTCTTTTCAATAGAACTTTTCCTTCAATTGAGGTCAGAGAGATTTTCGATGCTCCTTAAAGTGGGAGAGAAGTATAGTCGTCGACACTCGATATAACGACCCATTTCGTTCAAACGAAAGTGGATTTCATAATGTCAATTAGTAATGATTACCAAAATGAATTAAGTTTCAATAGCATCAATAACAATATGGCCGTTTTTCCTAAACTATTCAGTTCCAATTACTCTATTAATTTTACTTAATAGTACACAACATATTTTTTTTTATTACAAAAAATAAATTAATCTTCATTGGCATCTATAATAGTTTGATTTTTTACGCTTCTCTGAAAAGAATTTGTACTATTTTTTCGTTAATTTTTCTTTTTAGTGTGCAACTTATTTTTTTAACTTTTACTTATTACCGAAATAGCAATAGTATGGTAATTTTTTACGGTTCCGCTTAAAAAGTAAACTCCTTTTCTTCATTAATTTTGCTTTTTGGAATATACTTTAATTTTCCATTTCAATTAAAACCTAGCTATTACCAAATGTAGCTAATCATCATTGGCGTCAAAAATAGAAGGGCAATTTTTTATGTTTCTCCTATACGTATAAGTACTATTATACCATTAATTTTGCTTTTCGATGTGTAATTTCCGTTTAAATTTGCTAAATAAATAATAAAAAAATACTTTTAATCATACTTCCATTTAAATTTCACTAATGTATATTCACTCTAATTGGGGGTACCTTTAAATACATCTAAAATACAGGACCAATAAGTATAGAAAATAAATAGCGGACTTTATTAAATTCAACAGTATTTTTAAGACTAAGTTATGTTTGTATAATTTTGCCATCATCATTTTTAGAAAGGTACTTAAGTATTATTATTAATCAGGCATCTTGTTATACATTTTTTCTGTTTTTAGATTTTTGAAAATTTGTCGTTTGTAATTTATATTAATATATATCCGTTCGCATATTACGTCAATTCACAGTCAATCAACAGTAACAAAATGACGAAAAGTAATCCTTTCTATATTTCAGTAAATGCCGACCTGTCTGTGTAGTGGTCAGGGAGCTGACCTCACACCAGAAAGGTCCCGGGTTCGAATCCCGGACTGACAAGGCAAAGATGTTCTTTCATTTCTGTACTATCTGTCCTTACTGTGGGAGCACCTTTGGTCCACTTAATAGGGTGCTCCTGAAAGAGTGACCAACGAATCTACAACTGATACCTGAATGACGAGTGTCAATCGGGTGGTCATTAAAAAAAAAAGAAAAATTATTTCAGTATATAACTGTTTATCAAAGAATGCTGATTTTTGGCCAATGATTATTCAAATAATGACAGTTCTAAAAATGCTGTGTTAAAATAATTTTTTAAGCATTATCACGGTTTTCATCGTTTTCAAGTACAATCATGAAAGAAAATTTTGAAAATCTAAAATCCGACATATACGCATTATTAAATTATGAATCCAAAATTACTAACCGCTTTATGTCATTGTTTTAAATGTTTACGGAAAAAAATCCATGAAAATTTTAAAAGTCATTAAGCACTATTTTTTCTTAATTTTATGAAGCAAAACCACCCTCCCCTACCCTTTTTTAAAGGTATAGTTCTGTTAAATGCTCTTTTTTTTCCTTTGATAAACATTGATATTTGATTTGATATCTTTGATAAAATTTATGTTATTATATTTGATTTGATACATTTGAGATTTGATATATGTGAAATATTTCACATGTTTGAAATACTAGGGGTCTGTCCAGACATTTTGTGAAGGGTCCGGTTTTTGTGAAATTGTGAAAAAATTACTCACATTTTTTCAACCAGGGACCTGCTTTTATGAATTTGTGCAAATAGGGTCCGGTAATTGCAAAAAACCTTTTTCAAGGAATTTTTAAATTGTAAATAGATACAAGGTTATGCTCAGCACTGTAAAATTATAATGAAAAAATTTAAATTTTCATAAATAAACAGCAATTGCTGCTTCTAAATTAGAGATGCAACATACAAATATTTAGTATTTAGCCTATACTGCTGAACACAGAATATTAATTTCGGACGAATAATGGAAGAATTGTCTGCCGAAGACAAAACTTAATTCGTTTACATCCATCTTTCTTGTTTTCTGCCCTGGGAAGGGTTTATTCAATTAACAAAACAATAATGAAGATTTGAGTCGCTCAGAAGCCAATGCGGTTAAGTCCAAAACACAAAAATTGAGAAAATTAATGTTTTTTGATACATTAGTTTTTAAAATTCTTGGTTTATTAATTTAATTAGCAAAGTGTATAAAGTCTTTTTTCGAAGTATAAACTCTGCAAAAAAACAAGATATGTACAGGATGTGTAAATAAAAACGTAAGTATTTATTGAAATAATGACAGCATCTTAAAAATTTTAGGACTTATACCTTTTGGCAGCTGAAAAAGATAAGAAATTTATGTTAAAATAATAAAATGACATTTATTGTCATAAGTTTTATGTTTATTCATCACTAGCCGCCTAAGGCGGCCAGCTGTCCGCCACGCTAAAGATTTTCACAAATAAAGTTTTTTAAAACATAGCAGGAAATCTGAAGATTAGTGGACAATTAAAGTGTTCCTACCCTGCAATTTTGTCTTCATATCCAGATGAACAGCAACAAATATATCAAAGCGAAGCGTTCTATTTACGTATCGAATATGTTGCCACATTTTTAATACAAAAGTTAAAAATTTCTCCACTTTGATAAATGTAAACTAATGCGAACCTTACAATTAAATTATTAATTCCCTCGTATAATTTAGAGTTAAGTTGTCGAAAATTAATATTTCAATTGTTAGGTTCGCATTAGCATACATTTATAAGAGTGGAGAAAAGTAT
>NC_092209.1:85185541-85196395 GCF_043381705.1 Parasteatoda tepidariorum | reverse complement strand
TTTGTTCTAGTTTATTTTTTATTTTTAAAACTACCGCCGAAAAGAATTCTGAATTTTATCTTCCAAACACAGAGAATAACAAGCTGACTGACCAAACGATGAGATAAATTATCGTTAATATCGTCAATAATGATAATGAATCTAGCGAAGATGATGAAGACAGTGATTATTAAAATCAACATATAAAAATCTCTCATACAGATGGACTAAAAGCTATCGAATGTACTATTGAATATATAGAACAACAAAAAGAGGCGACACCAGCCTTCCTGTTATCCCTAAAAAAGGCGAAACATTACTACAGAAAAGCGCCAAAGTTACGTAGAACGAAAAACGATTAAGGACTTTTTTTAAGTAAAAACTATTTAATTCTCGTAAAGTATGCTTTTTAAATGTTTTTAAGTAAGCTTTTTAATTATAATATGAATTGTATGTGGTATACTCGTATACATTTTGTATTTCTTAAATATATTACATTTATACCTTCTCTTTTTCTTTCCGTTTTTATACTCTTCGCTTTAACCGAGTTTTTCAGTTATCCGAGTTTGTTGCGGTCCCCATTAACTCGGATAATCGGGACTCTACTGTACAATATATTCAGAAGCTATTAAAAAAAGGGCTGTCTAACCAAGAAAAAGGTAAACAACGAGTAAATCCTTTAATAACTAAGAAGATTATTATTTATTTCATCAAAATTTCCAAAAATCAGAAAATATGAAAAACTGGACTTAACCGCATTGGCCTCTGAGCGGCTCATTTACAAATTTGTGAAGGGTCCGTTTTTAAGTTAAAATATTTTGTGAAGGGTCCGTTTTTATGAAAGGATATTTGGTGAAGGGTCCGTTAACGGACCCAAATTTTTTCTAAACAGACCCCTGAATACTTCATATATTTGATACATTTGTCATATTTAATTAAATTTTGATATCGGACTCTATCATCAAAAGTCAGTCAAAAATTAAAAAAAAGTATCGAGATAACCACAAAAAGCAGATATTTAACCCAACATCTTGGAGGGCGTGGGAAAAGTGATTGAATGAAAGCAAGAGTAGTATTTGAAATCTTTCTAGAACCTCTCCAATCATTCGAATTCCTCACATATGTCTTTTTGCTAAGTAGTAAAAACAGGAAGTGAAATGAAGAGTGGACAGTTCTGTTTCATTATGGACATAACTTGAAGTAGGCCGAAAAGTGGCCAAGAAAGAACACAATGGGGTCAATTCGTCTCTTATACCACGGAATGGATCATAGTAAAGAGAAAGCGTGATCTCATTTTTGTTGTTACTGGTCACTCTAGAATCAAGAATCATTAGTGATGTGATTAAACTGGTCACTTAGCGTTAAAGGCTGTAACTGTAGTTAATCACTGCTAATTACTACACAAACAATTTTATTTTCTAACTCCTAAAGGGGACACACATACATACCTTCCAACAGCTACTTAATTAGCGTAGTTTTAGAAATGTATTTAATAATTTCATTAATAATTTTTAGTACTGTATCAATTTTTTTCTTTTTTAATAACTTTCACGTAAGACAATTTTTGCAATTGGTTTTTGACTTCTTAGTAAAGTAATGACTTAATATTTTCATTAATTAGAATAAAAGAATTTTGTAACTGTAGTTAATTACTGCTAATTACTGCACAAACAATTTTATTTTTTAACTTCTATAGACGACACACCTACCTTCCAACAGCTACTTAATTAGCTTAGCTTTAGAAATGTATTTAATAATTTCATAAAAAATTTTTACATAATTAATTTTTATATAATTAATATTTTTTCATTAATATATCATTTTAAAGTGGAAATAATTTTTTCAATTGGTCTTTGACTTCTTAGTAAAGTAATGACTTAATATTTTCATGAATTAGATTTAAAAGAATTTTGTCTACCAATACATACAAATAACTATAACAGATTCATAAAAGGTGATAAAATGAACATAATGTTAAGTTCAGATAAAAGTTTTAGAAAAATTCGAATTTTTTTCTTCTCCACTTTAGATCACTTTTTTTAGGCAACACACCTGGTTACCGATTACTCAGTTTACCACATCAATTTGATGCTATATTTCTCCCTCTGTTAACTCCTAAGTCCCACATCTTTACTCTATCTAACCATCATGTTCTAGGTCTTCCTCTTTTCCTTTTTCCCTCTGGTATTTGGAAGGTTATTTTTTTTTATGGAATTTTAATCGCTTTAGTTCACTACCACTGGAAAAGTATATTGCAGAAACCTCGTTGGAGGATGTGGAGAAGGGTATGGCCTTCATAAGTTGGATATTTGATCTTTCATTTTTCAACTAGAAGTTTTATCAAATTACACCGAATGTAAATAAGTGACCATAACAGGAGAAACAAGATTCTGACAAATATATCATTAGCTCTTTGTGTTCGTTTTAATTTTAGTAAAAAAAAATAATAATAATAAAAATAAAAGTTGTCTGGCCGCACAAGATTTATTTTTGTTTGATAAACGTATGTTGGATGAGGAAAAACAAATTTTTTTCTTCTCCCTTCCGATTATTTGTGTTCAGAAAATTGTACTTATATAAAATTATATTTGCTATAAAATTTGTTTATCTAAACATAATTCCATGTAATTTTTTTTAAAAATTAATTATTTAATTTCATTAAAGATTGAAAAAATTTAGAATTGCATGAAAGACAAATTTTTACATCATTTTAAACTATTTAATTTTAACTGTCAAAATATAAAATTTGAACAAATTATTCTTAAGAAATAGTATTATAGGCTTTTTTTTTTATTTTTATAATTTAGAACCTATTAAACCGATTTCTCACAAATTTTGTATTTTGTATTTAAAAATACATAGTTTAAAGTGGCGTGAGAATTTGTTTTAGTATTTTTTAGATATATATTATAAAAATATTACATTTTTGCACACAATATCTAGTCCAGTTACATCGTGTGCAAAAACTCCTAGATTCGCTTTGAAACTCTACGAAACATGAGTAAATAAGGGAAAATTAACATTTAGGTGCCATATGTGTGTTACTGTGAATTACCGAAATTGGTGGTTGTTGACTTCCGGTGAATCTTGACAATCGCATAGTCGCTTCGGTAAATGTCCGAAGTCTAGTTAAGTGCCACTGCCCGGTATTCCCTACACCAAAGTTTCTTAAGGTACAAGTGCCACTGC
Organism: Parasteatoda tepidariorum; assembly: GCF_043381705.1. NCBI lineage: Eukaryota > Metazoa > Arthropoda > Arachnida > Araneae > Theridiidae > Parasteatoda > Parasteatoda tepidariorum. Next base: position 85,193,227 of record NC_092209.1, on the reverse strand, counting down.
CCAGTATGCATTTAACCGGTACTCCGAACACTAATGTTTCTCTTAATCTATCCTCTGAAGATATTAAAATATCGAGTAAATATAATAATATCAATGAATAAATTAATATCAAATGGGATATAACAAATATTTCGGATGTTAACCAAAGCGACTATGTGATGGTTGACATTCACCGGTGAAAGTCGACATTCTCTTGATTTCGGTCATTGACGGTAACATTAAAGCCATATTTTCCAATTTGTGGTTACGCTCCATATTTTCATGGTAAAATATTTAAATCCATCGAGAACAAAAAATATGGCATGCTTCTTTAAAGGAAGTACATATTTCTGTTACTTAATAGTTAAAAGTACTTTCTTTCGACAATAATACAAACCATTAAAATTTTAATATTTATTATCTTTTGTTGTTGTTGTTTCTAATGTCACTTGCCAATAACAGCAAGTCTGCTTAGTGAAATCAAGCGAATTTAAGGCAGAGGGAGTGAGTCTTGTTTTCCACACGCATCATCTATGGCCAAAAATACTACTTCAATCACGCATACGTCACAGCCCGTTTACAGGGCGGACCCATTTTTTCATCCACCCATCGTAATTTTGACCTGAACCCGAAAACGATATATCTCCAATTCAGTGCCCCCAGAGGTATTGATTTGTTATGGGAACATGGAGGACTTTGCGATCCCCGACAGATTTAACGAGCAACCACCATTTCCTACACGGGGAGTCTTCAGCCGGCGGGGATCGAACTCACTTTGACATGGGCTAAACGCCCTACCAACCAGGTCCCGGTCCTTTCATCTTTTAAGCTAAGCTAGTTGTTATTAACAACTTTAAATTTTAAAAAATACCTTTTTAAATTTTCTTGCCCCGCAAAAGGTGATATCTTTTTTATTTTGCGCACTGTTCATCTCTGTGTTACTTATTTTTAGTTCTCAAAGTTGTCTTTGATACTGAAAGTCGCATTTATGTTTATGAAATGAGTCACAGTTGTATATTAACAAATATGGTAAGCAAAAAAAATTTTAATTTTTCTGAAAAACGTGATTTCTGTATATTTGTCTAAAAACAGGATCTCATTTTCTCATATTTACAAAATTATGGGTAGGTTTTTCGAAAATTTCCCAAAAACGGATCTCTCACAAAAAAAGTTCGAATTAACCTCAGACAAAAAAGAAAAACACACGTCCATATAACTAAAAGATTAGATTTAATTTGAATCTTAACTTTTAAAACCGGCACCAGACATCTTTAACTTGTTTTTGATAAAAAAAAAAATGTCTTATTACAAAAAGGCAAAGTACGTCATTGTGCTTATTTAACTTATTTTTAGTCTAGTCTGTATTTAGCTTATCTTTGTCTAAGAATTTATTTTAAAATCTATTTATTCTAAATTTGAAAATATCTATTCAAAGAATTTTAGTTATTTTTTTATAGTTAGTTATTTATATGGATGCATACTGTATTAATAGATTTATTATGCAGGATATCAATTTTTAACTTATGTTTAATAATTCTGCTTACGGTCAAAAAGCAAGCTAAGTCTAGCAAATTCTGTCATGTCCCTTAATGCAATATTTTTTTTTTTTTTGCTTATTAAACATTTCTAAATGCTACTGCAAGCAAAATACTGTGAAATTCTTTCTTTTTTTTATTTTAGAAACTGAAACCTTGATCGTGAAAGCAAGTCCAAACTAAACCTATGTAGATAAAATATTATCAAATGGTAAACAAATCCGTATTATCTATGTACTTTTCTAAAGAGATGAAACAAATGCAGGTTGTCGAACTTAACGTTTAACTCTTGCTTTGATGTCATTTTTTTTTTAAACGCACGAGGTCAAATGGTTGCCCGTTACAAAAATTAATTATAGTGCGGTTGAAAAATTGCCGATGCTCAAGGTTCAGAACATTCTATTCGAAGTTTTATTAAATATAAAATGAATCTTTTTCTAGTAGTTTAATGTAACTTAATTGAGTATAGAAACGCTATTACTCTTTGTTTCATTTTTGCGCTATCCTTGAAAGATTATTTTATTTATTTATTTTTGTAATACGCACTATTGTATATAAAAAAGGTTAGTTCTTCCAAACAAATGCATCCATCGTATGATAAAGTTTTTCCTGTGTCGATTTTATTTTATTTTATAACCGTCGTTGAACAGCCGACCCAATTTTTGGGTTTACGATTACTGATGTTCAACAACGCAGCCTTTTAATTTTGAACCCAATCCAGAAGACAAAGGAGCTCCTGGATCAAGTATTGGGTGAAATTTGCCTTCGAGGAGGACTTGTTGATGGAACTAACCTGCATTTCGTTATATAGAGAGGAAGACCACGAAAACCTCCCACGGTTTGTCTGGCGACAAGGGGACTCTAACCCATGATCCGTCTACCACTGATGATATTTCATGTCAGCACTGTGGTCGGTGCAAGCAGGATACAGAATTCGTATCGACTGGGATTCGAACCCGGTTCGCCCCCCTGAGTCATCGTTGTGTTGATTATTGTAAAATCATATTTAAATTTTGTAAAAAAGAAGAAAAAAATTTCATGCCATTAAGATGGGTAAAAAACCAAAAAAAATCTCAAACCTTCGCCAAATGTTGATTGTTTATTTAGAAAAAAAAAACATTCCATTCCAAAGAAGTTTTTATTCGTTTGGGCGTACTCAATTGGGCTGAAAACGGCATCCCCCCCCCACTCCCCGCTTTGCTCTTAACTTATTGTTTTCATATTAAGAAATAGATTTTTCGTATGGCAAATGAAAAATAATTGCATGGTCTTCAATTATGGAAAAATAATCCATGGTCTCCTATTTTGGATGAAACTTTACCCCCCCCCTCCAATTACTTTAATATGAACATTTCTTGATATTTAAGCTTTTTTTTTTTCCCTTCTTCATGTTAAGTAGGTTTTCGGCAATAAAGTCTTTATTGGGACAAAAGGAAAAAAATGTGTAAGATATTTATAAATATTTCTTAGAAAAAATCTTTGGCTGTTTATGTAGAAGAATTTGGAATTTCTCAAAAATGGCTATTTTGGGGCAACTAGTGGGCTTAATAAAATACACTGTTAAAAAAAATAACTACAAGATAATTTAAATTTAATTAAAAAATTGCCATCTTGGAGCTATATGTGCGGATGAAATGTTACCAAAACATTATTGTATACTTATAACTTTTGAAAACCAAACCTTTTATTTGCGAAGAGGGAAATCTATTGTTAAAGCCAAAGTTGTGCGGGAAAAAATAAGAAAATATGGTTAACGGTGTGGATAACGTAAGGGCCCCTAAATTTTTTGTGGCATTTTTTTTCTTCATAAAATTACCGAAATTTGGCTACAGGCTCAAAATTTCTGGTTCTGTCTAATCAACCCTAGTTTACAAAAAATTATTTTTACTTTTTTTTTATTTATTTATTTTTATTATTATTATTTTTTTTTTAAATTTTAGTAGAAAAGTTATTAAAAACGTTTATTATCAATCACATATTTTTCTTCTTGAAATAGTTTTTTCGTTTTGAAAAAAAAAAAAAATTGTTTGAAAGGTTTCAATAAAAAGAATTCAGTGAACCACTACACAGAGAGGATTCCTGGCAACTACTTTTTACGTTAGTTTAATAAAGAAACAAGGTACTAACACAACTAATACACACAACAAGGTACCAATTTTTCGAATTTGAGGGGTATAAATCTTCTCTGGTCTGTGAATGGATACAATTTAAAAATACTCCGTTGACTTTGAATAACAGGAATTACGTATTTAGAATCGCGTAAAACTAATAATTATACTAGTCATTTCGAATAATAGATAATTTTTCACTTTGGTCTCACTTTCACATGCGAATGTAAACTAGTGAAATATTGATGTTATTTCAATGGAAGGAAAGATGTTATATTACATGTACTTAATTTCTTAAAGGAAATAAAAGAGCATTTAAACACTTAGCGAAATTGCAAATATTTGATCATTGCTTCAACATGACATAATTATAATTAATTTAATAATTTCTTTATTAATATTTTAAATAATTTGATCAGAAAATAAAACTCAAGTCAAAATTTTAAGAGTATAATATAACTCAATTCATGATATTTAGAAACTGAGAAAATATTCTTAGTAGATTTTGTTTGACCGTGCTGCTCAAAATGCCCCAGTTAGAGTTAAATAAAATATAACTTTGAAAAATGCTTTGTTAATTAAAACAATTGTTAATTAATATTATTTAATTAATTGTTTGTTAATTAACAATTAAAAGTTAGTTTTTAAAACATTTTATAATTCAACACGAAATTGTTTATTTATAACTAAAGGAACAGGATGATGCACTTCCTCCCCTTACTGAAAATTTAAGCCTATTAAACTTTTCAAGTTGTTTCCGAACGAAGTGTCAGAAAAAAATCGAAATGCGCCTGTCACACTGTCTAATGAGCTCAATGATGTGAACAACCATAATCAAACAGACTGAAACAGATGCTCAACTTAAAAAAACTATAACTGAAGCATAAAGAAGGGAGCCTCAACAGTTGTGCAACTTTTTTCATGTTACAAAACACTTTTGAAATTACCTATCGATTCAGTAGACTTTCGCCAGATTTAAAACAGAATTTCTCTGAAAACTCCGCAGGGTGTTGACATTCAGACTTTTAGGTCAAGACTCACGCCATCAATAAGGAAGAGAACTTCCTTCCATCTTTGTTCTATTTTATTTTGTTGAGCAAAAGCATTTATTGCTGAGCAAACGGAACTTAGTATTTCCGTTGTGCTTTGCTTTTTTTCGATTCTATTTATTTTAATTCTATAATCAATTATTCATTGTTCTATGGTTACCATATGGTATTATAATTATTCGAACATTTTTATTAAGGTTTTGAACTCAAATGTAATATTTATTTTAACACCTAATTCCTAAATAGACACTAAAAACTTCAAATCCCATAATGTATTATTTATGGTTTATTTATTTTTATTGTTTTGAACTTTTTTATTGCTTTGATTTTGAATATTTTATTTTAAGGCTTCGTCATTCTGAAAATCTCCAAAACAGAAAAAAAAATTCTGTCCCATTATTTTATTATTAATTAATTTTCGAGGTTCTGAATTCTGATATGTTATTTATTCTAAGGCTTCTTGGTTCTTAAATAAATCCCAAAAATACTTTTATTCGACATTTGCTGATTGAACTCAAACAGACTGAACCTCATTTGTTTTGAACTCAAATATGCTGTTTATATTTTGATGCTTCTTGATAAAATAAGTGCCCTAAAACTTTTAACAGACTTTGTATTAATAACTTAATGATTTTCGATATTTTGAATTCAAATGTTATTTATTTTAAAGCCCCCGAAATATTTTAAAATTACTCTCAAAAAACTTTTATCCAACGTTGATAATTTTTTTTTCAATTACCCGTAGTTCAGTGTAGCATAACCACATCTGACTTTTGTGTCATTAAACTATGTCTATTCAATTAAATCTTCTGACAAATATGACTAAGAGGTCTTTTATTTTGCATCAAGTTTAGTTTAAAACTCAGTCTAATTTAGTTATTTAGAGTACGCATTACGTTACGCCGTTTCCGGCATTTTTACTATTAAATTTAACTTTCAAAGTAATCGCATAATCTCTTTTTGAAAGATATAATTATAAACCACACTTTGACGTTTTTATTTCTTATTTTCCTTAGTATTATTTCCAAGGTGGTACTTAGCTAGTTTCCGGAATTTTTCAACTTGATAGCAGCAAAATATACAGAAACATTTAATTTTCTACGTCAATAATGGTATTGTTCTTCATAAAAACTGCCGATCAGTACAGTTTGAAAATGAGACTGATCTTATCATTATATTGCGCCAATTTTTTTAATTGGGGTATTTAAAAAGTCCTTGAAATAAAAATGCAAAACTTTTAACGAAAAGAATTGAAATTGAAATTCTCTCATTAAAGGATCCAAAGCTCGAATTGCTTCGTGCAGCGAGGGAAAAAAAATAAGTAACTGAAGGTTGAAAATGACGAATTTTGTAACATTCCGTGTTAATAAAAGACGCTTTAACATCTTACACGCTATGGAATACGAATGTTAATATATTATTTTTCCTTCCAAGGTTTTATCTTAAGGAAGCTTAGCAATTTTTATTTATTTATTTTAAAAAAAGAAATTTGAAATCTCAGGTTATTAGGTTAAAGATGACGAGAGCTCAATTGAATTGCAAATACGCAATCCACTTGAATTCCCTCTCTTAACTAAATGAATAGCGCATGAAAAATTCCACATTAATAAATGTTAGAATGATTTTTTTTAAAAAAGAACTATAAGAGATGCATTTCGCAAAAAATAACTAATAGCTGAAAAGAAATTGAATAGGATCATTCATATTGTTAAAATGAAGGCTTTAAAATTATTATATTCCCATCGTAATGCAGGCAATATAATGTAAAATATGCTATGATATACTTTGTTGCAATTTAAGAAAAAACCATTATCCCTATGTAGAGAAGAACCATGTTTGCATCAAGTGCTCGCCAAATGGATGCCAAGCTCCCAGCGCGAACGTATATCAACATCTCCAACTCTTGAAACAACGTTGCACGGCCTCCTTTTTACTTGCTTTCTTATTAACAACAATAATCAATTAAGAAGTAATAACAAATAATAAAAATTTTATCTAAAAATCGTAACAAATACACGTTTTTCTGTTTAAAGTAACTGTTGAAAGAATAATAAATATTGTTTCTCGCAGACGATTTCCTTCTACTGCGAAGCAAAAATAAAAATTCTTTATCTAGCATTTGATTTATTAAAAGCATGTCAGCGTAAGACGTGCCATTTTTAGTGGTCCAGTCAAATCCAATGCTTTTGCAACTTATTGTAGTTATTTTTTTAAAGAGCGATCTTTCTCTTTGTTTATAGAAACATGTCGTAAAGTCTAGGAATCCAGTAAGACTCAGGACTAAAGAGAATAGAAGGGCTGGTTCACTCCTTTGAAGTAGCTCTCGCCGCGCCAATCCTCCGATTTTCTCTAGTGACGTCACTTTGGCGCAAAGCTCGCACTTTTACTTCAAGAAGTTCGGCCTCACTAGCTCTAACTAATATTGGAGCATTTCTTTTTGCGAGATATTCTAAGACATTCGTTATTTTCTATAATGACTTTCTTTAGTTTTTGCAGTGAATTTACAGGAATTTAAAACTATTATCGAAATGCCAGTTTTCGCGATTGCAACTTGAAAAAATTTTGATAGAAAAACAAAAGGAAAAAATATAATTTTCCGCGTGTTCCCTAAAGTAAATGAACAACTATGTAAAGAATGGATTCCGAAATGACACAGTTAATATAAAACAGCAATACGTTTATTCTGTCGTTAAGAACTTTTATAAAAATTCATTATCTAAGTAGAAACCGCCTCGTTACTTCAAAAAGAAAGGCAGGTGAAAAAAATTAAAAAATGGATGAAGTCAGAGAAAATTAAAATGTAAATAAAAAGTATAAATAAGATATATAGTATATAGTAGGAACTCTCCTAATTTCATAACATATTTTTTAATGTAATTATTCTAAATATTTATGATTTTTTTTAAAAATTACATTTTCTTAATTTAAATATCTATAAATTATATCATCGTAAATTTAAATGTCTATAAACAATTGTAAAATTTCTAATGTCATTATGAACAAAAAACATATAAC
>NC_092209.1:85161540-85185476 GCF_043381705.1 Parasteatoda tepidariorum | reverse complement strand
GTTATAAAAGAATATGTAGATAAAAAAAGTGTCGATATATGCTTTCATTTTTCTTAATAATTAAAGTTAAAACTGAACTTTTTAAAATAAAGTATTTATAGTGTCATTTTCTCCAACTTGTAAAACATTTTTATAAGTTTAAAATGGTAATTTTTTTAATATAAGGCCAAGAAAGGTTTTTTGAACTATGTTTGTGAACGGAAATAATGTGTTAATTACATAAAGTTTGAAAGCTAATAACCAGAAAAAGTCTAAACTAATTTTTACAAAGAGAAAGATGCAAAGTTATTAATATCTTAGCTTGCGATCTCCGAGATCTGTGGACACAGTGACGTCATGAGGAGGAAAATCGTAGCTTCAGCTCTAAGAGCGGAGTGAACTAGCCCTTCTATTCTCTTTAGCCCTGAGTAAGACTACGAAAGTGAAACTTTTTTCAATAATTCTATGATATATATCGAAAAAGATAGCTCGAATTAAATTTCTGTCTGTTTGACTTTTAAATTGTTTTGAAAGCATATTTGTATAATTTGATAATGAAATAGAACGGAACTATATGCAGTCGCGAATTAGTTTAATCCTATTTCACAATGGTCTTTTTTTTCACTTACAGCGGTGTATAGCGATGTTTTTAACACAAATAAATTACTCACCACTCATTAAGTCTGCGGTTTGTCACATAAATGTCATCACTGCTAAAAGAATCAATACGATTTCCGGATAGTAGCAATTTTCAAACGATAATTATTAACATTTCATGATATTCCGATTATTTGTTTAGAGGTTACAAGTGGTTTTAGTAAATCTAGTTTTGTAATTTTTAAAACAATGGGTATAAAAGAATATCGTGTATTGATAAGGCATTGCCTTTTGATGGGGAGAAATACTGTTGAAATAAAATAGTGGCTTTATAAGCGTTGTGGATACTCTGCACCACTCTTTCTTTCTTATGAAAAACTACAAATCGAGAGTATAACAAGGGAAGTACACATCTTTAAAATTGCTATCGAGACAAAACCTGCCTCTAGGTCAAAGTGGCCTTTCAAAAGCGCATTTTTATTTAAATTAAAAATACTACTCATTTTATTTAATAACCATTTAATTCACTTATTAATTTCAAATAACGTTTTCTTTTTCGTTAGCTAAATAGTTCCTTAAAACAAATAATTTTTAAGAAATTAAATTGAGGGTTTTAAAATCAAAATTTTTGCTGATATGAAAATATAAATAAATAAAATAAAATTTATTATATTTTACAAAAAAAAAAAAAGATTCCTCATATTTTTTTTCTAATTTACACTTAAATATGTTTTACAACATTTATACACATTTTACAATATTAGGAAATTAAAATAAACAGAATTTAAGTAAATAGAATAGAACCAGAGTTCTTTTAACTGCGAACCAGATACTTAAACCATTTACAACCTTAATTTTTTATTCTAATTATTAAGTAAGCTAAAACTTTGAAGAGCCACATCTTGACCCAGGAGCTGCAACGGCAGCAAATTTTTATTCCACTTTATGCTCTTTATTTAAAGCTGGGTTTCGTTTTAATATGAATTTTACGGGGGTGTACTTCCCTTTAGGCTAATACTAAACAATGCTTCCCTTAATGCTAAATAATACTAAATGAACTTAGTTTTTATTTATTTTTTTAAACTGTGGATTCTTTATTTTAAGGCATAGAAAATCATTAATGATTTTATGAGAAATTTGTTCAAATTAGAAGTAAAAAGTAATTTTAAAATTTTTCTGTAGAATAATATCTTAAAAAGTTTGTTCATAAGTTTTAATGTGATTCAAAAAACCAGAACTTAATCATGAGTTTTTGAGAAAAACTTAACTGTGAAAACTTAAATTAACTAGTTTTAAAATGATTAAAAAAAATAAATTTTTAGAATCGTTTACTCTTTTTCTCGTTTTAAAAACTATTATTTTGAATAAAAATATTGTTGAATTATTATCGTGAAATAAATTATTGTTCAAAAAAAGTAGGTTGATTTGTCTTAATACATTCAAAAATTTGAAATATCGAAATTAAAAAATAGGAATTTTTTTCTTCTTCGTTTTTTTTTGTTGTCATTTTTGGAATCGCTGATTTGAAGAAAATCACCTGTTTCTATCATTTTAAAATAATATTATTTTGACAGAAAAAAGTCTAACTATTGCTATGGAATAATTTCAGCTATAATTGTATTGATACATTATAATAAAAAAAAAACTGATATTTAAGAAACAATAATAATAAAAAAATCTCTATTATTGGATTGTTATCAATTTACAGACTACTTTTTGTGAATTTCCTTACTGCTATTTTTGTACTTAGTATAAGAAAACATTTATTTAACATAACCAAGTACCTAACAGATTACAATCTTTCATTGGTATCACATTGTATGATGCTGAACTAATATTGAAAACTAAAACCATAGTGCTCCACTTAACATCCAAAACCAATATTTTATATTTAAAACCAGATTATATACTGTGTTTCAAACTTAATATAACTTCTCAAGTCAAAAAGCTATGCTTCAAGTATGATTACTTATTTGCAATTTCGACGAATTTTTGAAACGACTGTGGAATTGTAGAAAGCTTTGGAAAACTACATTTTCCCCTATACTATTTTAATGCCCTCCTTTTTTTCCAAATATATTTAAATGCATTTATTAAATTTATATTTTACTTTATAACTGGCGTTAAACACACATTTACAAAAATTTCTATTCAATTTATTTGCCTCGTAATTTTCAACCTGATCCAGAAGACAAGGAAACTACTGAATTGAGTATTGTGACAAACCAAATCTCGTGGAGGACTTTTTAATGAAACTAACCAGCATTCGCGTTATATGGAAAGGAAAATCACGAAACCTCCCAAACGGTTAACCTGACTGCAAGCGTAGTTTAATCCAATCTACCACTGATGATATTTTATGTCAGCAACAATTTCTATTCAATTTATTTGCCTCGTAATTTTCAACCTGATCCAGAAGACAAGGAAACTACTGAATTGAGTATTGTGACAAACCAAATCTCGTGGAGGACTTTTTAATGAAACTAACCAGCATTCGCGTTATATGGAAAGGAAAATCACGAAACCTCCCAAACGGTTAACCTGACTGCAAGCGTAGTTTAATCCAATCTACCACTGATGATATTTTATGTCAGCAACAATTTCTATTCAATTTATTTGCCTCGTAATTTTCAACCTGATCCAGAAGACAAGGAAACTACTGAATTGAGTATTGTGACAAACCAAATCTCGTGGAGGACTTTTTAATGAAACTANTTGAATATGGCTCTTTGAAGACGAAAAAGCATAGATTTTCTTACAAAATGACTGATAACTAAAAAACTAATCCAAATTTTTGAAAAAGAAAAAAAATACTTCTTCATTATGTCAAAACACAATTATGTGTCGAGTTTCGAGCCTGGGCGAGGCTTCTGGGGCGATATATTGTGATTACAGACACACACACAGCCGCTTTTATTATTATGTATAGATGTATAGATAGATAACCAGTACCTAACAGATTACAATCTTTCATTGGTATCACATTGTATGATGCTGAGCTGATATTGAAAACTAAAACCATACCTCTACACTTTACATCCAAAACCAATATTTTATACTGAAAGCCAAAATATATAAATAATAAACTTCATGCAATAATAAACTTCTCAAGTCAAAAAGCTATGCTTCAAGTATCATTTTTTGCAATTTCGACGAATTTTAGATACCATTGTGGATTTATGGAAAACTACGGATTTACCTATGCTATATTAATGCCTCTTTTTTCCCAAGTATTTTTAATGCATTTATAAAATTTATATTTTATTTTTTAACTGGCGCTGAACACACATTTACAGCTACTTATGTTCAACTCATTAACCTTGTAATTTTGAACCCAACCCTGAAGACAAGGGAACTACTGAATTAAGCATTAGGACAAAACAAATCTCTTGGAGGTCTTTTTGATGAAACTAACCAGCATTCGCGGTTTATGAAAAGGAAAATCACGAAACCTCCCGATGTTAACCCGACTGCAAGGGTTGTTTAATTCATGATTAATCTACCACAGGGGATATCTTATGTTCTCAGAATTCAAATCGATCAGTCAATGCTGGGACCGGACCTGGGTTACCTCATTGGGAAGCGAGCTCTCTATCCTCGGAGCCACGCGTAATATTTTGTTTTATAGCAGTCGTTGAACAGCCGACCCTATTTTTAAGTTTACGACTATTAATGTTCAACTCCGTAGCTTTGTGATTTTATACCCAATCCAGAAGACAATGGAACTCCTGAATCACGTATTGGGAGAAATTTACTTTCGTGGAGGACTTTTTGACGGAACTAACCCACACTTGCTTAACACGGAGAGGAAAACCGCGAAAATTTCCCATGGTTATCCTAATGGCAAGGAGACTAACACATGATCCGTCTTCCTCTGAGGATATTTTACGTCAGCACTGTGGTTGATGCGAACCAGATGCAGTTTTTATATCGACCAGCTATCGTTGGGATTCAAACCCCGGTCACCGCATTGAGAGGCGAGCACTCTATCCCCTGGAAGCGACATAGATATTTTAGAATTTAGGCTAGTTATATTTTTTTTTTGTTTGGTATAAAATTTGACATCTTAATTTTCAATTAACTGTTTCATTTTACCTTGTTATATCATTGCGAAAAGTCGAACTTAAAATTGTGAACTTTTTTCTATATGTTTTTACTTCCTTTCCTCCCGAGGTTTAAGCCAATTAAATTTGTCCCTGGAACATGTTAACAACAATCGCTGTATTGCCGGTATTACTTGTTCTTATTATTTCTGCAGATAAAGAGATCTTACCATTCGAATAAGTGGTCAGCCATGAATTCATAAGAGTTATCTTTATAAGAACTGACTTGACAATAGTTCATCTCCAAAATAAGTTAAGAGAGATAAAGTTGTTTATTCCCTTTTCTCTCATTTAATATGCTGATTTTGAAATGATCATAATGAGTATATCTTTCAACGTTTCGAAAAACGGATTATTAATGACCCTGTTATTCAACAATTGTAAAGATTTAAACCTGAAAATTTTTAATCACTACGTAAGTTTAAAAAAAAAAAATCACACTTTTTTTCTAATTTGAGATTCTGACGCTAAATACCAGGGACAAACAGGCAAGTTTCTTTGTTGGCGGGTAAACTGCGGGGTGTTATTGTGATTTATCTATGCATGTAACGCTGATGCAGGTTGAAGAAAATAGGAACTTGAAAATATCGAAAATCAGTTTTATTGCCTGAGAAAACAGTGGTTGAAAAGGGATAAATGAAAGCACCTCGAAATTTCTCTAAGCAATCAAACTGGTCTTAACGTTTTATATCCTTTGATTTGACAGATTTTAAAGAAGTTTTTTTTTTCTCCCTTAAATATTAATTTGGGAACTTACTTTTCTTGCATTCAATTTTGACAAGGATAAATATATATTAAGGAAGGTCATTACGAAACAGGATGTGTTCAAATATTATGCTAATGAGAGGAAAGTTTTTTTATTTGCACGACGGGGGTGGGAAGGGTATGATAAATGTTTTAATATTACCTCATTTTCAGTTTATAAATTTTTATAAATGCAAAAGAATTTTAAATGTTCGCTATTCTTTGTTACAGTTTTAAAATTAAGAAAAATTTAGAATTATCATTTTTTCCTACATGCTTTGGTCAAAACCTTTGATCTCAGAAGTAAAAGATTCAGAAGATTCCTATAAAGATTATTTTATTCATGTTGTTGTTTCTAATGCCACTTGCTACACGGGCAAGCCTGCTTGGTGAAACCGAGCAAATTTAAGGCAGAGTGTGCGTTTCTTGCTTTTCAGTGGCGCCATCTATGGGCAAGAATTCGATTTCTGCCACACCATACGTCGCACCCGTTCATAGGGCGGACCCATTCATTTATCCACAGATCGTAACTTTGACCTGAATCAGAGAACGATCGATCTCCAATCCAGTACCCCCAGAGGTTTTGATTTGTTATGGGAACATGGAGGACTTTTGCGACTCGACAGATTTAACGTGCATCAGTCACTTTACTACACGGGGAGTCTTCGCCGGCTCGGTTCGAACCCACGAACATGGGCCCAGCGCCCTACCGACCACGCTATCCCGGCCATATTTTATTCATGTAAACTAACTTTTGTTACACGAAGTTAAGTTAATTTTTAAAAAATTTAAATTGAATCTTGATTACTAGAGTTTAAAAACAAGGGATGATGTTGTGACTTTATAATTTTGTTACCCTAGCATCCGAAGGGTTTTTGATTTGTTTATTTTTCATGACGAGGGGGAGTACAAAAGAGCCCAAAACATGCTTACGTTATGTTTGAAAGTCCCCATACTATGTTCATCAAAATTATCAATTTCATACACTTTATTTATTTTGAATAATTTTTAGAACATGCGACAGTGCATTTAAACTAACTAGCATAAAAAATAAACTCCCGATTAATTAATTATTATATTGTGTAAAGATTATTATTTGATTGTGTTGTCAGTTCCCATTTTGTGCAACAAAAAAGACGTTATTATTTTCTTTAAAATTTAATTGCATAATATAAAGCTAAGAACTGCAATATAAGGAAAATAGTTTTCCATCTTAAATAACTGCGTTTAAATGAAATAATATTCGGTTAATTAATGCTGAAAACGTGTTTGGACATTCCGATGTGATTCAACTCGTGCTTTTGACAGTTCTGATTGAAATTTCCTTTTCTAATGCCAGCGTTCATTGTATGAGGATGCTAATTATTCAAATAGCATTTCAAAATAACTGACAGCTATTTCTTGGATATTTGAAAACTCTTATCTTTCAAAAAAAAGTTGATAAATTACTCTTTATTATTATTTAACTTCTTAACGTCCGGTATTAGCATTTTGTTTATTAATATATTTTTTTTAAATTGATATTTCCATTATCAGGTCTATATTCTGCATTTTCTTAAAAATAATATTTAATTTAAAGAAATTTAATATAATTAATGTATTTAATTATATTATTGTTGATAAGAATCTTTGGTATTCCCTCTAACTTTATGGTCGAATTGGGAACATTTTAGTTACTATAAGTATAATATATTATAATACGTATGATAAACTGATAAATATAAAAACTGATCAGTCCAATTGCTACTAAGAAAGATATGAAAACAGATAAGACAAACTACTTTGAATCGTATTAAAAACTGATTAGTTTAGTTGCGACTAAAAGATATTAAGCCAGTTCGTCTAAATATATCAAAATAGTGTAAATAAAACACAAATACTGGCACAAAACGCACTTATAGTTTGTCTGAAGTAAGAACTCCCCGAGCCATTCGTCTGGAGCCGTGGTGGTGACTATGGTAACGTGGCCTAACTATTTGAAGTAGGGGTGTGGGGTCACTGTTGAGGACAGGTTTTGGCTGGGGTCCGTGACAAAAAGGAAATTTTTTTTCTTCGGTCTATTATGTCTGCCCTAGAGTGAAGAGAAGCTATCCTCCATGAAAAACGCTATTCTTGTTTCCATAGCAGCATATAGCCTTAAAATTTGTGGCAGGCGGAGTTCTTACCGTAGACAAACTATAAATAGTTCTGGTTCAATAAATTATAAAACTTTCTCACAGTGTCGTAACACAAAATGGACACTAAGCAATTCAACAATTGAGGAACATTTTTACAGAACCAAAACCATAGTATGTCCATTTCTATTCCCTTTATTTGTAATTTATTCACTCATAGCACTAAATATACTATATCTTCATCCAATTAGTCTAGTTGCTACTAAACGATACTAAAACAGAGTAGTCTATTTGCAACTAAGAAAAAGAATTAAAAAAATCCAATAAGTACAAAGGTATAAGATTTCAAATTTGATTTTATCTATAATCTTTCCTGTGAACTACAAAGAAACAGATATGATNAAAATTCATAACTTCGAAAATAAACAAGATATTTATATTCTGTCTTTTGCATGTATTACTGCAACTAATAAAGTTTTGTTTAGTACACTTCAACATGCGCACCATTGGTGGCCCTAATCACTTCCAATCTGTAACCAATTTCAAGCCAGGTGATGTAAATATAATTTTGGAACACCCTGTATATATAATTCAAAAATTATAAGTACTTTTGTATTAATAAAACCATTAAAACTCTTTCGTTTTCATAAAATGTCTTTGGTAAAGAATAGGTGTAGAAATATTCTATTTTGAAACTTGAAGGCTGAAAACCTACCAATGAATTATAATTAGATTTATATATTCAAAATCTTTCCCTCTTTCACTTTCATATTAGGAAGCATTAAATGATTATCGATGATGCGTTGAGTTACAAGGTATGCACGACTTGAGCCTTTTTACCTTATTTTCTGTAGTATATAATGCAGGAACAATCGTTTTTGCGTGTCTTTTTCAACATGATGTGATCCTGATAATCTCTGTCGGAATTGTCCGAGAGTGCTGTCCACCCGCCTCCAGTGTGGAGAATGGGTGCTAACTGTTACCACCAACAACCTACCTATAAATAAAGCTGTTAAAGGAGTATTTTGGTTCACGACTGGTTTATTTGAGCTAAAATCAACCCATGACATCAGGGTTGTAGCCCTGATATTACATATATATAATTTGAATGGCATATTTTTGATTTGTTAGTAAATCAAGAAAATATATATAAACGTTCATTTTTTTTTTCATTTCAGATGTGTGTGCAAGATACGTGTTCGATGTTTCCATGAAAGTTCGAAATGGTATTCTAGGTCCAATGTCACCTGATTTGAATATCATGGGTGTTCTTTATGAAAGCATGAATGCAATGCTTCCTCCTGATGCCCATAGTATTTGCGATGGGAAATTACATGCGTCTGCAACCCATTTCGATTCTGGTAAAAATGTTCTTTTAAACAGTTTCAGCAGCAGAGATGAGCTACTAAGGGTATGAGCTTTCGAAAAGTCTTCTTAAAAACTGGTTTGCAATTATTTTAATTGATATGTGTTAATTATTCATTTTACGTAGGGAAATGAGAGTTAAGGGAGTGTAGTGTTTACCTGCTGCCGGTAAAAATACAGAACTCGGCCTCTCACCTGAACTTAATTAAACCAAAATTACTATGACTGACATAAGAAGTGCTTGGACTACTTTTCAAACTAATTTCAATAAATCTTGATAAAACACTGAATTTATAACATTCGAATTCCAATATATGTAGGGGTACTAATGGAAGATGTTAAAAAAAATTGAAATCTTAAGAAGTTTTAATTAATTTATTTTTTTATAATTTTTTCTTTAACCAAAGAATGTTGAAAACAAATATGTATTGTTTAAGAGATTATTTAAGAATAAAAGTTTATTTATTAAAAAATGGAGTTTATTTAAAAAAAAAAAAAAAAATTAGTTTTTACATAGAGAAATTTTAAAACCAGATTAAGAGTGGAAAATTTCAATAGGAAATATTATGCATATGCTCTGAAAATGTTGCATATAATTTGCTGCATTTTTTGCTTTTAATTTTTTAAAAGCAAATTGATATTGTCTTAATCACAATATAAAATTATTATCGATTGTATTGAAAAATTTATTGCTCACATTCCCCCCTCAAAAAAGATCAGAGTTTTTTTCTGCGGCTCTCTCCCGTAAAATGTTATGTACTTATAATTTATATTAATACTAATAGAAAATGTTCTTCAAATACTGGTCTTAACGTTCGTTTTTGAAATTCCTTTTCAAAAATCAATATATTATTAGTGCTACTTTTGTTAGTGACATAAAAACGCAATTTTTTAAGCATCTTTTGTACTCATCGAACAGAAAATTTTTGAGAAGATGCTACTTTACTCATTTTTTTATTTTGAAGAAGCCTAAAAATTTGTTACAATTTTCGAAAATTACTAAAATTTTGAAGTATGCGGGAGTAAAAAAAAAAAGTTTTCGTAATAGTTAGTTGGATTTACTAAAATGTTTGCCCTGTGAAAATGTATTGGTTGCTTAAAAATGAGCAACTCTTTTACATAGACATAAAAAGGCAACCTTACCAATTTGTGCCGGGTGCGGGTGATATCGGAATTTTAATGTTCGCTTTTTTTTAAATTTAATTAATATTCTTACATTGGTCTATATTTCGCTAGCCAAATGAGATTGATCACTATAATATGGTTTTTAAATGATACTTGCGGCACTACATGCTATAATGATATATCATATTTGAAATATGTCATTATCGATAACTAGTTTTTATGTTTGATATTTATCGTATGATATGAAATATTCTGTGAATACTTATTAAATATTCCTTTTACGATGTTAGATATTACGATATCAGATAGTGATCTTTAACGATATGTCGCTCAGCTCTAACAAAAAGTTTAATGAAGGCTGTCATTGATAAAGTTAAGGAGAGAAAAAAAAAGATACCTTTAATTTAAATCAAAACAATTCCTACAAAAGCTTGTGAAACGTAATAAAAAAAATTTCACGCCTATCATAATTAAATATTTTTGTTTAAAGAATTTTTAAGTTAAGGTTTCGCAAATAATGAAATGAATAAATTTCTAGAGTATACTTACTAATGATACCACCAAAAAGATAAACAATCATAAAAAAAACAAGCAAAACTTTATTTTTCTTTAACGTTTTTTTGGAAGAAAAAAGCTTTGTTATTATTATTAGATAAGAAAATGTTATTAATGCTTCTTTTATTTCTAGTCATTAATGTGTAGCTGTTTTATTCCTCTCTATTGTGGTTATGAACCCCCCTGCATAGATGGTGAGGTATGACCTGCAATTTACTTATTCTTTTATTAAAGGTTAAAAATATATATATATTTAAGGAGACTGAACACAATTAAGTTGCTGATTTATTTTCCCCTCCTTTTTTTCAATATTCAATTCAGCGCATGATATAATTTTTAATTTTTTTTTCTTCAGAATAATTAGACACAGCTTGAAATAAATAAAAAAATGACATCGTTAAGTTCTTCGGAAAACTTAGTGTCAAATTAATTCTCTTTAAGTGATGTGTCTAGCACACGTGATAATCCAAAAAAGTTATTAATGTAATCTTCTAAAATTTATAAGGATATTTTTGTAATATTTAGAAATATCTGAACCACAAAAGCAATAAAATGTCTCGTTTTTTTTAATTATATTTTTCATTGCCATTAAGATGAAATTCACATTTTCTCTAAAAACTAGCAGTACAAAATGAAATTTTTCAGTATTAAATAATAATGTTGGTTCAAATTATAGAATCACATGCATAATCGTTGATTGAAAAATTTCTTTTTATTCTACTCAATATTTTTTCGGAAAATTTGCTCTAAAATTGATAAAAATTTAGTTAGCTGTGTTAGTGGAATTAGGTGTTGTCAAATAATTTTGGTTTACTATATTTTCAGAGATACGTAGATGCGGCTTTAAGCAACAATTCACCTTGGCTGAATAAATATACCGTGACTGTGGCACCTTTCTCTGGAAATTCTGATATATGTCCAGAAAACGATGGAATGTTCCTAAAAGCTTTTACTTTATCTAATACAAGTATTGGTGTAAGATCTCTTCTTTTATATCATAATTATTTCTGTTTGATATAGTATAATGACGGCCACAATAATGGCCGATGATTGCACTTTAGCATCCAATTAGTCTCGGTGCTGCCATCTAGTGTGGCAAAAACTAGACGTCCAAATTAACATGGCCAACGGTATCTCACCCATTGTGGTGGTCCTGAAAGAGTGGATACCACTTCTGGCGAACGCACTAGGTCTGCTCATCGGGAAGACCGATTGTGCAGCTCATAGGAAATAATGGCCGATGATTTGAAAAAGTAAAGTAAAATGAGAGAAATAGGAATGAATAATGAATGATTTGCTGCCTTCCACTTAGGAAACTAGGATTTACCCCACGCAGTTCGTTACTAAGTTTGTCAACAGATGGCTGAGAAAAAAATATAAACAATGTTCTTGATTATAAATGAATATCGTCTGCAGCAACAGCGTTGTGCAGTTTGTACAACATGCAACAGATTTCATTGTTTTATAGTTTTCTCAGTTAGTAGGTCATAGTTACTAATTTTTAAATTTCGTAAAAATGTATAGCGTAGAGCCTAGTTTTTTTTTCTCCATAAAATACAGCAAACTATACATTTTTTCCTGTACTTTTTTTAACTTATCTTTCAAATCGTCAGTAATATTCGAGTAGTATCCATTATTTCTAATGAAATCAATATTTACTTTTTAATATTTAGTTCTTTATTTATTGATGTAACTCGTTATTTACTTCATTAATATTTTAATTTGTTGACCACTATGTCAGGTAAAAATTCAAAAATATATATCAAAACACCTGATAATCACGCAGTGAAGTTTTTAAATATTCGAGAGGTTTAAAACAAATTAATACCACTTTGAAAAATATTTCACCAAAATCGTGTTAAGTTTACATTTAATAACTGGAAATTAACATGAATCCGGTTTGTTTGCAAGCAATCATGTATTTTTTTCATATCTAAAAATTTTTTGAGTTTAAAAAATTTTTTGCTTGTATTTTTTTTCTAAATAAAATTTAAAAAATTCTTTTTTCTTAATATTTTGCTTTAACCTTTTTTATACCCGTTTTTTTTAAAATTAAAACAAAAATTGCTCTTGCTTTTTTTTTCTATATTTTTGGGGGTTAGAAATAACATAATTTTTGTTTTGTTTTTCACAATAATAGTAACTTTTGTTGAAACATTTCAGACATTTTTGTATTAAAGAAAAAAATCAGTCAAGCAACAAAATTACCTAACGTTAAAAAAATTATTTCATAGTTCCAATTTTATTTATTTTTTCTTGAGAGTTGAAAAGAATTTTGTTCGACAAAATTTTCATATAATTAAAAACTATTAACCTCAACAAACATTCAGAAAAATATATCTATAGATAGATCATTCATGTAAGAAAAAAGTTTAAAAGCATTTTTATTTTGAATCAAATCAAATCAAGTAATTAAAGCTAACCAAGTTAAATTTTTCAACATCATCACCAGAGAGCCTAAGGTGGGCCAGTGCCTCCCTTCAAATTTTATTCCACTGTGTTTTATTTTTGACATGGGGCACCAGTTCCAAAAATTTTGATACTGGATGTATTTTAAAAGGGAAAACCAGTTTTTAAACAAATAATTACAAAACCTATTATTTGTGCTAAAATTATTTTAATAACTACAGTAGGGAACCGATTGTCCGGAATGATCGGGACCATCTTTATTCCGGATAACTGATTTTTCCGGTTTTCTGAATTGCTACAAAAAGCCGTTTTTTCAATTGTTAAACCCAACTAAAAAAAAACAAAACAATATTTTGAAATCTTAAAAAGAAAAACGATGAAGTAATACACTAATGATTATTTCCAAAATGATGGTAAGGTAAACATCTTTCAAAAACGAAAGAAAAATCCTAAAATCTTATGAGGAAAAAAAATTTGAAAAAAAGAAAAAATGGCGGGAAAATTTATCGAATTTCGTTCCGGTTTTTTGGTTTCCGGATAACGGGTTCTGTACTGTATTTTGAATTTGAGTATTAAAATTAAGTTTAGAAACATGTTTTCAGCTGTCTCCTAAAAACATGTACATGCTGTTCCGAGTCCTTTTCCCTGCAGCTCCCGAGATTCAGAAAGAGATATGCCAGCAAGGTTTTGATGATGCCCTACGATTCTTAAGAGATAATGGTAGGAAATATTTTCTTTTGATAATCAATTTGTATAAAAATAAATTACAATAATCTGGTGACATACTTTTAATTTTTATTTTATTTTTAACAAAAAGAAGTATTTGTGCAAAATTATAGAACAAATACCAATGGGGGCAAAAAAAAAATACAGATTTTTTTTTCGTAAGAATTCATTGAAAAATTTTAGCATGCAATAGTTTTATCATGAAAATTTTGTTTAAATATCCTTTAAACTATTGTTTGTNTACTCGTTTTTTTTTTTTTCTATATTTTTGAGGGTTAGAAATGACATAATTTTTTTTGTATTTCACAATAATACTATCTTTAGTTGAAACATTTTTTTAAAGAAAAAAATCTACTAAGCAACAAAATTACCTAATGTTAAAAAAATTATTTCATAGTTCGAATTTTTTATTTTTCATGAAAGTTGAAAAGAATTTTGTTAGATAAAATTCTCATATAATTTAACAAAATTAAAAACTATTAACCTCAACAAAATTCAAAAAAAAAAAATATATAATCATTCATGAAAAAAAAGTTTAAAAGCATTTTTGTTTTGAATCAAATCAAACCGAATAATTGAAGCTAACCAAGTTAAAATATTTTTCAACATCAACACCAAAAAGCCTAAGGTGGGCCAGTACTTTCCTTTAAATGATCCCTGTGTTCTATTTTTGACACTTGGGCACCAAAGGTTTTGATACTAGATGTATTTTAAGTATAATGGAAAAATTAATTTTTAAACAAATAAATAAAAATTACAAAACCTACCATGTGTGCTAAAATTGCAGACTAAAATAATTTTAATACCACTTTTGAATTTGAGTAGTAAAATTAAGTTTGGAAACATGTTTTCAGCTGTCTCCTAAAAACATGTACATGCTGTTCCGAGTCCTTTTCCCTGCAGCTCCTGAGATTCAGAAAGAAATATGCCAGCAAGGTTTTGATGATGCCCTACGATTCTTAAGAGATAATGGTAGGAAATATTTTCTTTTGATAATCAATTTGTATAAAAATAAATTACAATAATCTGGTGACATACTTTTAATTTTTATTTTATTTTTAACAAAAAGAAGTATTTGTGCAAAATTATAGAACAAATACCAATGGGGGCAAAAAAAAAATACAGATTTTTTTTTCGTAAGAATTCATTGAAAAATTTTAGCATGCAATAGTTTTATCATGAAAATTTTGTTTAAATATCCTTTAAACTATTGTTTGTTTGACGTACACAAAATAATTTAATTAAAGTGAAATTTTGACAAAGAAGCTTGTGACAAAAATGTTGCTCTTTATCTATTTAAGATCCCTCATGTTAAACTAGGAAGAATTACGATGCGTTTTCGAAAAGCAAAAATACAAATGCCACATATTCACTTTAAAAAATTTAAACTGATTAAATGTACATTACAAATTACTTACTGGTAACATGCCTAGTTTTCCTTATTATTATGTAGTTGCCGCTGTTGTCAAAGCATTTGTTAAGTGTGGGTACAAGCTTTCGGAACTATGGAACTTTATTGCTTGTTATCGAACCCCTTTTCAACGTATGTTTTGATCTCATTATTGTCGCGAAAGTTTTGCCCTGCAAGATGCTCTTTCAGGTAAAGGAAAAAATTAAAGGTCTGGGCTGTATGACGGGTGTTCTAAAATATTCTATTTGAAACTTTTGAGTTGTGTTTTGGTTTGAAATGCTGTGTGATGTAGAGGATGCAGGATTCTGAAACGACACAGACATTAGAAAAACATGCAGCTCAAACAAAGCTCAACCTAAAAATAATAAATGACCTTGAAGGAAAAGCAAAACTATTGATAGTTACGATTTTAGAATATTTTTTGCTACATTTTATTCATTGAAATTTGTTTCATGAAACCTAGTAATTAAGTTTGAAGATTTCAAGTATTTTAATAAAATAGTTAAATATTTTCTATCTTAAAATTGGATGACTTGGTTCTATATAGAACAGATAACCAAATTTTATGAATGTAAATATTTTTTAAAGTTCAAACTTTAAAAAAATTTTAAACTTTGAAAGAGTTGGAAAAAGTATTTGTAATCTTAACATTTGGTTGCTAGTTTTATAGAATACATTTCAATGTATTCAAAAATATTCATTAGATAGCTTAAATTAAGAAAGCACATTCATATTAATTCCCCGAGAGACATGGAGAAATAAATAGAATACCTTTCTGCATAAATGGAACTCATGATATAGTAAACCAAAACAAGCATTTCTCAGGCATGCATTATTATTTCTCCAATTTAGGAGTGTCATAATTTTCCAAGTCTTCTTTTAAATCATTTTCCAATTTTTTGTTATATTTTGAGTAAATACAGCATCAATAATTTTCTATCATGCAGTTTTCAAAAGATATAAAACTCAATTTAAGCCCTTAGGTTTGGGCCAGATGTTGTCAATATGGATTTTCTAATGCGGCTTAAAAAGGGATCATCCACTAATTAATTTTTGTAAAAATATAAGTTTTGTTAATTAAAAGGAGATTTCTATGAACAGTTTCGGCTTTCTTGTTTTTGTATTAATATATTTTTAAAAATTTTTCAGGTTTAGTACCTTGTCCTGATTGCCAAGGTAGCGGAAAACCAGATCACTTAAGCTGTAAACCTCCGAAAGATACAGTTCAGCCTGAAATCACGAATGGTATAAATTTCTCATTTTTATAATATAAAACAAAGGAGAGCATTCGCCTTCCAAAGAGACGAACCGTGTTTGAATCACAGTCGATTTGAATTCCGCATCCGGCTTGCACCGACCACAGTGCGGGCGTGAAATATCCGGATCATGGGTTAGAGTCCTCTTGCCGTCAGGCTTATCGTGGGAGGTTTTCGTGGTCTTCCTCTCCATGCAACGGAAACGCGGGTTAGCTCCATCAAAAAGTCCTCCACGAAGGCAAATTTCTCCCGATAGTCGATCCAGGAGTTCCCTTGTCTTCTGGATTAGGTTCAAAATTACAATGTTGTGTAGTTGAACATCAGTAGTCGTCAACCCATAAAATTGGGTCGGCTGTTCAACGACGGTTATGAAATAAAATAAAATATAAAGCCCTAGAAAAAAGTTAGTGAACCAGATTTTCCTCTTTTTTATGTGATGAATTCTGAGCAGAAAGTAATGTTTCCCTCATATAGCTATAATAACAAGGAAATTCCACTTAAGATAACATAAAATTGTTTAGAAAGATTTTGAGACAATGGATTTATATATGATACTTATATAGAAGTCATTGAGTTGTTCATTAAAATACTTTTTTTACTGAATAACAGAGAGAAAAATATTGAAGCTCTTGTTATATCTTGGCGGTGAAGTTTGGAAATTTGTTCTCAGTATTCATGAGGTGTAAGGCTCAAACCCTGTCACGTCACTTAAAAGCTTTATCGTTTTAGCTTTCTTTTTCCAATTTCCATTGGATCTCACAGTCGCAAACAGGAATTTGTAACACATTTGCTGATGACGTTGTACAGTCCATCATAAATCAACAATTTGTATTATTGTGTCATATTCCAATATAAAAGTGACAAAAATAATACCATTTTTAGAACAAACAATCTCATATTGGTTTGTGGAATATTTTCTATACATTTTCATTTTCGAATAAATTTACGGTGATTGCACAATCTTCTCCAGAACCTCTTGAAAATGAAGTCACTGTATATGTGTCACTTTGATAAATTGACACTTAAAAACAGGCATGCATTTTAAATAAGCGGTTTCTGGTATAAATGCACATCAGTCTACCAATCAAAAGTAGAGTAATAATAAAAATTTCAATTAAAATTGTTCCAATATAATATAAAATTGTTCAATGTATAAAAAAGTACACAGGAACTACTATGTATATAGCATACTAAATCTATGTTTTTTTAAATATTCATACTAATAAAAATACTAGTTTTTCCTAATAATAAGCAGAAAGTCTTGCGAACACTTATGTCGATCCCTGGTTTTGTACAATCAACATCATGGAACTACACAAATTTTCCCAACACACCACTGGAACATTATAATGACTGCAATTTTTCTTAAATCAACATAGAATGTTCTATGAGAGTATCTAAAGAATAAGTCAAATGATCTCAAAATAAATAACATATTTGAATATTGTACATGTCAAAATCTATTTAAAAAACTCAGGGTATCTGCTACATTTTAGATTTTCAAATTCATGACTTTTCATAACTTTCCATGACTAATTCCAAGAATTTTCATGACTTAATGAAGTTACTATTCTCTCCGACAAAAACACAATAATAAATTTAAAAAAGCATTATAATAACATTCACATAAATAATAGGTATAACCAAAACTGTTATACTCTGCATCTTCATATTTATAGATTTTAAATTTAAGAAACAGAGTAAAGAAAGAGTTGAAGCAATAAAATAGCTGAAAAAAATACAAAAGCAATTATTTTTTTCGGCAGAATTACATTCTAAAGATGCTTTTCTTGTTCATCGGAAAGGAAAGAAATACTCTCGATTTTTCTGTTCTCATTTCGGAATAAAAAATTTCGTCAATGACTGGCTTGCTTTAGCTAAAATTTTAAATTGATAAAATAAAAATAATAATACAAATTCTGAAATCACAGAAGTTTAAAAGATAATTCACTCTCGAAATAATGCCTTTTCTTTATTTTTAAAAAGAACACCATAATTTTTAAAGAACATGATAAAAACATTTTATATTTTAATAAAACATGACTGCGAGTGGGGATTTTGTTACACATTCAGATATTCGAACAATTAGGGGGAGAGGTAAAATCCATTTTGAAAATTAGATTTTTCGTCGACTTAAATCCATGACTTTCCACGATTTTTCTTTAAAAAATAGTTAAAATCATGACATTTCATGACAAATTTTGTCCAATACTAAAATTCATGACTTTCCAGGTTCACTGATACCCTGATATTGCTTGATATCAAAATTTTATGTTACACTTGGTCCCTTTTTTTTCCAAGTTATATCTGGAAGAAAGAAAAAATTAATCTCTAAAAATCAATTACATTTGATTTAGGTACTTTTTTAATTACATCACACTAGAGCTGTGAGCTAATGGAGACGGTCTGAGAAACATCCCTGAGGATGATCCAAAGACATGCCATCACAATTTTGATCCTCTGCAGAGGGAATGGCACCCTCGCTTCGGTAGCCCGATGACCTGCACGCGAAGTCGATCCTTTACGGTAGCACAGTTTAACGAGGACCAATACCGCACACCCTCGGTCCCTATGCAGACTGATCCAAGTGGTCACCCACCCGCTTACTGACTGCAGCCAGTGTTTTAATGGTCCCCACCGATCAGTCCATTGAGGGACTACATTTGAGTTAGATTAAATAAATTCAATTAATGGTTATCATTTTATTATAAGTTATTGTGAATATAGTGATTGGATTTTTTACATAAAAAATGGTTGCACAACCTCAAGGCACTGTACATTACGTTTTTTTTTCAGGCTTAGAATATAATTCTTTTTGAGTCAGTAATAAAAGCTAATACTTGTACTTCTTCAATTGAGTTTTACTTGTCATTATCCATTTTGTACTTTTAAATGTCTTGAAAAAATTATTTTTCTTTCAGAAATTGAGCGAGCTATTGTGGAATTTAACAAGGATTTTGGATACAGACTTCTGCAGTATCGTTCGATGAAAATATTGTACTACTTTAACATGCCCTCCATTATTACGGCAAAAGTTGCATATATTGCCATTTCAATGTAAGTTTTATTTTAAGAATATTTTGAATTAGGAGAGAACACTGTGATAGCTAAAAAAATGAATTACAAGAAATTATGACAATCTCTTCCTTTACTACAATATTTTGAGTTTTATACCATAAAATATTTTAGCAAAATTATTTTATATACAATTAAATATGTATTAGGACAATATTGTTTATAAAAACTATTAAAATTTCCTTAGCATGCTATCAAGGAAAATAATAATAATAAAGACATTCTGGATGCACAAAAAAAGTTGATTAATAGGATTTTCAACCTTCTCCCTATTGATGTCGTTGTTGACGTAGGTCATTAAGGCAATCGGCGGTGCAATTGTTCTTGTTTTCTAATCGTGCCATCCATGGCCAAGAATTCGACTTCTGGCCACACCCGCTTACAGGGAGGACTCATTCATACATCCACAAATCATAACTTTGACCTGAACCAGGATACGGTCAATCTCTAATCTAGGGCTGGGATAGCCTGGTTGGTAGGGCACTGGGGCTATGTCCAAAAGATCATGGGTTTTATCCCCGCTGGTCAAAGACTCCCCGTGTAGTAAATGGTGATTGATGCACGTTAAATCTGACGTGTCACAAAGTCCCCCATGTTCCCATAACAAATCATACCTCTAGCGGTACTGATCCAGGAGCTTCCTCGTATTCTGGATTGGTTCAAAATTACAAGGTTACGGAGTTGAACATTAGTAGTCGTAAATCGAAAAACTGGGTCGGCTGTTCAACAACGAATATAAAATAAAATTTCTAATCCAGTACCCTCAGTGGTATAATTTGTTATGGGAACATGGGGAACTTTGTGACTCGACAGATTTAACGTGCACCAGTAACTATTTACTATGCAAGGGGTCTTTCATCGGATGGATTTGAATTCCCGTTCTTATGAGAGTAAGTCCAGCACCCTACCAACCAGGCTATTCCGGTCACCTTCCCATTGATACAACATCTAATCTAACTTTTGATCAAATGCATGGCAAGACAGAATTCCATCGCCTTAAAATGCAAGGTGTCCTAATGTGTAATATAATATTAAGGAGTTACTGCATCTAGTACACTTACATAAAACGGATTACTTTTATTCTTGATGGAAATATTTTTTAAATTGTTTCAGGATTTTGCAAAAAGTTCAAAAGAGAGCTGGTTTGGATGACAGATGGAAGACTTTCTTGAATGTATTGAAGGGAGGATTATATGGGCCAAGATCAGCTCAACTGTAAGTAGTGAAACACTTAAATTATTTCATTATTATTCATAACAATATTCTCTAAATTTCGAAAAAAAAATCCTTAAAATAGTAATTAATAGCTTTAATTTTTTCTTTTTGTTATAAACAAAATTTTAATAATAAACAATGTATCAAACTGCTGCGGCAAAGTCGATTTAGGCACTGAATTGCCACTGCGAAGAACAGGGGTTTGATTCCCTGTGGTGACTTAAATCCCATATAGCTTCTGACTGATGGGTACCAGAATATCTGAGAAATAAAGGCAGCATGTGCGCAATGCTGACTTCATTACCATAATCATACTATAGGTCGATAAATTGTATTACTTCAACCTCTATGGTCCCTCTGATCCACATAGATTACCTTACTTTTCATATACAATGAAAATGACATGGCCAGTCCATTAATATGGTGGATTTAGTTTTCAACTTCACCTACTACAACTTGGGCTAGGGTTCCGTTCCTTGTGCTTTGTGTTAAAGGCTAGGTGTACTTGATGTGCTCGTATCTTAGTCAGGGTGCGTAGCCAAATCTTTCAACATAAAATAAGCGCCTTTTAAGCACTATATACATTAAAAAAATGTCAAAATAATTTTCAGAGACTTTGCATGATCAATATAAAATAACTCTTTTCTCGATTATATTAGCCATTATAAAAAGATAGAAATTTTTTTCGGTTCGATTTCTGAAGGAGGAAAATGAAGACGGAAATTGAGAATCTCTTGCAAAATGCAGTCGAGTTGCACATGAGAGTGCAAGAATGATTCCCACTGAATCCAGATGAGTATATGCACGTGCGGACGTGCAAGCATTTCATCAAACATGTAAAATGATTGGCGCTTTCATACGCTACGCCGAAATGCATTGTGTTTGAGTGATTTGTGAGAACTTTGAATAGAACAATGTAAAGACTACACTTTTACATAATGTGTGGTAAAAATCGACATGGTAAAGAAAAAAAATCTAATTTTCGAAAAGCGAAAATTTAACACTTTTTAAAAACACCCAATAAAAAAAGCACCTTTAAAGTACTTTTACTTTAAGTACTTTTTAAAAATGCTATGCACGCTGTTAGTGGTTAAGAATATAATCTAATCTAATCAAACATGGTCATTTTGTAATTGGAATATTCCATGTACAGTTGAGGGGGTTGGATGATTACTGCCACCATCTCCCCTTCAATCTGAATTGCGGTAGTGTAGTATGCACATATACCAGTATTTCCTCCGAATCATTATTATATGATTTCGTGAATTCTAGTTATAAGTGATCAATCTGCGTCCATTCATAATGCTTGCAGTCTATTTTCCTCATAAGGGATATGCAGTCAAAGCACTTTTGCTTCAGTTCAGGTGATCTTAGAAACTCGGTTTGAAACTTCAAATTAGTTGTGAATGGCCAAATCCATCACTCATTGAGGTAGTTCTTGTGTCTTTATTCACAAAGACACAGAAGATTAAAACCTCTATTTGTTATTTATTCCAAAACTTATGACATATTTACAACGAACTTTTGAATTTCTATATTGTTGCGATGTACAGGGTGCAAAAAATGGACCACTCCGCATAACTTTTTATCTAATGATCGGATCTTCATGGTTTGAGGAGATGATCTCAAATATGCTGATTAATTCTTGCAAATGATATATTAAGCTACGAAATGTAAACTAATTTTATAATTGTGAGCAAAATGTTTTCAATTCACTTAAAAAGTTCTCGAGATACGATGAAAAACGCAAAAAAGTAAAATTAACATAAAGGGTCCAAACTTAAGGTACAATTTTTTGCAGATTGAGGCTACCCCTATATTTTTTTAGTAAAAAATTCAAATTCATCGAAAAAAAGGTATGTTTATTTTGAAAATAGACATTTTTATATCTGATTTCGTAACTTAAAATATCCTCTGCACTAATTATCATTTTTGAGGTCACCCCCTCGAACCATTAAATGGAGTCCTAGAACGCGAAGTATCGTAGATAACTAGTGTAGAGTGTTACTGTAGATAACTATGTATTTTATTTTTAGAAAATGAATCAGAACTTTAGAAGAAATCTTCACATTGAAATTTGTGTTTGCATGATTCAATATGAGAACTGCAACTGGAATAAAGCTGAGACCTACGCCGTATGAATCAGTGACGTCAAGCATTTTTTGCTTATGTGGCTATATTTTATGAATAATCATTCCAAAAACAATTTTGTTGATTTATGTTGAGCATATTATGTTTTATTTTGCTTATGCCAAAATTTATTTTTGTGTCATGTTGGTTTGATCAAAAAGTATAGTGCATAAAAACCCTAAAAATTGCTAGTCGAAAATTTCATTTCTTCAATGAAACTGTCATAGACTGCTATTATTTAAAATTAATGCACTTTTGTTTATACAGAATGGCTAAAATAAAATCAGGAAGTTAGAATATATTTCCAGCTTTTCTGTGTTTTTTGAATTTGTCGGTTTTTTAAGCCACTCTGTATAGAGCTGTTAAAAGTTAGCTAAATCAAACCACTAGTCTTTCTTGTTTGTGATCTCTTTAAAACGTTAGTTACTTGTTATTGCCATTTTAAGAAGTTGTCTACTTATATTTTAATGCATACTATTAACAATTTCAGTCTTTACTGAATATTTTTTATTTCAAACTTTTATTAACACTTTGCATATATTAATGAATTATAACTCAAAACTGAATGTGTTCTTTTGAAACTGTTATATAAGAATTTGGCTGTGCCATCATTGTCTAATGCTCTTACTGCATTTATTTGAACAATAAATGTTTTAAAAGTAAAACAAGTTTCTATGAGTAATTTTCTTAAGAATTCTTACTGACATATAATTGCTGATGAGATGATGAGGGAGAAAAAGCACTTTCCAATAAAATAGCATAGGATCAATTTTGTTGTGGGCAGGGCCGGGTTAACCTATAGGCACACTAGGCACGTGCCTAGGGCCTACGAAATTCAGGGGCCTACGAAATCTTGGGAGAAAAAAATTTGTTGACAAAAATAATTTAGCTTTAAAAACAACAAGTGTATTTTGCACAAAATTATGAAGATACAAATAAAAATATAATATTTTTCGGTAATAAATTATTTTGCAGAATCTTATGATCTAATATATTACTTTTTTGCGATTTTTGGATTCAACGAAATCTTGTATTATGCTGTCGAATTCCAAACTACGCAAAATGTCGTATTCAATAGACATAAGTGCGAGCGATGCCAAACGATCTTGATTCATTGTTGAACGCAAATAAT
>NC_092209.1:84992644-85161004 GCF_043381705.1 Parasteatoda tepidariorum | reverse complement strand
GATATCATTTTTTTTTCTCCTATAGAGCGTTCGCCTTCGAATTGAGGCGAACCGGGTTTGAATCCCAGTCGATACGCATCCAGCTTGCACCGACCACAGTGCTGACCAGAAATAACCTCAGTGGTTGACGGATAATGGGTTAGAGTCCCCTTGCCGTTAGACTAACCATGGGAGGTTCTCGTGGTCTTCCTCTCCATGTAATGCAAATGCGGGTTAGCTCCATCAAAAAGTCCTCCACAAAGGCAAATTTCTCTCAATACTCGATCCTGGAGTTCCCTAGTCTTCTGGATTAGGTTCAAAATTACAAGGCTACAGAATTGAAAATTAGTAGTCGTAAACCCATAAAATTGGGTCGGCTGTTCAACGACGGTTATAAAAATAAAATAAAACCTAAGACTTTATGTTGTTATACAGGGTGTCCCAAAAGGTCGTTTACAAACTTAGCATGCTGGTCTGTCATATCATGATGAACAAGATTTACATAGGAACTTGTGTCCGAAAATTAAAACTGCGACCGCTAGAGGGCGATAATTGCACGAAAACGGGAGAGTGGGAAAAACAATCATTTCAGGAGTGAACGTTGAAGGAGAAGGATGAATGAGTTTAGTAACGCAGAAATGGCCGACATGCATTACGTATACGGCACCGCTGATGGAAATGGACAAGCCGCGGCATGGACGTACCTTGAGCGCTTTCCAAACAGACGTCAGCCAAGTCATGTTTTGTTTGAACGATTGCACCGCAGATTATGTGAATCAGGTGCTTTCGTAGCACGTAGCCACAACGGTCGAGAACGTGCTACACGCACACCTGTCGTAGAGGAAACCGTGCTACGGGAGTATGCCATCAACCCGCAAAGAAGTCTTCGAGAAGGCGAACGTGTCTTGGGTGTAGCTCGTTCCACCATAATGCGCATACTGCACGATGACATGCAACACCCTTACCACTTCCAAAAAGTACAGGCATAGAGCGTTGACGATTATCCCAAACGCATTGCATTCTCACGCTGGTATTTGCAACAGCGGGGCGCACAGCCAGATTTTCCATCATGGATTTTGTTTTATGATGAATCCTGCTTTACACGGGAAGGTGTCGTGAACCTGCACAACTTGCACGCATGAAAACCCAAGATGTACACGTGCCCATGAACATCAACAACGTTTCAGCGTAAAAGTTTGGGCTGGTATTATCGGTGACATGTTGATTGGCCCTTACCTTCTACCTGAACGCCTCGACGGAAATACCTATCGCATTTTTTTAGAAAGAGTTTTGCCGGATGGGTGACGTTCCTGCCGCTACGCGCTGAAACATCTGGTTTCAGCATGATGGAGCGCCTGCCCACTTTAGCTACGCTGTTCGAGAATGCCTCGATAGGATTTATCCTAATCGCTGGATCGGCAGAGGTGGACCAGTCCCATGGCCGCCGCGATCCCCCGACCTGACTCCCCTGGATTTCTACCTGCGGGGACACATGAAGTCCATAGTGAACGAGACACCTGTAACATCGGACATGGATCTTATCGCCAGGATCGCGGAAGCGGCAGCACGTGTCCGTGACACTCCTGGCCAATTTGAACGGGTTCGTGAATCCATGCGTCGACGCTGTGAAACGTGCATTGTGGCGAATGGAAGGAATTTTGAGCATTTGCTGTGATGTAATGATGTTTTATAATAAAAATCATATTAACACCGCTATCGATATCATTTTTTTTTCTCCTCATCCAAACCAACACTTATCGCCCTCTAGCGGTCTCAGTTTTAATTTTCGGACACAAGTTCCTATGTAAATCTTGTTCATCATGATATGACAGACCAGCATGTTAAGTTTGTAAACGACCTTTTGGGACACCCTGTATTAATTTTCTAATATTTGTTTTATGCTCAAAACCAGTTAGAATTTATAAATTACAGGAAACTCTTATGAAGGGTAAAATTACCCATAAATTTAAATTAAAAATCACAATAATGAAACGTCTTAGAATATTAAAACTGTTCACACATCGACCTGTAAGCATAACATAAGCGGACGATTATACTGGAAGTTTCCTAAATTTCTTCCAGTTTTATGAAGCATGTTACTGTTTACATACAATCAACCATTTACCATTACATTAATGAGTACCAATAAAAGAGATTTTAGTCCTCACAGATCCAGAGACAGACTGGTCATAGACTCAGAAGTATATCATATTCTACGCCAATAGGAATGTGGTCCACTTGAAATTTGGCCTGTCTGACCTCGAACAGTTTCCACTTTTATCTTTTTAAATGACAGCAAAATGGTTTCTTAAATGTGGGAAATTTCATATTATGAGAAAAAAAAACTAACCTCATTACAGAAATGTCTTTAATATTCAAAGATCAAATCTATGTACAAGTTGGTGTGACTTCAGATTCCATTGTGAGATGAAAGTTTTTGAGCAGATGTCACATTTAAAAGGTCTCTCGCCAGTGTGTAGTCGAATGTGTTGATCCATGTGGCTTTTATTATGTGTTTTATATGGACAATAAGAACAAACGTGGATTTTTCTATTCCAGGTTTTTTTCCAGCCTATGTAAGTAGTGTGATCTAGAAAACAAAAAAATAAATGCAATTGCTACCTTTAAAAATTTTCTTTTATTTGGAGAATTCTAAGTTTGTTACACTACGTGTAGGAATCTTTTTTAATTTAGTTGTTTTGCATTGCCACATTTTTTTAAAATCTAAAACCACATTTTTGTTTATAAAATACTTACTATATTTCATTGCGTTTTCATCTTACATCATACATATATTTTATAATCACTACTTTTACCACATATTTTTAGTTTTTTACAAAATAAAATTTGTTTAAATTCACACTTCAGAGGCCATAAATTATTATTATTATAGCAAGGAAAAATTCTCATCCAAATTAACAAATCAGTATTGCAGCAAGGGTATTAAAAACAATTAAAATAAATTTATATAAATAAATTAAAATAAAATTAAAATCAATCGATTAAAAACAATTAAATGGCAATTATGAAGAACACCTTTAAACATCAATTGACATAAACTAGTTTCGATCATTTTAATTCTTTTTTTACTATTATGTCAATGACACATAGTAAAAAAAAAAGTTTTTTTACTATGATATTGCTGTTTGAATGTTTTATCACTTTACATGATTTCTGCTGCTCTGCGTCCGCCATGTTCCTGGGCTGTTTGCCATGCGTGATATGTATTTTATGTTTGTACTGCTTTTTGGATTTTTTTTTTTTGATTTTAATAAACATTTAAACGTATGCCCTAAATAAGGGCGGGTCGGGCTAAATTTTCCCATGATGTCAATGATTTACTATGATATAATTTTCTCATTTTATAAATTTTTTAAAGGTTTTAAATTCATAATTTATAAGGATTCTAAAAATACACAGGTGAAAAATAATAAACGTGACAGCAGAACACAGTACATTTCTAAAAATTAACCCTTTTTAAAAATTTCTTTTTACAATCCATCAAATATAAGACTTTTTTCCAAATAAATTTTTGTAAAGACCAGAAAAGCTTACATTTCAGACACAAATTTTTTTTCTTCAATAAAACTTAGTAATTTTTCTTAACTTGAAAAAAAAAATTAAGTAATAGGGAATTCAATTTTGAATTCCTTAAAATTAATACAAAAATAAAGGATTAAATTAACACAAAATTAAGGAATTAATAAGAAAATAAATATTATTAGAATTCATGGAAAGAAAATAACAATAAAAACTGAAGTATTGTATCTTTCGGATACAGCATAACACTATAAATTCTTAAATTTACTATCAAGTTGTTATATATGTTTGTAAAAAAAATGACACTTGACACTAAAAGCACTTAATATACTGGATATTGGTGCATTCTTAATACACTGAATATTAAGTGTTATTAAATAAAAAAATACCTAAATTATTATTAAATTTTTTTTTCTTGGAATACTCTTTGGATAAACAAATTTTATAATCAAGTGCAAAACTTTTTGGATTCCCTTCAAAATAACAAAGTATATAAAAAGTAAAATGAACTGGTTCAAACTTTTGACCATTCTGTTGAAAAAAATTATTGGGATTATATTTTCTTGATTGCAGTTACTATCATATCTTGAGCTACAAAAATCCGATGATCCAGATATAAATCTTAATATTTATAGTAAATTTAAAAAAAAAAAACTTTATAAAGAATGGTAAGAACCATTTCATATTTGAATTGTTGAAACTTTTACAACGAGTAAAATTACTGCCATTTATTAAGTCTTACAGTCTGTATTCCTTAGGTTAATTTTTTTTCAAGTACAGATGATTATTATTTTTTTAAATCTAGGTAATTATCTATTCCATTATGATTAACACATCAAGAAAATGTTCTATAAAGATACAGTAATTGTGTATTTTGAAATAAAAATGTTCAATGTTTTTGCAGGAAACATTACGTTTAAGGCAGGGATGGGCAAACTTTTTTGGTAGAGGGCAAAAAATCGAAAAAAAAAATTTATTTGGTGGGCTAAGTAAAAACTTCTAAAAAATACGATATACAAGTTTTAAGTTAAATATTTAATGAAATGAATGAAATTACGATTTCATTTTTAAAAGTTCCTTACACTGCGGTTCCAAGTGAGATGTACTTATTTTAAGGAACGAGGCTAAATGTTTGTTAGTCTACTTCTGAAATTATTTTTTCTAAGATTCATAGTTCAAAACATTTGTTCAAATATATAAGATGAAACAAACAGACTGATTTTTTGGGCATAAAATATTAAATTTAGGAAACTAGCTTTTAGTAATGATTTGTAAAACTCAAACTTTGTCATATTTAGAAACAACTGCTTCAGATGGCGCCAATCTTTGACTATTCAATAAAGAACTTCTGTTTTCAACATTTTACCAATTGAACCAGCTGTCTGGGCTAGCTATTTCCATCAATTTAAGTTTTATAGGGAAAAGAAATAGAGAAAGTAAAAAAAGTCGTCAGTACTTTGTTAAAAAAAAGAAAGAACAAAAATAGCTTTAAACAAAGTAGACAAGAAAATGGATGTATATTGTTTATATTCGCCACGTATTGGCAAGTTAAAATTCTATCTGCGGGTCGGATAAAACCCTCCGGAGGGCCACAGTTGGCCCGCGGGCCGTAGTTTGCTCATCCCTGGTTTAAGGAGAAAAAAATTAATGAGAAGTAAATTATAGGTGATTGGAGAGTCTCCTAGTCTCTCTAAAAATTACAAGCCTGATATTTTTTAAAAAGATTACATTTTTCAAATAGTCCTTTTTAATGACTAATAATGTGCATTGGATGAAAGTTCTTTTTATTCCAATAATTGTAATTAAATAGCCCTAAGAGGTTGTTCAAACATTACATGAACATCTTTTTGGCATTTTCTAACCCCCTTGTAAGGAAACTGCAAACTCCCCTATGATTATGTAAAATTTTAATTTCTTTAAAATTCTGTTCAACTAAATTTCTGAATCATAATTTTAATAAAAAAATAGCTTTTATTCATTGTTTTAACATGAATTATAATTGCATTTATGTCGATTCAGATGGCGCGCAAGGTTGTTCTAACCATTTTTCAATGTCCATTATTATGATATTTTTAGCATCTGCACTTGGTTAAACTTCTTTTAGGTATCTTCCCCTCCTTCTACGTACTTTATAATGCACATTAACTCGCTTACTTGGCAATCAGCAATTTCAACAGTTCGAACAAGGTTGGCAGTTTTTATCACATAAATTTTTTTTATGATGATTGGTTTATTTCTGCGAGGCATGGTAAATTCCACAATTTTTGCATGTCGTTGCAGATAGTTGCAATTTAATAGAAAAACAAAAATAATCGTATGGAAGCCTTAAAAATCCTTTAGTTTAAACATTTATGTTCAGGTCTAAACAGAATCAAAGAACTTCTCATCCTTACTATCTAATAGATCACCTTCTATTTGTGCCATTTTGATGGACAGGGAAAAAATTTGTCATTAATATTTTGAATAAACCACTTCTTAAAAGAGAACATTAAAATTTGGAGCAAATATTGGCTTTCCCACACATGTTCTGCATACCAAACCAGCTCTTGGTCATCAAGTAAGTCAGGTTTCCCTGCTACAACATATGTAGCTTTGACAGGATAACCCAAACCAGCTCTTGGTCATCAAGTAAGTCAGGTTACCCTGCTACAACATATGTAGCTTTGACAGGATAACCCAAACCAGCTCTTGGTCATGAAGTAAGTCAGGTTTCCCTGCTACAACATATGTAGCTTTGACAGGATAACCCAAACCAGCTCTTGGTCATCAAGTAAGTCAGGTTTCCTTGCTACAACATATGTAGCTTTGACAGGATAACCATCAATGCTCATTGAACTCCAAACTCAGCTTTCCCAGCATATGTAAAATTGCTTAATTAATGTAGTATGTACTACTTATCTTATAACTATCTTGTGCAAATGGTAAGAATTTAAATAATAATAATAAAAGGCACTCATTACCATAAAAGTTTGATTGTAATAAAAATTAATAACAATTTTTATGAAGTGAAACATTTTAAACAATAAACCAAACGTACAATGACCAAAGCAATCTTTTGAAATAAAATTAACATTATTTATGCAAAAAAAGTTCTGGCAACGAAAGTCAGTAGAAAAAACTTAACAAACTTTTTAATATTTATAAATTTCCAGTGACTGTTATCCTCATTCGACAATTTTTCAAGGCAAATTTTTTAATACACAGATTCAAAATATCAGTGGCTTTGTACGCAGTGTGTAATTTATGTATATTTCTTTTTATTTCACTAAATAAAATTTTTGGACTCTCGGATACCTAAGAAGACTTGAGGTCTCAATTATCAGGGTAAATAGGAGGATTTATTGTTACTCCTTGCAATTATTAAACACTATAAAAAATTTATTTAATTCTTTGTTGTAGAAAACCCTCAAATTATATTTAGCTTAGACTGTGAATATAATAAATTACAAAAAAAAAAAATAATAATAAATAAATTGTACAAGCAACATTTTAAACAAAATTACAGCAAAGACATCAGATACAAAATTTATATACAGTGAAACCTCCTGCAAAACGGACGCCTCTCAATACGGACATATTTTTAATTCCCCGGGAATCTTCTATGAATAAACCATTACGTACATTCTCCGCAAAGCGGACGCGGACAGTCATTTTGATCCTGAAACGTTGTTTTTTATCTCTACAAACCGNAAACAAGAAGAAATAAAATTAACATTATTTATGTAAAAAAATTTCTGGCAAGATTACGATCAACAAAAGTCAGTAGCAAAATCTTAACAAACTTTTTAATACACAGATTCAAAATATCAGTGGCTTTGTACGTAATGTGTAATTTATGTATATTTCTTTTTATTTCACTAAATAAAATTTTTGGATTCTCGGATACCTAAGAAGACTTAAGGTCTCAATTATCAGGGTAAATAGGAGGATTTATTGTTACTCCTTGCAATTATTAAACACTATAAAAAATTTATTTAGTTCTTTGTTGTAGAAAACNTGAAAATATTCTAAAAACAATTTACGGTGTTAAATTTCGTTATTAGGGTACCCTTCCCGTAAACGGACAACTCTCATAAACGGACAAATTTTTAGGTCCCATGAATGTCCGCTTAACGGAGGTTTCACTGTATCAAGAAAATGCACACATTTACAATTCCTTTGTAAGGAACACTTAATTTTTTGTACATAATAAAAACACACTGAAACTAGTATGATTGAATAATAAGCCAGTACACCTAAAGGATCTTCTATGCAACTTTAGGTTTAAATTTTGTTCAAAACAGGTTTTTAAAGCAGAAGCCTCTTAAAACGTATCCAAACAAAATAATATATTAAACAGATGGCACACATTTCTTTTAAGTTACATTAAAATTTTCTTCTGACATGAAAAATAACTAAAATTGTGTGATAAACCTAGCTAAACGTTTTTTTAATACAATTTTAGGTTTAAATTTTGTTTAAAATAGGTTTTGATCTAAATTTTACATATCCAACCAAAAAATATAATATCAAGCATACTGCTCAGATTTTCTTTACAGTACATTTAATTTTCTTTTTGGCATAAAAAACACTAACTAAAAATGTGTAAACATATACAGCTAAAAATTAAACAGGTTTTTATTCTCACAATTTTAGATTTTAATTTTGTTTAAAATAGGTTAATCTTGACAGACCTCAAGTAAGCAGTATCCATTTCCTTTAAAATACGTTTGAATTTTCTTTTGACACAAAGAAGAAAAAAACACTGATACTAAAATTGAATAGGTTTATAAACCTATTTAGGTTTCAATTCTGTTTAAAATAGGTATTTCCAGACAGGCCTATTTTTAATATATCCAAACGAAAATATATAATATCAAGCAAACTGTGCATGTTTCCTTTAAAGTACTTTTAAATCTTTTTTCTTTTGACATAAAAAAATACAATAAAAAACTAAAGTTGTGTAACAAACCTGATTAGCTAATTATAATTACAATGATTAAAACCAGTAAATTGAAATCTATAGAAACCAACAGAGACTTCATGTTATATTAAGTGACACGCCGGTCAGATGGCCGAGTGGTTAGCGTGCCTGACTGCGATGTCAATGGCTGCGGGTTCAAATCCCGCTCTGGGCATGGTTGTTTCTCTCTCTGTGTTGTCATCTGATGTGTGAATGTTTGAATGTGGCCCACCCTATGAACGGGTATTTGTGGCAGTGTGGCGTGGGTAATGTTGATCACCTCCGTGACTTTGGTTCACAGGTGCCCACTGGGCAACGATAAATGAGCAACACTTCCGGCATCTTCTAAGGCAAAGAACAAAAGTTCAGTGCCTGCCGTTATTGAAAAAAAAAAACATATTAAGTGACACATGCATTGCAAAATTTTCACAAACATTTTCTTAGTTGCACATGAATTTTCATGTGCATGTTAAGGTTTCCTCTTTGAGTGAAATTTTTGCCACATATTTTACAAGCAAATGGACGTTCTCCAGTGTGACAACGCATGTGCACATTGAGAGTGGATTTGAACGGAAATTGTTGGTGACAAAAATTACACTTATGAAGGATGGAGTCAAAACTAGAATTTGAAACATCAGTGGAATAAATGGAACCTAGAAAAAAAAAGAAACACCATTAAAAGATTCCAAAAATATTTTTCACTTAATTGCAACTTATAAAACATATTAATAAAGCATGTATTATTCATTTATGCTATTTTCGAAGATAATGAATATAAAAATTTCACTTATTATAATTTTTTTAAAAATGCTGAGCGCCAGAAAAATAATAGTTTAGTAGAAAGTTTTTAAAACTTTGATACCTCATCCAGATTATTGTGAGTAAAATTCTCATGATCTTACAAGTACAACTTATAAGCAAATGAACTTTAAACAGCATTAAATTTTTTGGTCCATTTAATTTTATCAAAAAAAAATTCAACATTTAGAAATTCAACATTCTGAACAGAAAGACATTTTCACTCTCTTATACCAGGGCCATCTTAATAGCATGCAGGGCCCCTGAGCACAAAAATGTTTTACACCCCTATTACATGCCGTAATATTAAAAAACGAACTAAAAACTTCCCATACATAAAATAAAACAATTTTAAAATATGCAATAATTTTAAAAAAAATTAAACACATTTTGATTACCTCAAAAACTCAAAGCATTTTTAAACAAAGCATAATTTTTTTTTAAAAAATTGATGCTAACCAGTTATAAACCTCAAAAAATAAAATTATTTTCAAAACCATGGAAGTTAATTACAATAATTAAATTAAATAATTATAAAGGTATAACAAATAAAAAAAATTCAAAAGGTATGAATTATTTTGTCAAATTAAATAGTTATTAAAATAACTTTTAATACACAAGTACCTAAAACTTTTGTTGGAATGTAGAAAAATAGTCTAAGTTTTCTTGGTGATAAACAATTCAAATTATTGGTTTTTGCATGATAATCAATCGCTATTTGTAGAAAAAAATTCACACTTCATGCAGTAGAACATATTTATTTTAAATATTATATATAATAATCGAATTTATAAAAAATAAGATTCTCAAGGACCCCCTGAGTGCCTGGAGCCTCCAGGCACTGTTGTGCCCATGTGTAAAGACAGTACTGTCTTGTACCCAACTAGTTTGGTTGCAGAAAAGTAAGAAAACAACCATTTCAGAATTCAGCATTTTCGTAAATCAGTCTTTTTCTCAGTGCTGTAATCGAGAGACATGGCTTATAAAACAGAAAGGACTGCAAAGGAAATACTTATTTTAACCAGTTGGTGTGATGTATAAAAAAAAAAACTATATAAGAAGATAATCATTTCAATTTTCAGAAACTATAATACTTTTATTGCTATATTAAAAAAACCAAAAAGTTTTTCTGCAGAGGTAATTTTTAATATTTAAACCAGTTGACGCAGAAAAGTAAGAATATAGTACATTCAAAGTTCTCCATTTTTTGTTGTAAGTCAACCTTTTAACAATGTGACTTACAGAAATTCTGATTTGCAGAACAGGAAGAACTGTAGTAATCATTTTTTCATTGGCTTTCAACCAGTTCAAGTGATGTTTAACATATTAGTTAATAATTTTTTTTTGTTATCTATTTTAATAATGAAAATATTACAAAACTTAAAACACAGATTTTAAAAAAACACCCCAGTAAAGGTTTTTCTTAAAAAAATATTAAACGAAGTTCGCAGCACTAAAAACAATAGTATAGATCCAAAGTCTTGCGAGTCTAGGTGTAAATCAAACTCTGAAATTACGTAAAAAATTCAAGAGAATCTGCAATCATAATATTATATTGTGTTTAACATGTGCATGAGACCTCATGTTTTGCTTGCAGGTAAACACCATATCACACATTACACATTTGAATGGCTTAATTCCTTGGTGACTTTTCAGGTGTCTCATGAGGTTTCCTTTCTGAGCAAAGCTCTTTCCACATTTTCCGCACTTAAAAGGCTTTTCTCCTGTATGTATGAGATAATGTCGATTGAGGAATGACTTGGCAGAAAATTGTTTTTGACATATATCACACGCATAAAAAGTACCAGGAACATTGTACGAATCAGATGAAACATCAATAGTAAACTCTAAAAAAAAAAGAAAAAAACATAATTATTATGTAAAAATTATTTTTAAAAAAAATAAGAATTTAGAGGCATAACTAAAGAGCTTTATGAAAGTATAAGTAAAATTGCATCTTGAAAACTACTTTAAACATTTAAGAATATGCTATGGTCAGTTGTAAGTTCAGAGCTTTCTTGAATTTCACATTAAACTTTTGTGTTTATGTGTTTTGAGGTACTAGATTCAAACTACTGTTTGTCTAAGATAGGTACTCTGACCGCCACTAAGTCTGTGGCAGTCTGGTACTATGGAAACAAGAAGAGGCCATTTTAGGGGGGGTAGCTTCGATGAAAGAGGTCTCTTCTCTCGCCCAAACCAGTCCTAAAGAGGGATCCCGCACCCCTACTTGAAATTATCATACCTCGTTACCATAGTCACCGCCACAGCTCCAGACGAATGTCTGGTAGAGTACCTATCTTAGACAAACAGTAGTGATATTTGAGGCATTTTTCATGCATTTAGAGGCAAATCTCAATTGAATTGAGATAAGTTTATGGCAGTGTACTCCTGCCATTTATTTTTCATATGAAGTAGCCATGGAGAACTGTCCAACAGGGTGCAAAGCCAAATCTTTCATCAAAAAATAGGCAACTTTTTAAGCACTTAAAAAATTTTCAAGCACTATATACATTAACAAAATTTAAAACAATTTTCAAAGACTTTACATGATCATGATTTTTTTGAAAATACCAAATAAAAAAAAAGCACCTTTAAGGGCTTGTAAAAAACAAAAATAAGCACCTTAAAGCACTTTTCAAAAATGCTACGCACCATGTTCTAACATATGCATCAGAGATGTGGGTTTTTGTGGTGAAGAGGCCCTTGAAATAAAAATCCTCTCAATTATTCTAAGTGGAATTTGCAAAAAAAAAAAAAAAAAAAAAAAGAATTTCCGAGGATTAGGAATAACTCAGAAATGTGAAAGATATGTTAAGTACCTGACATTTCAAAGATATGCTGATCATGTAAGAAAGCAAAAGGAAAGTCCCAACAAAGATGGATTGAAGGGCTCTTGATATCTTAAAAGTAGAAA
This sequence comes from Parasteatoda tepidariorum, assembly GCF_043381705.1. Taxonomy (NCBI): domain Eukaryota; kingdom Metazoa; phylum Arthropoda; class Arachnida; order Araneae; family Theridiidae; genus Parasteatoda; species Parasteatoda tepidariorum. The sequence goes on along the minus strand of NC_092209.1, from coordinate 85,148,828 downwards.
TCAGGAAACAGTTGCAAAAAAGTAGGAATGTCTAGATAAAACTATTAGAAAAGGCCAGGACCCACCTCAGGCTGTTGAGCCATTGAGAAGGAAGGGAGAATCAAATGAATTGAGATGTACCATAAAGTATTGCTTTATAGTCCACTAATATTAAAAACAGTGAAATGTAAAGGCATTGTTTGTTAGGTAGGGAGAAAAAGCAATCGATAACTTTTAGAGTTTATGTATATTATTCTTATAAAAAATTAAAGCATTAAATTCTCTCCTACATAATTTGAAGAAATAGTACAGTATGTAATTTAATGAACTGTACAATGAACAGTTTTTGAATTATTTTAACTGCAACTTTTATTTTTGTTTAACTCTTTAAAAGCAGACTGCAAATTCAGTTAAAAGAGTTGTTCATTACAGAAAATTGATTTTTCACGTGTTATCAAAAGGAGATGCTGTGTCTGGCAAGAAAACTTTTGAACAATTCGGTTCAGCTGACAAAAACCTGATTGCGATGAGGATAAAAAAAATTTGTCCAGCTTGGAGAGCACTTTTTAAACTTATGCAGAACAATTAAATGGCTAAATACAACTTAATTTATCAATAAAAATTAAATGTACAGAAAACCTTTACAGAAAAAGCACATTTAAACTGATAACAAATATATGTAAAATGAAAAATTATAGTCAGAAAATCATGTTTAAAATATTAAATGAGCATTTAAAATAATAAATAAAAATCAAGCTTTAAACAGCAGATATTATTGTCACTTTTATATCTATTAATTATATTATTAAATGAGCAAGTATTTTAAGAGTTGTTTCACAGAATATATATATATATATATATATATATATATATAGAACTAAAATTTTTTTGGTAGTATAAAATACAGTGGAATGGCCCCCAAGCCATAAAAATACTTTAGTTTTTTTTATGTATTTTTATAGTTGAAATAAAATACATCTGAATCTATATAACATTATTTATTTTCTCATAAGGCAAAATCAGTTTTTCATTTTTGTTAAAAAATAAGAACACAATCATGAATTAAAAATAAAAAAAAAACATTATTTTTATCAATTCTTTACAAAAAGATATAAAAATATATTAATTGTCAAAAGATTTTCATTTCTTTGAATTTCCTTTTCTAAGGAAACGTATTTAACTCTTGATAACTGTTTATTATTTTATGTAATTTGGATAGTTTTCAATCTTTTCTTTACAATATTTTTTTTAAAATAAAAAACAATCCTTTTATTTTTCATGTTGAATTTCAAAAATATCATTTTGAAGAAATATATTGAAATTTGCAGAGCAAATGGCGCATTTCACAGACTGGGCCAAGCTTCAAAATTTTGTGGAGAAGTTAGCAACCCTGCGTTTACATGCACTAAATTATTTACGAACAGAAACATTTCTTCCCCTGTTTAAAGATGATAATGGGGTTTTGGCAAGTGTTCTCATACATAATGTAGCTGCAAAGGTTTGTATGGAACTTTCAATCACTGCTTAAACAAAATATTCTGAAAGGGATTTTACAATTATTCCTTGATTTTCACTTGTTGTGGTATGTTTAAGTTGTATTCTGCTGGTCAATTTCTTCAACAAATTTCTAAATTCCTAGAGTTCTGAAATCTTTAAAAGGCTAAACTTTTTTGTGTTTGAAATTTTAAAATAAATTTTTTTTTTTTGAATAAAAAACTAGTTCTTTTGAAGTTACTGTACTTTTAGTGTTTCTATATAGATTTTTCTTTCCTTCACAATTTCATTAACCACCTTAAATATTATTTTTCAAATTATTGTTTTTATCAAACAGAAATGGGTTACCATACTATTACCGAAAAATGATTGAATGAAACCTATAATTCATTTGGCAAGTGCATGAAAATACTTTTAGAGTTCAGTGTATTCAATGAAAAGCATAATCTGGTGCAGTTGTTTCCAAATTTTTATATCAATGGAACGCTAAATAATCAAGCATCTTTTGGCCAAATCTCAAGTTAAATAAAATTAGCAGCTGTGAATACAATATCAAAATAATAATAATAAATAAATAAATAAACTATGTACAAGTTATTGATTATTTTTAATGTGAAGAATGAAATTTATTCGATTTCTTTATTTATTATTTTACTTAAATAATTTCATAAAAATAACCAAATTATCAAATAAATGATGAGTTATTGTTGATGACAGGATACAAATATCATTACTGATTTAAAATATTTTGGAGCACCATTTCGGGAGCGTCAATTTAGTGCACCTTTTTATTATAAATACAAACTTAAGTCTTTGTTATAATTCAATATGTCATCCAAAATATTTTTCTTTTAATATTACTGAATATGTATCACTCACCAAGAAAATTAATATTTGTCAAAATACTGAAGACCTTTTTAACTCAAACTTTGAGAATGAGGGTTTGTGTAATATAGATATATTTTTTAATTTACCTACTAAACACGGAAATATTAGTCTGAAACAAATAACTCTTAAAATGCTTTAAAATAATTTTGAAATAAAATAAGTAACACAAAAATATGCACTTGAATGTTTAAAATTAATAAAGAAAGTTGAAATTTTGCAGAGCATGAGAAGTAAAACAAATTTATTAATTTTGAAATTGTAATCACTAAATAAACAAATGTAAAAAGTTAATAGTTCTTGTTTAATTACAGAAATTTTTTACCTACAATTTTCATTAATTACACCCGCAATGTTAATGTGGTTTATAGAGAATTGCAATCTATAGATCTTCAACTATATGTTCATTTCATTTATCAACCTAATTTCAATGCACTATGAATAAATTTTTTTATATATTGTAAAAAAGAATAACCACATTTATTGCTTTCTTTTTATTTTTTTTTTGCAAAAAAGATTAAACAAAATTTAGAACATAAGTTTTTCATATGAACAGAATTTTTTTTCCTTACAAAAAGGTTTATGTAGGTACTCTGCCGTACAGGTGAAAAATTAACATAAACGACTAAAAATTCAAAATTAAGATTTTTATATATTTGGCTTCTATTGTACGATAAGCTACATATTGCAGAAAAAGTTTTTCAAAAATAATATTGTAGCGTTCATAGCAATGGTAATAGAAAGAAAATAGTTGTCAAGCCACATTATTATTGAAATCTATCATGACGTTTTTCAATTGCACGACAGTGTTGTGTATGCCAACTCCAGTACCAGAATCAATTAGGTAGTATCATGAACAAAGACAATATTATGTTTTGAGTAATTGTGATATAACAAAGCAGTCTTAGTGGCATAGCTTTTTGGACAAGAGCTACATGCAAATGGTCGACATCCCTCGTGTCGCTTCATGTGAACTTGCAGGTTGTCCTTTCGGGTAAACGTTTTATCACACACAGTACAAGCAAAAGGCTTTTCACCAGTGTGTATGTTGTAATGCCTGTCTAGGTGCTTCTTGGCGGCAAAACTTTTGTTACATATATTGCATACATGAAGATCTATTGGATCAGGATTTTGTGAATTAACGGAACAGATCAATATACCTGAAAAATTAAGAAAACATCGTTAGAAGTAGATTGAAATATAGATATCTGCATACATTTTAAAATATATAATACAAACACCAGTCATATTGCAATTGCCAGACTAATTGGAAATGTCTCCAGTACTTTCTTATCAGTCTAACACTTAATGCGCTTCTTTAAGAAAGCTTTATTTTCTAGGCTTGTTTAACCCCTTAACGCATTTGCCAGTGTCTGACACGAGCAAAAGTTGCCACATGCAAGTTTGTACATGCCCGTGCCTCACATGGGCAATCTTGTATCTCACGTTATTTTATTTTCAATGCCCGTCTGAGATCAGTTCTAGTAAAAATGGATCAGATAGATTATAATTAAATTCATTTAGAATAAATGGCACCCATATATAGCATTTTCTTGTGTAAACCATATGGTGCATCTTGATGATCAACTATAAGTAAGCTTGTTAGGAATTCTTTGTTGTAAAGCAGTTGTTTGGTGAGTAAAAAGGTATTATATCCATTTTTTTTTGCGTTAAATATCATAAAAGTAATCAGCTAGTCATAAAAATTTTTTTGTTAAGTGCTTTTGTAACTTGTTTTGAAAAAGTTATCCAATAATGAGTGACTGGCGATTTTGAATAAGCCAATTTCTGAAAAAGTTTCAGCGATGAAAGTGACGATCTGATAGATTTAATTTGATTTTAATATTTTGAAATTTAAAATAAACCTGCAATCAAATTAATTCAACTTTGTTTGTACAGTAATTGTTTTTTTATAGCTTTTACACCAACCTCTACTCCCTACTTACCCCCCCTCCCCAACCAAAATTGCAAAAAATAACTTACACTATACCCATATATTTATTTTCTGTCAAAAAAAAATCCATTTAACCAGTTGTTCAGGGGAAAAAAAACTCGTGCTTTAAGAGGATAAGGAAGTTCTCATACTTTTAAGTAAGCTCTCTCATGCCTTTTTCATACCAACTAAATAAAAAATATATACATTTCATAGTCTAAAATTAACTTGATTTATTCCAGATAACTTTATATAAGCCCAGAATTGTGAAAGCTTATTTAAAATAACCTCAGTAATGTTTCCTGCAATAAGCCTAAGGAAATATGGTAAGCCCACCTCCTTGAAGGTGAGTTTGTTTCGGTAGGCAATAACAGCTATTGATATTTCAGGTCTATAGCTAATCTGACCCTTTCAAATGATATATAATATTCATCAACAATAGCTTTTGTTGAAAGCAGAATAGGAACAACATACACATACAAAAAAAATTTTCCTTCTTCTTTAATAATTGTAAAAAAAATTTTTAAATATATATTAGGAGAAGATATTTCTTTTTTAAAAATATATAACTAATAAATAGATACAATGATATAAAGTCACTGATAAATTTTTTTAAAGATTATACAATTATTTAAACGAAACAATACTGTACAGATTTCCTGAAAAAGAAGACAAAAGTAGGTATATTACACATAAAGGTACAATATTTTAAACATTTGTTACTTAAAAGAACAAGTCACATTTTTTTGGTACTTCTGTACTCAACAGAAATAAAAATTTTATAATATTTTTAATAAATTCTAGTTTTTAATGTGCTCCTTTTGAAAGTCATCAGACAAAAAAGTAGTCTAAATCTACTTCAACAGCGAAAACGATAAATATATGTAAATTACAACGTTAAAATCATAAAAAACAGACAAAATAAAAAAATTCAATAAATCGTATTAAATAAAAATTGCAAGCCACTGAAAATCTAAATCACAGAAGAAAAAAAAACATGTTTTATTTAAGTTGCATGACGTAACATGGAGTAAAAAATTTCTAGTTAATATTTTCAACAAAACTCAAATTACACGAACTACAAACGAAACGACAAAATATATTCTATAAAATTTTTCAGCAAACAAAAATTTTGCATTCAATAAAAGGTATACATTTTTGGCATCTAATTTATTAAAGGAAATGTCAATAAAGGAAATCACACAATAGATAAGGAGCCTTTAAACTTTTTTAGCCAATGGATTGCGCTCGCACTTCTAAACTAAACTCATTGACAGCCCATGAATGCCCAAGACCTTCTGCGTCCGTCCCAATTTTCTTGACCTTGGGCTCTGGGATACGGAAGCAGATGTTTAGATTAGGTGGTCCAAGGTTTCCAGGTATGCTTGGTACTAATTTTATAGACCCACTGAAGGGATAAAAGGTTGACTCAACCTGCCCCGGTTCGAGAATAGAATCTCCGACCTGTGACACTGGAGTGTAAAAGCGCTAACACTCAACCACTGAGCGCCACTCACTAATTTACTAAACCATACATAACTAGAGAAGGTTTAATTTAGCTTGCAAGAGAGCATACCTTCTAGATTTGGAAACTTGTACTTTTTTTTCTCTCTCTCAATATTTTGGGACCATTATAAGCATTTTCTAATACATTTCCATCCTTTTATCCAAGACCAGACACAGTTTTTAGAAGCTCTAGGATAAATTTCAGTGCTGGAACTTACATATTTTGCAAATTTCCTTGTTTTTATTTTTAACTTTAATAAAAAAAATTTACTTTACCAGGCTTTTAGCAGAAACAATAGTCTCAGCTTTTATCCCATGAATCTCTTATGTTTCTTTGGATAGGCCATTTTTACTCAGAACTATTTGTCTTACCTATCTAGCTTATGAGTTATAGTGTTTCTTCTGATTATCATTATATAAAATCTATTTTAACTGTAGTTGAACAACAGACTCAATTTTCGGTTTATGATTACTAATGTTCAACTTCATAGCCTTGTAACTTTGAACCCACTTCTGAAGACAAGGGATCTCCTGGATCAAGTATTAGTAGAAATTTCCCTTTGTGGAAGACTTTTTGATGGAACGATGGAACTAACCCACATTTACATTACATGGAGAGGAAAACCACAAAATCCTCCCATGGTTAGCCTGACGGCAATTGGATTCTAACCCATGATCTATCTACCACCGAGGTTATTTTAAATCAGTACTGTGGTCGGCGCAAGCTGGATACGGAATTCGTATTGACCAGCCATCTCTGGGATTCGAACCCGGTTCATCTCATTGGAAAGCGAACGCTCTATCCTCTGAGCCACCACTGCTCTTTGCAAACCATTAAATAAATTCTATCAATTGTTGCTTTTGAATTTCAATTGTGTTTGTTCCTGACCAAATATTCATGAATCTAATGCCTGATTAATTCTTCACTTTTAGTGCTGTATTCAATTTATGAACACAATGCTAAAACAGGAATTATATCTTTTAAGTTTGATTTATTTGCACTGTTCTATTTTTCTTTTAGCTATTGCTCAATCTATTTACATTGTAAATTTTAAAATAAAATGAAAATTATCTAAAGTGAGCCGAATCCCCGATATGCCACAGGTTGTTATTGCAAGCCAGATTTTAGACTACAAGGCCAGAGATCTTTGCATTATATCATTAATAAGAAAGACAATATCAAAGATTTTTTGCAAACCATACTTAACTGTAAAAACAATAGAATTATTTTTACACGGAATTGAAAATTGATATCTGAATGAAAAACAATACTCTAGTGGCATGATTACAACAGTTTTTTAGGATGAAAGTTACTTCTGAAACAACTTTTCTCTTGAATGGCATCCAAGATGTCTTATTAGGTTTCCTTTTTGGGTAAAACCTTTACCACACTCCTTACAAGAGTAAGGTCTCTCTCCGCTGTGGGTAAATGAATGCATTTTAAGGCTAGATTTACTGGGAAATACTTTGCCACACGCATCACACTCGTGGGAACTCAGTTCGAAAAAGGATGTGAAACTAGAATTAGAAATTGAATGAATGCTGCCTGAAAAAAAAGAAAATATTATGAGAATTTAAATTATTAAAAAGAAGTACTTGCAAGATTTTATAATGAAGATGTCACTAAAAATTTACACTGGGATATTCAATTTGATACAGAAAAAATTAACGCAATTTTACCAGAAACTGATTTGATATTTTGCTAACCAAACATTTTTTTTTTAGTTCTAAAAATTAAATATGTTTTCTAAAAATAAATGGTACAGTGCAGCTTTCAGGAGAACTCCTCCAGTCACCAGTCTCTCGTCTTGGCGGGTACCACGGTTACAAGGAAAAGTCACTTCGAATAGGGGTGTGGGGTGAGTAGTTTTGTCTTGATCTTGGCATAGGTCAGCGTGAGTAAACCAATCGACACCTTCATTCCTCCATTAGAAACATGCTCTTGCTTGTTACCATAGCAGCAGACAGCCCCAGATTTTTAGTCTGGAGGAATTCTCCGTAAAGCTGCACTATATGTCACATTTTATTCATTCTATGGTTAAAGCACTGAGTTATAATTGTGAAAGATTGGTGCACTATCCTTGGTGGGGGGTTGAAGCTACGCCACCTGCCCTCCATCATCTATTGATGGATATCACAGCCAGTCTGGAAAGCAAATGTGGTCAGTGCACTACATTGACCACATTGTCAATATAATGCTGTCGTTTTCTAAATAGTGGAATCTTAATCTCTGTGACTACTATGGCAAACAAATTGTAATTATTGACAGATATTTTTTGGTTACATTAAACAGATATATTAAACAGAAATAAATCTGAGTTTAAATTAATTTTTTGGATAAGAGTATAGTTTATTTCCACATGTGGAGAATTTGAAGCAAATCAAGAATATAACACCAAATTTCGATAACGATCCGGAACGATCGGGACCATAGCTATTTCGGATAACTGATTTTTCCGGTTTTCTGAATCACTACAAAAAGCCGTTTTTTTATGGTTAAACCCAACTAAAAAAATATATATATTTGGAAATAATCTTAAAAAGAAAAAACGATGAAGTAATACACTAATGATTATTTCCAAAATGATGGTAAGGTATCTTTCAAAAGAAAAATCCTAAAATCTTATGAGGAAAAAAACATTTTTTTTAAAAAATGGTGGGAAAATTTATCGAATTTCGTTCCGGTTTTTTGGTTTTCTGATTTCTGGATAACGGGTTCTGTACTGTATTTTAAAAAATATGTTTGTAATATTTTTATTAATTAATGACAGAGATGTCAGTTCTAATTAATTTTTTTTGCTTCTTCCTTTTTGTGAAGAAATCCTCTATTATTGGGGAAAAAAATCTATAGATATTGTCAAATTTGTTTTATAATTCATTCATCAAGTCTTTTATTTAGATTTTCTGAAATTACTCATAGTTTTAATAAATAAGAATTTAATTTGTTGTATCTTTCTCCCATAAACTCATCAACTTCATCAAATGACATTTTACTAAGGCTTTGTTGCAGAAGTGAATCTAGGTTTGAATTCATTTTCCAGATCAAAGTGTCACCTAAAATTAACAATTAATTTAGATAACCAATAATGTCACATAACATATTATAAAATAAAGCATAGTATTTGCCATCCCTTTGGGAAAATTTTGACTTCATCAAAAAATAACTTCAAAAACAATTATTGAGTATTAGCTTTCAGTGTTTTGCAAAAAGCTATTTCATACATATTTTGCTATTTAAAGAAAGGAACTGGTTTTAAGCTAATTTTTCATTGACTGTATAGTCCTTATCATGCATTTAAATTTGTTATTGACAACAGGTGTTAAAAGAACAAAATCTTATTAAAAAATAAAGAAAGATGACATTAAAAATTTAAACTTATTAGCAATTGCTATTTTATTACAAAATAACTAACTAATCTTAACAAGCTATTTTTGAAGAATCAGCAAATACAATGATCAGCAAACTCACAAGATTTATTTTTCAAATCACAACACAAGAATTAAAATTTTTAAATAGACATGGTTCCAGAAATTGAGAATTAGTAGAGTACAAAATCTTAATCTAGAATTTTTTTAAGAAGAAATTTTTTAACGTATTTTTAATGAAAAAAGATTACAAACAATTTAACATTAAGAAACAAATCTATATATATTAAGACTTCAAATCTATAAAAACATGACATATTTTTGGAGAAAAAAATGGATGAAATTTTCAATAAAAAATTCCATTAATTTCAATGTTCATTAAAATAGACACTTGATACCATATTTTCAACATACTTCAAATTAAATATGATTAGTAAAAAGCTGCATTCTAAATAAAAATTGCAATAAACTAATTATAAACAGCTACCATAAATAGCAAAATGTGTTCACATAAAATGAATTACATAAAACTAGAACCATATTACATATAAAAGAAAGTCATAAATATCTGCAAACATAAGTCAAATGTAAAAGATAAGGTAAATAAAAAATTTTTACCAATTTAATTTATAAATAAATATAAATACCTACATACATAAATAAATACAAGATAATAACCATGGATTCCATAAATTAATTTTTAATTGAAAAACATTAAATCATTAGACAGTATATTGATTACGTAGTTTGTAATTTTTCATAATATGAATGATAAATTACAATTAATTCATGTTTGAAATTGGAGGCTCTAAAAATATTACACACATAAGTTGAACTTTTCATAAGATTTTATAACAGAAACAGGACCCAAAACAGGATTTTTATAAAAACACTTTTAATGAAAAAATTTTTTTTAATAGTTTAAAAGAATTATTTTAAAATTGTTTATTGTTACTAATTTTGCTATTACAATTAACATTCAAAAAATCTTTGTTCAAAACTGGAGAAATCCAACAAAGATTTTTTTTTTTTATCTTGGTCATAAAATTTTGTACGGGATAAATATTTCATTGCTGATTTTTACTGATTACGCCATTGTAAACTATTTTACAGAATCACCCAAACTTTAAAAACAATATAAAAAAATTTGACTTTAAGACCAACATAAAACCCGAATAATTATACATACCAAAAAGAAAAAAAAATAATGCTTGGAAGTAAAGTATGATGAGATTAATGAAACAAAACCCAAAATCAGTTAAACCAAATTTAGACAATATTACTACAGAGTGCATAGCCAAATCTTTCAACAACAACTTTTAAATATTTTTTAAGCACTCAAAAAATATTTTTAAGCACTATATACATTAACAAAGTAATTTTCAAAGACTTTACATGATCACGATAAAATAACTAGTTTCGGACAAAGAACTCTTTTCTTAATTATACTAACCATTATAAAATGTTCGAGAAATTTTTCGGTTTAATATCAGAGGGTGGAAAATGAAGCCTGAAAGTGGGAATATCTTCCAAAATGAGTAGTACATGAGAGTGCAATAATCATACCGAACCCAGTTCAGTAGACGCACATGCGGACTTGCAAGTATTTCATCAAGCATGTAAAATGATTTCAGCTTTCATACGCTATGGATTGACGGTAGGTCGAAATAAATTGTGGTTGAATCCATATCACATTTTATCCATCTCATACAATTTTTCATCAAAAAACTTTGAATTTTTTTTTATTTGTAATGCCAAATCTTAGATTTTACAAGCAAATATAATAGAATGAGAATGGAAGCATGGAAAAGTTTCACTAAAAAGCAAAATTTTATAAAATACTCATAATAAATGTCAAAATTATTTAAGTCGAATGTCAATAACTGATTACTGTTACTGACAATTTTAAGACTGGTTATTTTCAAGGTATGATAAAGGAATTTTCCAATTTTTTTGTTGTAAAAAAATGCAACTTTCCCTGTTTTTAAGGAATTAAAATAAATTCCTTGACAATTCAAGTTTTTTCTGTTCTCCCTGATTCGTGCGAGCCCTGTTCCAATTATGATTTTTGCAATAATCTGTTGATAACATCAGAAAATAGAAAAAATACCAATGAATACGGCTATGTTTACATAAAGGTAAGGTGGGTAATAGTAAAGGTCTGTGTGGGGTCAAGAAGAGAGGTTGACAATAGAAATTTTGTTTCATGCATTATGTGCTCATTCAATTGAAAATATTTCATAGTGTTAATTAATATTTGATGAATTATAAACACAAAAGTTCAAGTGTATGTTCAATTCTCTACAGTTGATAAAAGTTTGAAAAATCCCAACCTACTTTCCCACCCTAAAAATGATCTTAAAAATCAAAATAATTTTAGGTAATAAAATAAATATATTTCTTTTTATAAATCAATTTCAATCCCAAAGATATTTTAACATAATATTGCTAGAAAAAGTGACCCTACAAAGAGTTAAATCAATATTTAACTTCTACTTAATTATCGAAAAAAAAAAAAAACTGTTTTATAATAGATCGGTATCATGTTGAGAAGACATGTGCTTCATCATAGATTGCTTTGAAGAGAAACCCTTTGCACATAAGTGACACGTGAATTGTCGCTCTCCCGTGTGACTTCTAACATGTGTTTTTAAACTATCTCTTCTTGCAAAACTTTTACCGCAATGGTGGCAACTGTAAGGTTTCTTTTCAGCATGTGATGGTAGGTGTCGCTTAAGCAAGGCTTTCTTAGAAAATGCCCTCTCACACACGTGACACACAAAACTTGAACCTTGTTGACCAAAAGAGGAAGAAGATGAATTAAGATCTAAGTTAGGATAGATGAAATCTGAAAGCAGGAACTCTGAAAGAAAAAATGAAACATTAATTTGTACAACGATTTTAATGCAACCAAAAGACATTCTAATTTGTTTCTTAAAAAATAAACAATACAAAATTTATAATGCTTTAACAAATTTTTTATTATAATTTATTTATTTCATAAACAATCCCTCTAAATTAAGATAAATGATACATGTACAGAGTTACAAGATCTTTCGATTTAACACATTTATAAGACATTTTTTACAACTAAATATATACAATAATCATGCTAAAGTTATGTATAAATATATGATTTTAGCATGCTGAACCACCTTTAACAGGTTTTGTACAACTCGAGATAAATATTACAGAAATCAACTGTTGATTTTTTTAAAGTAAACTTTTGGTAAATACCTAGTTAGAAACAACTGTTTAACAAATAAAAAGAATATGCCAGAGGACTTTATTAGCCTACAGAAAAACAAATTTAATGGCCATTGAAGTTTATGTAGATACTAAGTTAGTAATTTTTGTTTTAAAAAAGTAATCCATGATACATTAACCTATATATATATATATATATATATATAGGTTAATGTATCATGGATTACNCTAATATATATATATATATATATATAAAACTCCACATGTTAATGACTTTATAAAATACTACATTTAAGAACAAACTTACGCAATTTTAAAAGAGAGGACAAGTTATAAAATTAAAAATATCATCTTTGTAATGTGTAAATAAGGAAACATTGAACAATGCAAAATATGATAATAAAAATGGGATTTTTTGACTACAGTGTACAATCAATTGAGTGGTGCAGCAAAAGTTGACAATCCTCAAAATTGTCACAGGTTAATGTATCATTAAAATGAAATACTGTAGTTTTTGGAAAGTTTAACTTTGAAATTTTGATTTAATTCTATTTATGGATAGTGCTAAGTGTCATTCAACAGATAAAACATTCAATAATGTGAAAGTTATGTTTCTGTTCCCGAACACTACAGCCTACTGTCAACTACTGGATTAAGGTATAATCCAGGCATTTAAGTTGCAATATAGGAAGATGCAAATGAGGAAATCAGCTTCTCTGGTGTCAGAATCTGCACCTGTAGTTCAACTAATTAAATCATTAAGTGTCCTAGATGAACTGAACTGGATTAGTACGGCCATCAAAAAAGTAAATCTGTTCAAAAATGATTTTTTAAAGCAGGATTTATAATTTCATCTGAGATCCAGAGAAGATAAATGAAAGTGACAAATATTGAGAGGAACACAAATAAAGGTTTACGTCGGTTGGTATCAAAAATATGCACCCAAGAGATTTTGTAAATGTAGATAAAAATTTAACAGTTCTTTCTACTTCTGAAATAAATGCAGAACTGATAAAAGAGAAAACAGAGATAAGCGATGACGGTGTAGAAAAGTAAGTAGAAGTCACTGAAACAGATCAAAGTAACTGCAAAATAAAATCTTGTTCTGATGTACTAGAAAACTTTCACGACATCAGAACTTTAATAATGATGATGATGAAGAACTGTATTATAAGACTATTTACATTATCAGTAATCAGGAAAAAAGTTTGCTTTTTAAAAAGAATAAACAGCCATAAATAGATGATTATTTCATAATGTTAATTATAATGTAATAAATTATGGTTCAGTTCTGTTCATTTGTAATTATGTATTTTTTTAAAACTTTTTTTATTATTTGATACTGTTTGGAATCTTCTATATTTTTTGGAACAACAAATTTTTTTTTATAATAGCAACCACCTGTTAAACACCAGTCACTTAAGCACGATCCCGTAAAGAAGTGTTGTTCAGAGAATTTACTGCATTGCATAAGCTGAGTAATAAATCATACAGGTCGTAAAATTTTTTTTTTCACCTTTAGAGAAAGATATGCAAGATTAAATGAAAACCTATTTGATGTTTTGTTTTTGGCTTTCCGTTTTATCAAGACACTTTTGTTTTTCAGCCCCATTGTCTAGTTTTTCCACTCTCTAAGCATGATTTTTTCCAAAAAAATATTTGTCACTAAGCAATTACTCTAGCATTAGTGCTCTCGGACTAAAAACCCAAATTTGGTTAATCTAGGCAGTAATAAATGACAACTGAAACATTATAACAACATCCAAACCACCACAAAAATGATAGCAATACTTCAATACAAATCAGCATTTTTTTTACAACAAAAAGATAAACACATTTTATTTCATAATTAAAAAAATAGTATATACTTTAAGATGTATTCAAATTAAATACACCTATTTAAAATTTCAAAAGTCTTAAGACTGTTTCTTTAAAGTTCTGTCGTCAAACAAAATTACGTTTTTTACATAAAAGAATAAAATTAATAATAATAGGCTATTTTCATAACTTCTGAGAATTGGCAACAGTTCTTCATGACTGTGCGATCAAGTTTAGCCTATACTTAGCCTGCACCCTCACAGTAATTCTCATGTAAAACACCAATAATGTAAAAAAAGCCAATTTTGTGAAAATGAAACGAGTTTGTCATCTAATTTCTCAGGGTTGCCACTCAAATCTGAAAAAAAAATTCCCTGTACATATTATAAGCGATATATTAAGAGGAAACAACAATTACTGAGCTATAGTGGGCTAACTATATATATTAGTCTTAATTGCTAGAAAAACAGCTGAACATACTTAAATAATGCTATAGTAAATGAAATAGTTTAGTATAGCTGAAATATCATGTTTAAATATCCTATAGATTACGCTATGAGTAGTCACCATTTTTTAAAAGACAAAAGATAGAAACAAAATTCCCTGTATTTTCCCAGTTTGTAAAGAAAAAATCCAAATTCCCTGTATTTTCCCTGTTATTTTAGATGATTTTCAAATTCCCTGTATTTTCCAGGTTTTCCCTGTGGAGTGGCAACCCTGTTTTTCATCAAAAAGTTTTTTAAGGCTGTATTATCTGTGCTCATAAAATTTTGCAAAAATGGAGAATTACTAATTGCTATTGAAAATTTTGAAAAAAATAAAAATTACTAAATTGATAATGTTTTTTAAAATTAATAATTATAAAATATTTAGATCATTTATCTGTTCTGAATGGCAAGATGGTACATAACTGTGACTTTTTTATTTCCCAGGCAAAAGAGTTTTGAGAAACACTACTGAGAGAGATATGTAAAACTATATTCCCATACAAATCACAAAAATTTTAAAAATTCATAAAATAATCAACACAAATTGTAACACAATTAAATAAAATGATACACATTTGAAGGCACACTTAGATTGAGTGTACATGTTTCAAGCTGTAATAAAGTCTGCAAAAGTGAAGACTATATGTGACATGCTTTCACTAATACATGACTTCCCATGTGTCGCATAAGATTTCCTTTTTGAGTGAAACTTTTACCACATTCTTTACAGGTGTGAGGACGTTCCCCTGTATGCGTCATAAAATGAATTTTAAGAGCAGATCTCTTAGGAAATAATTTTCTACACACGTTACACACCCAAGGACTTGAATAACTGGAAATGTTACTGGAATTAAAATTGTCTGGAAAAAAGAAAGAGAAAACTATTGTAAGAAATTAGAATTGAAAATAATTTTCTTACATTATAAAAAAATGCTGCCAGCTCTAACAATGCTGTGTACATGTTTTATCTCAAGTATGCTTAAAATAATGCATTTTAAAGCAGAAAATACTTTATAGTTTGGCAAAAGTAAGACTTAATTTTTTAAGGATGTTCAATCTTAAATACATAAAAAAGGGCAATTCAATAATAAATTTCTTGAAAAATAGCTTGCCATATTTAACAAAATAAACATAAAAATCAAAATAACTATTAGTATTATTTTATTTTTTTAAATTCAATTGATATACACAAATTTTGGTATAATTTTTACAAATGCGAGCTAACAGATTTTTGAGAACTTAGTTTACATAACTTCGATCTAAAGTAACACTATAACAGGGTACGAAGCCTGATTTTTCAACAAAAAATAAGTACTTTTTAAGCACTCAAAATTTTAATTTAATCACTTTAAAAAAAAAATTATAATTAGGATCCGCGCAGTAATAAAAATTATTTTTCTCTATCATTTAAAGTTCTTAATTTATAAACATAAAATCAATAAAATTCAAAAAGATTTTTAAAAACATTACATAACTAGTTACTGATAAATAGAGCAGAGAAAATTGTGAAAATCATGAATTTTTTTGTAATTCAGGACGACAATCCACACGGCAAAGAAAAAATCTCTTTTTAAAAGATAGAAAATTAAGCACTTTTGACAACCCCCGAATTAAAAAAGCACCTTCTAGGGCTTTCAAAAAAAACGTAAATCAAAAATAAGTACCTGTAAGCACTTTTTAAAAATGCATGCATGGAACTTAAGATTTGTTTTAATACGTTTAAGTTTAATATTTTAAGGTGAAAAACAAATTCAATGTAAGAAAATTTTAAATTAAAATTCAATGTACCTTATGGCAAAAATATATATAAAATAAAAACAAGGAAAGAAAATGTAGCAAATTTTTATAACAATTTGACACAACACCCAAACATTAAATCTTAAACACACATAAGTTTTGAAACAACCATTTAAAAAGTTTTATAATTCAATATATCACATACAACATATGTACAATTTTTACAAAAGTGATCAAATTGATATTTGATAATGTAGTATGCATAAGTAGTATGCATTTCCACATAAGTTTTCAATAAAATGGGATGGCTACAAACTTTTACAGAGTGATTTTATTAAATTTCCGCAAAGTTTATATCTGATGGAATAAATTCGATAATTAATTTTTCAGTAATATCTTATCTCTTATACAGAAAATATTGCAAAGCATTTATACCAACGATTAGCACTAAAATTAAACATTTTTTTTAAAAAAAGAAATTATAACTGGACGGATTTTTTTAGAAAAAGTAACTTTAGTAACTTAAACTTTAAAGTAATTGAAACAAACCTAACTTTTAGGATATTTTAATTGAATTACCTGACTTTTCCTTATTTTGTGACCATCCAGTGTAACCTTAAATATTATAAAAACAGTTTAAATAAAAACTGAAATTTATATTTAAAAAAAAAACAACTGAAATTTAAAGAAAATATATATAATACAATAATTATTATATCCGACAAGAGCTTTTATTCTGCTCAAATAATGTTTGACAATAAGTTTTAAAATTTGATACATGTAGCAGTACTAAATGCACTTTAAGAAAATACAATTTGTTTACTGCTAAATTACAAAAATGCGTGTTATTACTTTTTACTCCGAGGTCTTCAAATTATAACAAATACAATAGAAGATCCTTGTAAGGTAAATCTTGAAACAGGATGCTTTGCATTATATGGAGTTTTGTGTTATATAGAACATTTAACATGTTATTAAATTTATCTCACAAAAAGGGCAGTATGTATGAAACAGATCAATATTAAAGTTTTTAAAATAATTTTTAAATGCAAATAACTGACACAGAAATATGCACGTGAGTATTTATTATTTATAGAAAAAAATTTGAAATTATCAGTTACATTACAAATAAAATCCAATAAATTTATCAATTCTGGTTTTCCTTAGAGGTTATAAGTTTAATGCAGTAAATGGAGAATTGTGGTTTATAGAACTGAATTATATAGACCTTCTACTGTATTTACAGTCATTTTTACACAGTATTCACACTGTAATACTGTATTTTAGCCATTTTTACACTTCCATAGATTTAACAAATAAAAAAATCACCATAACCTGGAAATATTGCACCTTCAAAATACAACCATCATACGAAAAATATAGTTTTTACTCTTTTCATTTTTAACAAACAAGACATCACTTGATAAAGTCAATGTTTAGAAGCTATGTGTTCTAACATGTGTTGCTTAGAAGAGAATCGTTTCGGACAGAAGTTGCACACGAAGGGTCTCTCTCCGGTGTGGCTTCTTAAATGAGTCTTTAGGTTATCTTTTTGAGCAAAGTTTTTACCGCATTCGGTACAACTGTATGGTCTTTCTCCAGTATGAATAACGTAATGCCGGTTAAGTGAAGACTTTCTGCCAAATTGTCGGTTACATATGTTGCACACGTGACAAGAACCATGCTTACGAAAGTTGTAAGAATTAGAATTTGGAGCACCACCGAGATACATTTCCACTGCAAATAAAAAAAAAAGAAATGTATTAGCATTTCAAAATATTTATCAGTGCACTTATTTGTGTAAATAAACAGGTAATGCTCTGGATAAAAAATTGACTGATGGATAGACTGTTGAGTATAATGGTAGTACTAAACTCAATGGCGCAACAGCCCATGGAAGGCCGAGGTCTAATATGCCCATCCTAGTTTTCTTGACCTTGGGCTTTCGGGTACAAGACCAGATGCTCTGCTTGGGCGGTCAGCAGAATGAGGAAACCCCAGTGTTTCGTCTCCAAGGTTGCTTAGTACCCATTCTATCAATCCTCTGAAGGAATGAAAGTCCGAGTCAACCATGTCCGGCTTGAGAATGTCATGAAATTATCTGGCTGCAACTACAGTGAGCCCTTCTCCTTTTTGATCATGTCAAAAGTGAACATTACGTGCTCAGACTAAAGCAGTTACATACTCAGACTAAAACAAATAGGTAAAGTATAGAAATGGACATACAACAGTTTCAGTTCTATAAAAAAGAAACTTCCTTAGTGTCTAAACACCAAATGACAGTAGAAAAGTAAAGTCTCTTTAATTTTCTACTGTCTGCATGTTTGGGGAATGTAACATACTCAGAGTAAAACAAATAAAGAATAAAAATGGACATACTACAGTTTCAGTTCTATAAACAAGAAATTTTCTTAAGAGTCTAAACACCAAATGACAGTTAGCCTCTTTAATTTTCTACTGTCTGTATGTTTGGGGAATGATGGGAGTTTTAAAATTTTAAATGTCATTCTAGGAAACTTCTTTGCCAATAATAGACTTGACCAATAAATACCTTTAGAATGAGGCTCTGAGTATATAGATCTAAAACCTATCAACAAATATTTCAGACTGTTAAGATTTAATTCTTTCTAAGTTCAATGGTTTGCGAATCAAATTAGCCTAAATTTAGTCAGGGTTGCCACTCAAATCTGGAAAAAATTCCCTGCCCCCCCCCGCGTACATATTATAAATAATATAAAGAGGAAGCACAAGTACTGAGCTCTTGGGTAAGCTATAATGGGCTAACTAGCTGCCAACATAGAGAGAAAAAAATCCAGTAGATTTCACGAAATAATATAAGTAATCACGATAATTGTTGCATAATGAACTAAATATTTTAGAATGTAGGAAGTTCTAGGGATTTTTATAGTCATCAAAGTAGAAAAAACTGCAATATTCTTCTGTTATGATTGGCATTAAATATACTTGAAATGTTATGTATTATGTTTACTCATAATTTTGAATATTAATAGGCATTTAATTCATCAAACATAGTTCAAAGATTTTTTTAAATTAATTTAAAAAGAATACTGTGAGGAAAAATAAACTGAACATTTTAGAACAAAAAATGTTTTTAATTGATTTCTATAAATGAAGTATGTATTCGTATTAGTAATAGTTTTTAATTATTCAAGCAAGCAAGCAATAATCTGCACAAAAAATTAATTTCAAAAAGGATTTTTAAAGGAAACTTACTCAATTTTAAGGAATTTTCTAAAATTTACAAAAAGCAGGTGAATTTTAAATAAACCAGTAGACCAGAAGAAACTGGCAAAATCCAATAGTCTACTGGAAAATCCAGTAGAGTTGGCAGCTATGGGCTAACTATACTACTTTTAATATCTGGAAAAACTTTAAAAAGAAAAAAAGGAACAACTGAGCATACTTAAATAATACTATAGTAAATGAAATAGTTCAGTATAGTTGGAATATCACCCTTAAATATCCCACAGATTACACATCGAGTGGTCACCATTTTTAAAAATACAAAAATAAGAAATAAAATTCCCTGTATTTTCCCACTTGGTAAAGAAATAAATCAAAATTCCTTGCATTATCCATTATTTTAGGAGATTTTAAAATTCCCTGTATTTTCCAGGTTTTCCTAGTGCACCCTGTTAATTCCAAAACTTATCCCAAAGAATATGAAAAAAAAAACATTGAAACAAGAACAAAAACAAGTTTTTAATAGTTTTATAAAATCTATATCAGTTGTAACATTGTATCAGATGTTATATCAAATATAACATGTTATCAGATGTTACATTTACATCATATTTTCCTTTTATCAGATGAGTAAGAACTGTCAACTTAAAATTTAGAATCGAACAAGTTGTATTCTAAACATATTTCTGTCATAACACATATAAAAGATAATAAATCAAAAATATTCTGTACAACATTTAGTTACAGTGTGAACAAAAGGAAGAGAGAATATAAAATGATTAAAATAAAGCTTGATTTAAAAACTTTTAAACACAATTATCAGTTATTAACACACCCTGGAAGAATTACAAAAATAATAATTATAAATAAATACTTACATATTAAACAAATTAAATCAGTGTTTATTAATTTTTGTCCCAGTATTTTGAAACCTATCTAGGAAAAATAGATAAGAAAGAAGCTTCAGAGTTTAGAAGGATTAAATTACTGGCGCTAAAAATTCCGGGAAAGAAATTTCTGAAATGACTGGGATTGGTTACGGAACCTTCCGTTGCATTATTAAATGTTAGAATTAAATGGTGAAGAGATAAAACTTTAAGTGAAAAATTAAAGTATTTGACTCTTAACAAAAGAACAATGAAATTTTATGAATTTAGTTTTATTTCGTTATTAAAAATAATATTAACAACATTATTTCACTTACATTTTACAGAGCACTTTTGCATTAAGATAAACACCTTGATATTAAAAGTAATATTTGAATAACATTAATAATTATAATGTATTACAATTACATGACAATGTCCATTTAAGAGAGGTGACAACTTTTCAAACTAGCTATCAGTAATCAGAAATACAATATATATAACGTTAACAAATTCAAATTAGTACAATTTCAAGCAGTTGTTACTGCTTAATTCTATGTAAATACATACCTTATATTCATGAATTTACAATGAAGTAAAAAAACTAGTACTCGAGTGTTAATTTTTTTTCGATACTGGCTACAAACCACAAATTTATAAGGTTTTGGTAGAATTTTTACTCTTTATACAGAGAATAAACTTTTGCAATCAGGATTAAATCAAATGTAGTGCAATTTAAATACCATATTATACTGAACTAAAGAAAAATACTTATCAAGAACATAATTTTGACTAAAAAATCATAATAATCATGGATAATCATAATATAGATTAGTGGGCACCTTTGCAACTAGAGCACTTTACACAGAGTATAAAACTCTTTATACAGAGTATAACACTCTTTATACAGAGTATAAAGCACTTTATACAGAGAATGAACTTTTGCAATCAGGATTACATCAAATATAGTGCAATTTAAATACCATATTGTATTGAACTAAAGAAAAATATTTTACAAAACCATTAAAGTTATTTCCTATAAAGTGAATGCCAATTATTCTTCGCATAATTGGTGCAGTGAAACTTTGTGAGTCAATAAGCGTTGTTTAGTTGAAAAGCTTTTTAAACAGATATTACAAGCATATGGTCGTTCTCCTGTATGGCTTCTTACGTGCGTTTTGAGATTTGATATTCTAGAAAAACTTTTACCACATTCTTTACAGATGTAAGTTCTTTCACCAGTACATGTTAGATAATCTCTGTGATCACTGAAAAACAAAAAAGAATAAAAGAATATATCACAAATATAACAGGTATTTAGGGATAATAAAAGAAGAGTATGCAAGCAGAGCAGACTGATAACTTAAATAAGGAATACAAAAAATTGCAGTCATCAACTGTTGCACCACAAATTATAGGTTTAGAAAAATTTTTATATAATGAGACCCTTTTAAGGGTCTTAAAAACATGCAGGAAATAAGAGCTTTTACAAAGCTTTTTAGACACTTACAAACGCTTAAAGCAGAACACTTGTTTAAGTTTCGATTATAACCTTTTCTTCTGTAAATTATATTTACAATTTTTAATGTATATTCTGCAAGTAAAAATCTATTCAATTTTGTGTAAAAAATCTAATAATAAATTCTTTAAATCGAACACCAGTGTTGTAATGCGAAAGGCTTTTTTTATTATATTTATTTCTTTTTTTTAAATTGGAACACAAATTACTGCTTGGAGGAAGGGGGAATTTTTGATCAACAATTATCGAATCATTTGAAGTTA
The DNA here is from genome assembly GCF_043381705.1 of Parasteatoda tepidariorum. Lineage (NCBI taxonomy): Eukaryota > Metazoa > Arthropoda > Arachnida > Araneae > Theridiidae > Parasteatoda > Parasteatoda tepidariorum. Next base: position 85,126,563 of record NC_092209.1, on the reverse strand, counting down.
TCAAAAAATTTTTTAACTTTAAGGTTTTATCTTATTGTTTTATTATTGCATCAATAATTTTCCCTCCATTCACCTAAAAACCAATTCCAAATATTTTTATTTGCATATTTATTTTAATTATCTCAAAAATCAGTTTACAATACATAGGAGTTTACAGATGAATAAATTATTTATTAATAAAACTTGAACTTCATTAAAGAAATTTTTCCAAACTAACTAAGTAACTCTTTACCAACCACTATTTCTAGAATAGAAACAGCTACAAGGTAATAGAAAGTAGAGTTTGTCTAATTTCCAATTTAACTAAATGTCTAGACAATTGTTTTCAAATTTAGCAAAGTAATTCTTCAATTTGCTATTATCATGAGCAGATTAAAATAAAATCTCTCTATTTCTTTTCTCAAAAGAAAGTAAAGATTATCAAGTGGAAATTAATACATAATTTCCTTAAAGTTCAGAAACTACATTCCCCCTTTCAAAAAGGTGATGAAATGTCGCACCTGGTGTTTTTTGGCCTCATTACACCACTGCTGAAAACTCAAAAAAATAAACTGTGACACAATGTCACCTCCTCTTCCACAGAGCATCTCTTAAACACAACAATTAAAATTTTAGGAAAGGCTTTCATTTGATGTAGAAGTCACCACATGTAGCAACCATGTTTTCTATTTCATTGTCAAGGTGATGAGCATTACTGGTTGTTTCTTCCCTAATAATGTTGGAACGGGAGCACAAATATTGTATCCTTCTCAGAACAACAACTGATCACCAAGATAGAAAATGCAGGGATAACTATGTCATAAAGATAGCAAAGCCAGGTGTGGCTTTCTTTATGACATTCCTTAAATTTTTGCGATTAAAAAACGGTCTGTTAAAAAAGGAAACTGTACAAAATAAATCATCTTTATACAAGTTTCTCTAAAATAAATTTAATTTTCAAGTGAAACTTACTTAGAAGAGACCTTTGCTTTCTCATGACTTGCGAGATGCCTTATGAGGTTTCCTCTCTGGATAAAACTCCTGCCACAGTCACAACAGGGGAAAGGTCGTTCTCCAGTATGCAAATTAAAATGCATTTTAAAGCTGTCATTGCTGGGACATAATTTGCCACACACATAACACACAAAAGCATTCATCTCAGCATTGAAGCAACAATCTAAAGTATTACTGGAATATTTGCTCACTAAAAGAAGGGAAAACAAAACTTGATAGTTTAGACACAAATTTTAATAACTCGATGTATGTTGATAATTGATGAAGTGTCGCCATATGTCCAAAAAGTCAAACAATGAAAAAAAATTTTGTTACTTACCTTTTTCAACCCTTAACCTTCCAATTACAAGCAAATTTAAAGAAATGATTACTACTTATTGATCGATTATACTACTTACTGATCAAAAACTTATTGGGACAGCCTTGGCCTGTCATAGGCTGTAGTGCCCAAGAAGAAGATCACTATGACGGTTTTAATAGCATTAAAAACAATTACAGAATTAGCAATTTCATCCAACAGTTTCAACAGTAATGCTATATAGTGGATAAACCTAACCTAATGTAAAACAAATATATAATATTTTAAACTCAAATGAAAATTTAATAAAAACATATTACAATAAAACTTCATGCTTGTATGGCATACACACTGGCCAACAACGGAGATTTTACTAACCAATCCAATTTTGGGTTTACGACTACTGATGTTCAACTTTGTAGCCTTGTAATTTTGAACCCAATCCTCCAGAAGACAAGGGAACTCCTGGATTAATTATTGGGAGAAATTTACTTTGTGAAGGACTTTTTTATGGAACTAACATGCATTTGAGTTACGTGGAGAGGAAAACAACGAAAACCTCCCACGGTTAGCCTGGCGACAAGGAGACTCTAACCCATGATCCTTCTACCACTGAAGATATTTCACGTCTACATTGTGGTCGATGCAAGCCGGGGGCGGAATTCGTATTGACCCGTCATTGCTGAGATTTGAACCTGGGTTCATCTCATTGAAAGGCGAAATGCTCTATCCCCTGAGTCATCACGGCTCGGCTTAAACTGTTAACACTCAACATACAGCAGTACTGGCAATAGCACCATCTGTTGAGGAATAAGAGAAGTACTTTTGCCATCGGTGAATATTTTATCAGGATTTTTTATTTTATTTCTTCAACAAATATGGAGAAATTTGAGAATATATAGGTAAACAGGAGGTAGTTGTAAATACAGGAGTCTTCGTTAAAAAACAGGACACTTGGCTTGTATGGGCATAGCATGGGAAAAAATCTAGTAGATTTTATAAAATAATATAAATTTTATGATAACAGTTCCATAATATTTTAAATATTTTTCATATAGGGAAATTTAGAAATTTTTATTGTCATCAAAATACAAAAGCTTTATTACACTAATTACTATAAATGGTCCGCAATATTTTCCATTTGTGATTGACATTAAATAAATTTGAATTGTTTTTCTTTTTTATTATTATGTTTACTTTTAATTTTAAATAATAGTAGACAAGTACATAAATCATTATTGACAATCAAAAGATTTTATAACTTAAAAAGGGAGTTCGGAATAAAAATAAACTGAAATTTTCAGATTATAGAAAAAGAAAAGCTTTAAACTGATTACTATAAGTGAGACTCGCTTTACTACATACTAGTAATACTTATTTAAAACCAAGCAAGTAATAAATTGTGTTAATATTCTATTCCTATATGGATATTTTTTGAAAACTTACTCAGTTATAGGGAAAATGTTCTAAAATCTTCAAAATGTTCCAAAACCAGAAGAATATTTATTATATCAGTAGAAAATGACAAAATCCAGTAGTTTACTGGTAAATCCAGTAGATTTGGCAGCTATGCTATATGGTATTTGAAAGTTATTTTTACCACTCTCACTCTTTTTCAACTCTCGCAATAGTTTTGAAAATATCCTATTTCATGTATCTTATCTTTTTTTCAACATAAATTCCGGTTTTGGTTAATGGTTTTTAAAAGTCAATGTACAAATGCTTTTTAAAAATATTATGAAAATGAAATTAAGAAATAAAATCTACTTTTTTTTTACATTAGAAAATACCATTCCCTGTGGTGGATTAACAATATATTCAAAAACTTTAAAAATTATATGCATTTTTTAAATTAATTTTTCCACAAGTTAGTAAGCAGTGCCATTTTAACATATTTCTAGCTATTTAATATTAATTATTTCTTTTTGGTGCTTTTTTAAACTGCAATTTTACACGCAGCCAGATTGAAAATAGTTTACTAATATCAAAAACTAAATTTATAAGCAAAAATGCTCAACCTTGGGTACGATAAGCTATTTTTCTGTACTTGAAATATATGATCCAAAATAGCTTTAGCTAAACTATTGGAAAAAATTTCTTCATCAAAATTTTTACCACTCGTTAAACACCATTTTTTTCCTCTTAAACCAAGTTCATATGAAGAAGGGAAAAAAAACTGAAAATAGATATTTTTCACTCAAAGATACATTTGCAGTGATCTTTATTCCTTTGTAACAATGCTAAAAATTATGAGCAAAATCCAATTTTTAACAAAATAATAACAGGAAAACAATTGCATGGAATATAGAACTTAATTTACACAAGAATAAGGCTCAGGTAGTGCTTACTTAACTAGAAGTAAGGCAGATTGACAATAGTTATAAAGAAAACAGGGTTTTACCACAGTTTGATAGAAATTGCTATGTTAACCGCTTTGCTGTAAACAGAGCAAAATTAGTTAACAGCAGTGGTTTGCCATGTCAATTTCTTTTCATTTCTAAAAATGGCTAATGACATGGAGAAGTCTGTGTACCAAATATTCTACATTAATTCTGGTTTAATGACAGTGCCTAACAAAAATTAAGAAATATTTTATGCAAAAATAGGAAGAAAGAAACTTTTTGGGTTATGAAGCTTGTTTTTTGCAAGAGAAGAAATAAAAAGCTTGTATTATGATGCACTAAAAAGTATTTTTAGCATAAATAAAGCATTCTGAAACAACTAATTACTCATTGGCCAAAGAAAATTCACTAAACATAAAAAATACAGACTTACATAAAGCAATTCAAGAAAAATATCACACAGTAAGATAAAAAAAATTATAAATTTAGTTTCATTATAAATTTTTTGAAACAAGAATAACAGGACTTTTAAGAAAATATTTTAAATAAATGTTCCTTATAACAATGACATTAAAAAATTCTTTTCTTTAAAAAAAAAAGTTTCACTTATATAATATAACTCAAATTATATAGTAGAAAAGTCTTTAAAGTGAAAGTTACATGTGAGAATATAATATTTCTGCATAATGAGTTAATGCATATTTCATAAATGTCTTTGTTGCATACAAAAAGAAATGATCAAAAAAGGTTTCCATAATATGCACACAAAAAAGAGAAGAAAATTCTCTTAGTATGGTGTAAAGAAGTTCAGGTTATGAGATATAACTTAATTGGTACTGTAGAGAAGTTTTCCAAGCGAATGATGATGAGTAATTACATGTCTCATGAGGTTCCCTTTTTGAGAAAAACTTTTGTTACATAATTTACATTTGAAAGGACGTTCTCCAGTATGTGTAAGAGAATGCATTTTAAGGCCCGATCGGTGGGGAAATATTTTGCCACACACATTGCACTGATGAATAGCAGAAATATCAGTAAAGGAACTGAAACTGGACTCGGCAGCATTACTAGAATGAAGATGCACTAAAATAAAGAAAGAAAGAATTATAAAAATCAAGAAACTTTTCAAACATTACAGAAAAAATATATATATAAAGACAAAGTATTAAAGAATAAAAATAAATTTACAAATAATGAAAATTACTTGCTGCAATACCTAATTGAAAAAACTATTTGAAAAACATGTTAAGAAACATACAATTTTTAGTACTGAACAACAGGGTGGCAAGACATAACTTGGACACAAATGCACTAAAATTTTAATGAAACAAGGAAAAAATTACGATCCATAACACAATGACAAAACATTTCAAATTTTGCTTTGATGCAGAGCTGTCAATGTGTCAAGAAAGTTTCAGCTATCAAGTTTCAGTTTCAATCTAGATTGCAACTTACCTACTGATATTTTTCTTGCATCAAGTTTATTTAGGAATCCCCAATTCAAATAAGGTTAAGCACAAATCCTCGTGTCCAAAACGGACCAGAAGGAAAAATCATTGGATTTAAATCTGGGGATTAAGATAGCTATTCTTTTGCTGTTAAATCAGGAAAATGACTTGAGTAAATTCAGTTCTGTGTGCTGCATTTATACACATGTTTGAGAGCATGTATTAATCAACACTTAACATAGAAGTTTCCAAATTTTAGTTGCAGATAAAAATATTTGGTTTCAAACTTCGTCAAGGTTATATCTTGTCAGTTTGCATACTACATAAATGGTGAACCTACTGCATTGATTCCACAGTTGCCACAGCAGAGTTTTAATTTGGGATCGAAATACTCGAATACGCCACCTGGGGAGAAGACCGGTTCCATTTCCTGACCCTCCTTCTCTTCTTAGTTGTAAAGGAATGTTCTACGACATTTTCCCATTTCTTAATATATTTTGTATTTAACTGTCAAGATTTTTTTTAAAAATTTCAATGTCACTTTCTTGAAGAACTATATTCAATGTAGTTTACAGTTCCACATAGTTTCCTAACTTGAAACTTTTTTATCTCTTTGAAAATCAAGACAGAAACTAACATACTTCCTTCTCCAATGAGTCTCCACACACTAATGGTGAAAGCATGTAAAGTGTTGCCGTATGTAGAGAGTTCTGCTCTACGCCAACTGCAGCCCATTTTGATTACACACAATGATTTATTGGTTGAAAAATTTAAAAACACTGAAAGAAATAATGTCCTCCTCAGAAACGCTGTAAAAAATTATAAAAACCGAATTTCACACACTATTAAATGAAACAATGCCCACCAGTATATCAATGCAGTTAGAAAGCATGGATGAGGTCATGGTTTGAAATGCCTTGTTTCAGCACCATAAGGAATTAATATAGTTGTCCGGTCTTATTCTTTACTGCAAATTCATAGATTACCTTATGTACTGACTGCATAATAATTATTTGCAATCAAATGGTAGCAAGTTATTAATTTTGATTTTGTACAGAACTTAGCTGATTAAAAATGTTCATTAACAATAAATTCTCAATTTGTATTTTGGTTTGAGCATCATTAATTAAAATCTCTTCTATTCACGACTTCCATGAAGGAAAAAAATGCTATTTGTGCAAAAATTCAATAATCTGCATTTCAATCACCTTAATATATTTCTTAATAAAATTGAAAACCAGTAATATATTTTCTTTAAACAGTGGAACACAACATTTTTTTCTTCTGAAAATAGCACTTTTTGAAAAAGAATACTAGACTTGATAAATTACCACATTTTTGAAGTATTCATATTTTGCATGCAGCAATTTTTTTTCTTCTCAATTACAAAATAATTTGTTCCCTGTCTTTCAGAATAAAGAATGGAAAGGTAAATTAGAACAAACATCTCTTAGTTTTTTATAGGTTTTTATTCTAAAAAAGTAAATACATAAAATATTCTTATAACAAAAAACATAAAATAAAATAAACTATTAGTTAAGTTTTCTTATTTGAATCCCTTATAACAATCTTAGAAGTTTTTAAAAGAAGTGTTGGATAAATGCTTCTTTATTTTGTAATGAAGATTTTTACACATTTACAATTTAAAGACCCTAACAACTTAAGAAATAATCTATGCACTGAACTTAAATGTTAATACTAATACAGAGATATTACACAAATTTTTTATAAAATTTTTTGTATCCTCAAAAAACAACATCGTTTGAAATACGTTAAGAACAAAATTATTTCTAAAATGTCTTGTTTAAAAATAATTCGAAATGAAAGGCTTGGGGCAAAGTTATAATAATCCACATTTTCAAACTATTTAGGAGAGCATTTTAGGTCAAATACACCATGAAATCATCAAGATGTTTTGATGTATTCTGCGGTTATCTAGAGAAATTCCCTAAAATTTATACCTGAGGACAATATTAAGAAACAATTTGATTGAAATGTTACAGTTGAAAACATTGTGGCTAATTACTATGTCATATCAATTTTTTTGTATGAGGTAGTTTCTTATTTACACACTTATTACAGGGATACTGAGAGGAAATTATTATGAGGATTAAAAATTTGCATTCTCCTTTTATATTTAAGTAGTAAATACAAGTATCGAAATGAATAGTAGTATGAATAATAGTTATAAATAATTATTATGAATGAACAAGTATGGAGAAATTCTATAAACTACATTTCACCGTAAACCATACTAACTTTGCTGGTGTAAACTATGATAACTAAAGTGAAGGTGTTTCGATAATTAAGCATAGGCCTCACAGGAGTCTGATATTTGAGGAGAACGTGCGAGACGAAATTAATTCTTTTTTTTCCATATCAGTTAAACATTTGAAAAAAAATTAATCTATTTCTTATTCTTACCTGCAATGAATTAAAATCACGAATGCTGGATGAAAAATTTTCAGTTCGAAATACTGAAGGGGACTTAATAACCTAGGGAAGGGGGGAAGATAATTTTAATTATTGACAGGGATGCATATCCACCGTTACCACCACCAATGTCGCCCATGCAAGAACACAAGCTTTTTACATTATTTGTTAAGAGATTACAATTTCTAAGACGAAGCAAACACAAAATTGATATAATTGTTTGTTATTAGTTCTAAATGCAATTCTAAATTCAATTTTTTTCAGTAAATAATAAAAAATGTGTTCCTTAATAAGAGTAGTACACTTAGTTTTAACTTAAGACCATTGTAGCATAAGAACATACTTCAACAGGAACAGAGACATTTAAAAACAAGACACTATTACATCAATTCCCCTTTGTTTAACATAATAATCCAATAATAATAATTTTTAAAAATCTAATACCAAATTGAATATACATATAAAACATAATGCCATATGTAGTCACTATTTATAAAACAAGGAATAAATATATCTAGTTTACCATATCCGTGAATATTGCCTATAAATTCAAACACTACCACCAACAGTAACTTCCTGACTATGAAATTATCCTGGTTTTCTTTTAGCTTGTGGGGAAAAAAATGGTTTTAGAAAAAATTCTAAAAATTGAAATCAAAGACGTCACATGCAAAAATTGTATATACAATCATCAAAGTTTATTATGGTGAAATGTTATGTGATATGTCAAACTTCGTTTAGTAGAGAAACATTTATCGCATAAGTTGCAGGAAAAGGGACGTTCTCCTGTATGACTCCGCATATGTACTACAAGATTTTCTTTTCGACGGAAGGTTTTGGAACAATGGTTACAGTTATAAGGACGTTCTCCAGTATGTTTGAGATAATGCCTGATGAGTAAAGATTTTGCACCAAAATGCTTGTTGCAGATATTACACACATGAAGCATAGTATCCTCATAAGTGTAGTCAGAAGCAGACAGTTGAATGTCACTGGAACAAGCTATACCTAAACATTGAAAAGAATAAATAAATATAACATTAGATTTTCATGTAATACCAGAACATGAAGTTCAAAAATAATAGTTTCTCAGAACTACTACTCATTAGATCTACTACATAGTAGAACTATTACTCAGTAAAAACGTGACACCAACTTGCTTGTTATAGATATTACACACATGAAGCACATTACCCTCATAAATGTAGCCAAAAGTAGACAATTCAATGTCACTGAAACAAACAATACCTAAGCACTGAAAAAATTAACAAATATAGCATTACTTCTTCATATAATACCAGAACACGAAATTCAAAAATAACAGTTCTTCAGAACTACTACTTAGATCGATTGCAGAATGTTACATTGGTACTATTGAAAAGAAGTAGTATGAAATAGCGCATAGTTACAATTTCTGCATTGCATATTTCTCTAGTCTTCTAATGCAATATTCTGCAATAAAAAGTATTAGATAATAGATTAATGATCGTGAAGCTGTTAGTCGCAACTAACAGTTCACTATGACATTTTCGGTAAATCATATTAACGCTTTGGTAAACTGTTCATAATTCCTCTTCTGAGCTGATAAACTAATTAAAATTTTTTTTTAAGGGTGGGTAGCTCATAGCAGGGTTTAAAAATGGTATAGTAGCTCAGATGCTTCTTAAGTTGGGCGATCACTGAACTAAATAAATTTATCAAACATGAATACCTTAGGGTGGAAAATTGGTCAACAAGGATGAGGGGAATATAAGCAATGCTCAAGTTTAAAAAAAGACACCTTTATCTGAAAAAGAAACATAAAAATTGCAAAATTGATGAAGTCTTGTAAAAAAAAGGTTAGTTAGAAAAAAGCTAATATAAACAGGGATAGGAGTTAGCGGTTGGCTAAATTTTGCTGATGTGGAGAGGTTTTTAAAATCACCAAAAAATGTGCTATCATAATACCTGAATGATCCCTAACTGGTATTTAAATTAAACTAGATCTCTCTAATATTTGATTAACTGTGAACTGAAAAAAAGTTTTTCAGTCTTCAATATTTTTCCACAAAGAAAATTAGTCTCAAGTTTGCAATACTATATTCTCTTATGGATTTAATGAGTAAATAATTAACAAAGCACATTAAAAAAGGTGTTAAAACTATGTTTAAATTTAAAGAAAAATTATTGTTATAAAAAATGTTAAATCAATCAAAATTGAGTAGGCTAATACAAGGCTGCGAATTACTTTGGCTTTTGCAAAAAGAAGTCGTAGTCAATAAAAAAAGTAAATAGTTCAGAATGTTTGGTGATTTTGCCAACATTTTAAAAACCTCGCCACGAGAAAGCTGGAACAAAATTTCGCTTCATATGTACTTTTAAATAATTTTGGTGTAATGATGTAGAAAATAACTTTAAACTAAATTCATAAAACAAAGAATCATACATTAAAAAATAAACTTAGATATCACTCGAAGTAATTTTCCTAAAAACTGTAGAAAGTTGGCTGCTCTGCTAGTATTACAGCAGTGAAAAAAAAACTTGATATGATGAAACATTTATCTCATTCCTTTTAAAAGTGTTGTCATTAGGCTTCAAACATGGATAAATAAATTTTTTAATCTTCCTTTCAAATAATAAACTTTAAAAGACAATCCTATGAATGAAACTTATTGAAACAATATACCTGAGAAATAAAAAAAATCATGAGAAGTTTATTATTTTAATTTTTATTTCTCAGAAATTATGCAACAGATTTTACTTAAATGAAAACTTTTTCTTCTGTAAATAAAAAAAAAGTTTGACATATGTACAACTGCTATTAAGGCTTGCAAAAATACAATGAGAAAAGTGCAAATGGTATTCATACACATTTATATAGTAATGAAAAATAGCCTTACTCATGATATAAGACATTTTATCAGTAACACCAATTGAAACAAAGTATTCTATTACATAAAATGTGGGAAAATATATATTTTTCTATTCAGATACAAATTTCTTACAAAATGTCCAAATATAAATTTGAGCACAAACTGAAATGTTATATTCTGTTAAATAATAATAATCTAAAAGACAAAAACTAAAGTTTGAAATCATTAGAATTATTCCCATGAAATAAAAACTCAAAAAAGTTGTATTTTTAAATTTAAATTTTTTAGAAACCACACAATTAGGGAAATACTTTTTTCTCCTTCAAAGAAGTTTATTTCGCAGGTATTGCATAAGGATAACTTATATTAAAGCTTTTTAAATACAATTGGGAAATAGTAAGTTAAAGCTAAACCAAATTAATACAGTAATAAGAAATAGCTTTACTAATAATATGATAAATATTAAATGTAACAGCTGTAATCATAGCTGCCAACATGGATAGGAAAAATCCAGTAGATTTTGAGAAATAATATAAATTTTATAATTGTTGAATAATGTACAACTAAATATTTTACACATAGGGAATTTTTATAGTCATCAAAATAGAAAAACTGCAATATTTTCCAGTTATGATTGACATTTAAAATGTTACGTACTATGTTTACTCATAATTTTGAATATTAATAGGCATTTAATTCATCAAAGATAGTTAAATTATTTTTTAAAAAAAGAATTTAAAAAGAGCTCTAAATAAAAATAAACTGAAAATTTTAGAATTGTTTTTTTTTTTTTAACTGATTTAAAATGAGGTTCACTTCATCATGTATCAGTAAAACTTATTTAAATATTCAAGCATACATATTTTTTAATAACTTACTCAATTTTAGGGAATTTTTCTAAAATGTACAAAAAATCAGGAGACTTAATTAAACTAATGGACCAAAAGAGACTGGCAATATCCTATAGTCTACTAGAAAATCCAGTAGAGTAGGCAGCTATGTATAATTAACAACTTTACAAAATTGAGAAAAAATTATTCCTTATTTATGTATACAAATAAATGTTTTCAAAATATAAAGGTATATTGTGCACAAACTGAAATCTTGATAAAGAGTAGAAACTCACCCAGGCAACAAAACATATTTTGACCAAACTGACAGTAAAATTTGATATAACAAATACAAACAAAGTGTCGAATGTAAGGATACCTCTCATACTAGATATTATGCTTAGAAGCCACATGATACAACATGCTTTGCTTAGTACTGAAACGCTTAGTACAAAAATTACACCGAAATAGTTTCATTCCAGAATGGCTCCTCATGTGTCGTTGCAGATTCTCTTTTTGAGAAAAACTTCTGTCACATTCTAGGCAACTGTAAGGACGCTCACCAGTATGTATCACTTGATGCCTGCTCAGGTAATACCTAGTAGCAAACTGTTTGTTACATATGTTACAAACATGTAAAGTGCCAAGGTTAATAGAATTAGAATGTGAATATCCTGAAATACAAAGAATTTTATTGGAAAAATATAGAAACATATTTAATTAGGAACAATATTCAGAAATATTACTTTATTCTATAGATTCATTTTTAAGAAATTAGGAATATTAGTTTGTTTTAAAATTACCATAAAGATTTAGAAAAATTAATTTATTGAATATATAGATTCAGAATTCAGAAAACAGTTTATTATTATTATTATTTAGGCTTTTGCCAAAATCTATTGTGTTGCTTCCTGGAACAAAAATAATTTTTTCAAAATTATAGTGAAACTTGGTATTCTAACAACACATGTTTTCATATGATAAACCAAACAATTGATGTACCAATTTACACAATAGCTTAGAGCTTTATAAGACACACATAAGAACTAGACTTCCCTGTCTTATGGCCACACTGGTAAGTTATTACATTAACAAATAATAACTAAAATAATTACTCAAATGAATATTTGTGAAAATAATAAAAAATTATATCAAACACAAAGAAAAAAATTATTATTTTAACAGTAGTAATATCAAAATAAATTTTATAAAAGACACAATGATTGATAGGATTATACATACATTAATTTGATTCCAGCAGTTTATCTATTGCTTCTGTTTACAATATTTTATTTTTTAATAGAATATTAATACTCAACATTTCTAGTACAACTTTTATTAAAAGTTGTATACTTTCTTTCCGTTGTAAATTTACAATTTAATATAGGGGCTTAAAATGTTTAGAAATTAACTAAGTTCTACTGTCATCAAAAGTCAGCCATTTTCGTTTACAAATTGCTGAAATAAATATGGTTTCAAAGTAAATTCTTCTGGCAAATAAATATTTAAATTATGACCAAAACAAACTTAATTCAACTCCTTTAAAAGGTAAAGGATTCACAAAAATAATTACTTTTAATAACTACAGCTACTTACATATTTAAAAATACTAATATTATTAGTAAGTTTGGTACTAAAATTCAACACCCCAGGCATCTCTTTTTCTTCCTTATCCCCAAAATTAGCAGGGCTAAACAATGTCCATGAAATTCATGACCCGGAGGAAGTCGGCCACCAAAAGTGGGCTATTTAGTATGTCCCATTTGTCCAGACCAAGACAGTCCAAGATATGTTGGGGAAAAGCCTGCATGTTGTGGCACTTGGGGCAATTTGGGAAGATTTTAACAATGCCCTCGAAAAAAAGGGACTTAAGGTGGCCGCTGATAATTTTCGATGCCAGTTTCATGAAGGTGAGTGAAATTGGACTCATCAAAGTTTCATCTGTCCCCTACTTACCCAGAGTGTCAGCGATATCATTGCCCAGAACCCCAACGTGAGAAGGGATTCATTGGAGGTGGACTTCATGCAATTGTGAGAGGATTTTAAGTTTGTGCAGGATTGAATCTCCTGTTTTGTCTCTCACTTTCCTCCAATGCGATAAGTACTGTATGGAACTGAGACTGTCAGAGAGATTCAGATGTTATTGTGATCCTGCAGTGTTAGAAGAGAATCCAGGGCAGTATCAATAGCAATGAGTTCACTTCTAAAAACTGAGCAGTAATCAGGATTCCTTTTGAGGATGTTAAGGGAGTAATTAGTTGATTTAATGTAGACACCGCTGACACCCCAGGCATAAATTTCATTGAAAAATATTTTAAATAAATATTGTAACTAAAATAAAATCCTCCTTGTTAAACACTTTAATAGTAAATATTCAGTGAAAAAATAATAAGAATTCAAGCAAATATTCAGTGAAAGGAAAAAGAAAATTTCTATTTTTGTGTGTAATTATTACACATAATCTCTATGTTCCTACATTGACCACAAGAGTTTCTGACTTCAAAAAGACAAAACCCTATAATAAGCATTTCAAAGAAAACTCAACCCAATGTGCTTTTTCTCCAAATGATTATAGTCTTCTAGGGTCTGAAAACAACATTGGTTTGACCTACTAAAATCTGACTTGAGCCACCACACAATTAATTAGAAGTAGAAATTTAAATTTATTTCACACTTATTACAATAGTAAAGTAAGTAATTTAAAAACAATAAGTTGCATTAAAAGAAATATCAAACAGTTACACATAATAAAAATTAAGAAGTAGATTAATTTATGAGATAGATGTTAAAGTAAAAAGAAAATCTATTTAGAAAATTTTATATCATATACTCACCAATAGAGAGCATTATATGTGCTTAATTTTTGAAGAAAAATAAACATTTCTGTAGCACTGCTTTCGACAACAAACCCAGGTCACTGCAAGATTGCAACCTGAATGTGCTATATAAATTTGCCTAACAATAACAGGACCTTTTAATGCCTTTTTTTTTAACTCGCCTTCCAGTTTCAATATCGAGGGACTATCATGGATTCAGGCATACGGGCACCAATCAGCTGCTCATTTTTAACGACTTGGTGTTCAGCTGTGATGTCTCAGAGGATAGAACATTCGCCTTCTACTGAGGTGAACCAGGTTCGAAACCTGGTGATGGCTGGTTGATTCGAATTCCGCACCAAGCTTGCACTGACCACAGTGCTGACAAAAAATATCCTCAGTGGTAGACAGATTATGAGTTACAGTCCCCTTATTTAAAATATTTTTTCTGTCTTACATGATACATTATATTTATGTACACTTTCTTTATTCTTTTTATTTCTCTTTTTCAATTTTTAAGTATATAACAAAATTCATTTTTTTTTATTGTTCATGTTCTTTTTACTTCATTTATTGTTTCAGTCATTAGTTTTCTATTAAACAAATGTGTTGCACTTCATTGTCCTTGCAAGACTTTCAATGTTGTTTACTAAATTTTATCGTAAATTTTTTTTATATGTGTTATGTAATATGCAATTTTTCATAATAAAATCCCACTGATCAGGCTAGCTCACTGGGTTGTGGCGAGCTGGACTGGTAGCCAGACGTGGACTACACGGGTAACGGTTTTGCAAACCTAGGTACGTGTCCACGTCTGGAATGGAAGAAAAAAAAAGTCCTCTTGCCGTCAGACTAGCTGTGGGAGATTTTCATGGCTTTCCTTTCCTCTCCTCTCCATGCAAATGCGCATGAGTTCCATCAAAAAGTCCTCCATGAAGGCAAATTTTTCCCAATACTTGATCCAGGAGTTCCCTTGTCTTCTGCTTTGGGCTCAAAATGACAAGGCTACAGAGTTGAACATTGATAGTTGTAACCCCAAAAATTGGGTCAGCTGTTCAACAACGGTTATAAAAATATAATAAAATGACTTGGTGTCCAGTCAAATTCCCTTTTTCTAAGTCGTGACACACTTAACTAGGCACACCTGTCAATTTTGAAACAAGACTATAAGGTATAATCTTTCTACTTGCAATAGTTTAAAAGCCAAACAGAGGAAATATCTCATTGCTGGACTCTTAACAAAATTTTAACTTATTTATTTATTCATTTTTAAAAAAAAAGTCTTTTAAAAAAGAAAGAAATAATATCATTTTAAAGTTAACAACTCTAATTTATTTAATTGTGAGTTCTTTACAATACTTTAGAAACTTCGAAAAATATTTTTTTCAAATATTCCAAATGCTTCATTTATTAAAACTACATCATAACATGATCATCATAGAAATACATAAAAAAAAACTACTTAATTTCTAAATTATTTTTTTAAACATAAAATTAAATTAAATTTATAAATGTACTTCTAATTTATAAATTTTTAAGTACATTTAATTAAATATAAAAATAATTTTATTAATGTCTGAGTACATTTAAACAGATACATTTTTTAAGAATCTAAGGAAAAATAACATCTAAATAAATAGCAAAAGATGAAATAGAAATTTGCATCAGAAAATTAGAAACAGAAATAAAAAAACAAAACAATTTTTTTGTTCAAAAAAAAAACTTTAATTACACTTTGCCCTGTTTTTGTTGCATTGTAAAGTAAAGATGAATAATTTTTTCGCAATTCTAAAAGTAATAAAAAATTAAGTTTTTAAGAAGAAAAAAGAACATTATTAGAAAACTGAACAAATATATAAACAAACAATATGAATCATCATGTTTATCATAAAATCAAATATATTTACTCAGTTTTCAAACAATTTTTTTTTATTTCTAATATTTTCCTGAATAATGAAGTAACATATTAATTGCATATATATATTTTTTTGGTTTCTTTGAATACAATAAGGAAATCAGTTCAGATCAAACTATGAATCATTAACTATATTTAACAAAATGTGTGGTTTTCTTTGACCTCATATAAAAATTACACGTAGATCAATGAAGAGTGATACCCTTTTCAGAAATTAAGTAAGACATTGAAATTGATAAATTCAGCAAAAATAAAAAAGAAAACCAAACTTGGTAATTTAGAATTTTAAATAACAAGTTGGAGAATAACATATGAGTTACAAATTTAAAATCGAATTGTGTAAAGAGAGTGCATGGCGCAATAAACACTGTTTTGAAACAAAGCTTTTAGAGCAAAAGGCACACTTAAATGGTTTCAATCCTTCATGGCTTCTTATGTGTCGCTGAAGATTTTCTTTTTGAGAGAAATGTTTGCCACATTCTGCACAAGAGAATGGGCGTTCCCCAGTGTGTGTACGGTAATGTCTATTAAAATGGCTGCTTGCAAATTGTTTGTGACATATGTCACACAGATAAAAGGAGTTGGATTTGTTGGACTTGCAACTAGAATTTGGGACATCAATGTAATCATTATCTGTAAAGAAAGAAGAATTAGTATTTATGCATACAATGAAAGAACAAAGTACAGATTTTTATGAGAGACTAAGACCTTCAGACCTAAAGGAATACTTGGTTAATCTTAGAAAGACATAGTACCTGTCTCCTGATTAAAGAATTTGGGCAGTATTTTTACCTGATTAAAGAATTGCAATTGTATTTTCAGCAAATCTATAAACTTAACAGTTAGAACTAAATTCAGAAGCTTTATTTAAACTGTGGCAGTTCTTTTTATTTTGAGGTACAAAAACTTACACTTGTCTAATGGCTTTTTCTATCTAGCCTGCTTTAGAGCTCTCTTAGCATCAACAATAAGCTGGAGATGTACTAATTAACAACTACCTCCACTCATCAAATACACTTATCTAGTCTGTTTTTTTTATTCCTTCTTAAGATCAGAAATAAGATGGACTAGTTTAAATCTACCTCTTACATACTCCTCTTTAGTCCAATTTTTGGTGTCCTTTTGTCATCAGAAATAAATTGAAGAAGTACTAGCTTTAAAATTCATCAAAAATGACATGCAAATACATCCAAGTGAGTCTAACTACATTTTTTTTTATTATCATTTCAGATTTTTTGATAAATTTTTTTCTTTTTATTATTTTTGAAAGGAATTTTACCAATAGTATCAACAGATTCGAACATAGTTGGTAAATGCAGTAAAAAATTAGTAAATGTTACAGCTAAATAATACTTTTCTTAACTTTTTGAGAAACACAAAATTCTTTTCAAAATAGGCTATTTTTAATGAAATTCTTGGAAATAAATACTTTTCTCCTTTAAAACACTGGATTTTTTAAAAATTTTATTGCTAATAACAAAAAAAATTATTTATCTAGATTTAGAGATATCTTTTAGTATCTTTGAATCGAACTCTAAGAACAAAGGACCTCTAAGAATATTTCTTCCACTGCGACAAATATATTCCAACATATTTCAATTTAAGTAAATTATTTAAATAACTTCCATTTGAAGAGCATGAAAATCACTATAATCGTCTAATGTTTTCAGAATGAAGCTTTTTTTTTGCTTTTAAACTAGTTTAAAAGAATTATAATCAATTCAATATCTTGCTGCTGTTGTTGTTCTCATCCCCATGAGCAGCAAGGCGAAATCAGGTCCATCAGCTCGTTCATTCTGAGAAAGTCTAGCACCAACAGGGGAGGTTGAACCTGGTCCTGCCTGGTAAGTCTCAGACAAGATAATATGTGGTCAGGGGAGGCCTGGGCAGCAGAACACTTAGCGCAGATTTCAAAATGTTTATTACCATCGATATAAGTCATTGATGACAGATGTCCACTGAGGAAACGTAATTGCAGATTCAATATCTAAAACATAAAACAATGTGAAAGCGGATAGGTTAAAGAACTGGCATAAATCTTTTTCCAGAGTAATTAAAAATACTTTTAATGTGTTTGCACAAAGGCTTTTTAAAATGAATATTAATTAAATGAATAAAACATTTGCATAAGGAGAAAAAGCACAAACAGGGCAAAAATTATGAAATATAAAAAAAATCTTAGTATTTTAATGAACAAAATCATTACAAGTCCATTGAGGAGTTTTCAATACAAATAAATAAATAAAGGCTTCAGTTAGTTCCAATAAGGCTGCAAATTTCAGTTAATGTAATTGTTGGGAAACATAGAAAAACTCTAAATTGAAAATAAACACCAATAATCTCTAAACTACACCAATAATTTATAAATACATCGAAGAAAAAGATAAATACAAATACAGGGTGTTTCATAATCACCATCAAATTTTAGATTCCTTGTCTAAAGAAAATAAAAAAAATAAGAACATCGAACTATTTCGAGTGCTGTATGAAACTTGAATGTAATATTTGACTTGACTCTCCTATCAATTTATCTGAGCAGAAATTATGTTCAGTTAAATCAGTTTTTTATCTCATTAATCTCCTAATCCTCATTAATAATTCATCAGGTTTTCATAATATTTCCTTGCTTCACACGTAAATTTTATTTTTGGACTCCAAATGTCTATTTTTTATTTTCACCTTTGACAAGGATAAAAAAAAAAAATTAAGACTAATGTAAGTGATTATAAAACACCCTGTTTATTTTCTCATCATCATTCATAACAGAAGTTATCAAACAAGAAATCTGTAAAAGAAATATTTTCTTGTCTAGTAATTATTTAAGACACTTAATTATTTAAGCATTAAATAATTTTAATTAATCATATACGCTTAATAATTACTTAAAAATTAACTGATTACAGTAAGGCAATGATTATCTAAATGTTTTGGGACAAGACCTATTTTGATAACTCAAATATTCGGATTACAAGAATAACACAATTATACAATTATTTAATTGATAATTGAACTGAAATTTTTTTTTTTCATTTGAAAAAAGTGTAGGAGCAAAAAGAAACTTTTGAATCATAGTTTAGAGCTATTTATTCCGTAAACGGAAGTATTTAGATAAATAATGTTTGGATATTGGAGATTCTACAGAACTTGATATGCATATATTAAGTACGAAAAAATTAGAAGTCCAAGTTCAAAGCAATTTAGTTTCTGTATTACTCAGTGGAGCTTCAGAAAAAAAAGAATAATTTTGTACAAAAACAAACAACAGAAAAACATAACAAAACGCATCTGATTGCACAATATATAATTGTTTAGAAAATTTATGACATGGTAGCCGCCATTTTTTAATTCTATAAAGCTTTGAAGAGAAAAAAAAGCACAAGATCAAAGCAACTAAATTATTTTANTATACGCTTAATAATTATTTAAAAATTAACTGATTACAGTAAGACAATGTTTATTTAAATGTTTTGGGACAAGACCTATTTTGATAACTCAAATATTCGGATTACAAGAATAACACAGTTATTTAATTGATCATTGAACTGAAAAATATTTTCATTAAAAAAAAAGTGTAGGAGCAAAAAAAAACCCTTTTGAATCACAGTTCAGAGCTATTTATTCCGTAAACGGATGTATTTAGATAAAGAATGTTTGGATATTGGAGATTCTACAGAACTTGATATGCATATATTAAGTACGAAAAAATTAGATGTCCAAGTTCAAAGCAATTTAGTTTTTGTATTACTCAGTGGAGCTGCTAAAAAAAAAAAACAAATTTGTACAAGAACAAACAGAAAAACATAAACAAAAAGCATCTGATTGCACAATATATAAGTGTTTAGAAAATTTATCACATGGTAGCCACCATTTTTTAATTCTATAAAGCTTTGAAGAAAAAAAAAGCACAAGATCAAAGCAACTAAATTATTTTAGTACTACCAGCATAACTTTAGGCAATACAAAACAATATCTGATTGAGTTTAAATCAGGGTTGCCACTGAAATCTGTGCATATTATGTACAATACATTAAGAGGAAAAACACAATCACTGTGTTCTTGTAAGAGCTGTATTGGGCTCACTATACTAGTAATAATTGCTGTAAAAACTTAAGGAAAAAAGGAACAGCTTAACATACTTGAAACAAACAACGCTATAGTAAATGAAATAGCTTAGTATAGCTAAATTATCATCCCTACATATCCCATAGATTGACCTTTGAGTGGTCACCACTTTTAACAGACGAAAATAAGAAACAAAATTCCTTGTATTTACCCAAAAAAAAAAAAAAAAAAAAATCAAAATTCTCTGTATTTTCTAGATTTTCCTACTTCTTCCTTTGGAGTGGCAACCCTGTTAAAGTAAAGCTTTTTCAAATAAAAATGTGTTTCACAGTTGCTTATGATAAGTAATCTTGTGTCTTTTAAGGCTTGATTTCTGAGAGAAGCAACGGCCACATTCTTCACACGTGAATGGACGTTCTTGAGTATGAACACGCAGATGATCCCTGAGGGTGGACAGAGAACGCTGCAATTTACCACAAATTTCACACATTCTGGGATCACTTGAACTGGAATATAAATCGTAATTGGAATAAGGAATTCCTGCAAAATAACGATTAAAAATATTAGCACACAAGAGTCTAAACATATTTCGTTTAGGTAGCTAGGTTTTTGCAATATGTGCCACGAGACACACACAAAAAGAATTTCGTGAAAAAGTTAAGGCAAATTTTTTTTTCAGCATACCATTGTTATTATTTTAAAAAATATCGGATTATGCTTCTTCGATAATTAAATCTTAAAAAACTTTAGTTTTTGATGGCTATTTATAGATTGTCTACAGTAAGAACTCCCCTCATCGCAAAGTCTGAGGTTGTCTGCTGCTAGGGAAACAAGAATAGCGCATTCACAAAGTCTGAGGTTGTCTGCTGCTAGGGAAACAAGAATAGTGCATTTTAGGGAGGGGAACTTCTCTTCACTGGGCTAGGGTTAACACACTTGACCAAAGAGATTCCTTTTCTCCAGTCGACCAGAGCCAAAACCAGTCCTAAACAATGATCCTACACCTCTACTTGAAATAGTTATTTCTCGTTACCATAGTCATCGCCATGGGACCAAACAATTGGCTAGGGGAGTTCTTACTTTAGACAAACTATACATTTGCCATGTAGTTGGCAAAAGAGAGTGGGGAGGAGAAAACATCACTATTATTTTCAAGAAAGTAAAGCTTCTTCTACAACAGTATGTTACATTTTTATTAAATCTGAGACCTAATCAATGCAATCTAAAAATTTAATATAATATGGACAAAACTGGTAGAAATGTAATAAAAACATAGCATTATATAAATAAAACATATTAATTTATGTGTTTCATAAATAAAACAAATTGAGTTACTTACTTTATATAGAAAACATATTTAGCTACATATTTTTATTTTAAACAAACATATTGAGCAAGACATAATTAATTTAGATTAGCATTGCAATTAAGTAGCTACAGCCAAATAGGCACCCACAATGACTAAGTTTATAAAGAATTAATTTGCAAAAAACGTTTGAAAATTAGTAATAACTGTTTAATTTGCACTTTACTACAGCCAGCATCAACTACAGTATCAATGTTATACATCGACAATGGTAAACGATTATGAATAACTGTAAGATTATTATTTTAGTTGTTATTATATTATTAGCTTAACATGATACTTGCCTCAAGAGTAATGTTGTTAGAGTTGTCTTAAATGAATGTCATGTCAAAATTGAATACTACATTGAATGAAATATCACACAGGTGAATGCTACTACTGTAAATCTACTTACGTGAATCCAAAACAGTCTGAAATTCTCAAGTTATGTTAGCTGAAATATCAAAAATTTACAGAGATGATAATAATTGAAAAGAATTTGATTATTGAGTACCTTTATTTTTTAATCATGAAATAAATTATAGAACAATTTTTTTTTTTGTTAAGATCTAAACATTTATAAACATTTCTATTAATGAATAATTATTTATTCAGTACATTATATGATACAATTTTTTGAAGCGGGCCCATTGAAGAGTGTACAAAAATAACTATAAGAAACTTCCTGATCAGATTTTCACCTACTTAATATGCAATTTCGATAATTCCAGATGTAAATCCTAAATATAGGATTGGTCAAACAATATATCTTGATACAACAAAACACAAATTCCCAAAATACACACGTGTTCCTCTTTTTATTATTTTGATTCAAATCTTGCATTCAAAATAAGGGAGTAGCAGCAATTTGGATGATATTGTCTGAAGACTTTCTTTGGGAGATAAATTTCTATAACCATTTCTTCAAAAAAATTGGAAATTTCATCTATCCAAAAATAATTTTGCGCAAAATATAAATTTTTATCAGAAATCAACATTAGGTTCATTGAAAATGCTAGAGAAGTCAAATGTACTTCAGGCTAATCAATTAGGTTTTTGAAACGTAATAATCAGCTATCCAACTTTCAGTAAGGAATAAAACTCATAATTAAATATATTGTCTGTGATTTACTATGACAGCTAATAAAACTAGCACAAACTTTTATATCAATTCAAAAATAATTAAAAATAACAAAGTTTTTAAAAAAACTTTTTTTTATAAATTCCAGTTTAGCTGTGTTAAATAAACTATAAAGACACAGAAAAGTCTTAAAGAGTATATTATTCAGTTTACAAGTTATTTGCAAGTTTGTAAAGGTTTGTGACATTCCCCGACTCCAAAGAGGATATTAATCATAAAAACAATTAAGTCAAAAAATAATAAGTGCAAATAATATTCTTACAATTTAAATAATAAGAATGCTATATTTAAACTAAAACAATCAAAGCAAAAACATATAAGTAGCTGAATCTGTAAACTTTAATTTGTTTCACTATTCTATTAAAAAAGAAAAATTACTTATTCACATATGAAAAAAAAAATAAGCAGGGAAATATCAAAGACTCAAAGTAGTTGACAATCTTTATCAAAACAGCATTTATTTTTTAAAAATATATTTATTATATAAAACTGAAGTATGCAGAATATTTACAACAAAAATGATAATAAAAATATCTAAGATTAAAACGTCAAACAAAATGAATGCAATTTAAAATAACAATTTCTGAAAATTACACAATTAAAAATTAAGCATCAAGTATTTTTAAAGTTAAGTAGTTTTTATGAAACATATGTCAAAACACTTAAAATAAAAATAAAAAATTAATATTGAACATACAAGAAAAACAGGGAGGAGGGAGTTAGTCAGTTTTCATAATTTCAAGTAGGTTTTTCTCATAATTAAGAAGAAAAAAAAGATATTTATATTATTAAGATTAAAATATATTATTATAATAAACCAAGAGCATTTTCCTTTATAACAATAAGAAATAAAGAAAATTATCTGCATACATAATTATAGATATGGCACATGCTCATTACATTGTATATTTATTATACACATTGTATATTTATTATACTTGTTAAAATTTCTAAAGAGAATCATTGTACCAAAAGTTTATTAAGTGCTCTTGAACATCAAATTTAGTGTACAAACTTACAGTTCCCTACACTTTGACTGGTAATTCAGAATGCACTTTAAAAAATAATTTTTCTACTTTAAAATTGTTGCAAATAATTTTAATACACAATAAGATTTTTAACAGCACTTAGATTTATATGCATATATTTTAGTTTTAAAAATTACATGTAACTGGACAAAGTTATTTACAGAAAATTTTGTTTGAGGTCATGTTGTGTTCTAAATTGAATAAAAAATTTTTTTCTGCATAACTCTCAGTAAAATGATTAAAATAAATTTTAATTTCACTAGAGAAGAGTTTAAAAATCTGTATCTTTTAATCACTATAAAAAAAGTGAATACAAATGAAATCTATCATTGTTACCTGTAATTAGAAAATGATATGCATTATTGAAAAATAATTAAAAAGTTGAAGAGAAGAAATAAAAATAAATTAAAATTAAGTTACACCCATTTCTCAGAGATATACCTTATAAGATACCATAATTACATAATTTATTTATTGCTCCTTAATTTAACAATGAACACTCACACTGGCTACATGTATAAAAGTAACTTATTTTACAATACCTATGTACAGAGAAAAAAAAATTTTTTTTACATCACATAGTATGAGTAAAGAGATTAAATATAAATATTATATTATGATCATTAAAATTAACTACAAAATGCATTAAAATACTAAGCAGCAAGAAAAGTTCCATGTAAAGTCTTTAAAGTGGAATTTTCTTGCACTACTTCTAACAACTTGTGTATTAACTAACATTCATTGTTGCTTCATCCACCATGAAAGTTCTAACACTAGACAGTTTCAGTTTATACAATGATTAGCTGAAATAAATTATTCATTCATTGTTACTTAACCCAGTATGAATTAAAATAAATAATAATAGTCTGATTCCATTTATATAGTAATTAACTGACATACATTATTCATTATTGCTTCACCCAGAAAACAAAAAGTAAAAATTAATAATTATTAGTTTCAATTTATGCTCTGATAAACTGAAATAAATGATTTATAATTGCTTTATTCAGCTGATTGAAAAAAGTAAGTAATAATAAATAACTTCAGTTCATATGCTTATTACTGAAATAAATTGTTCATTGTTACTTCACCCAGAATAAATAAAAATAGGTAATAACAATAGTTAGATTCAATTTATACAAAATTTAAATAAATTATTGATTATTGCTTTATCCGGAATGTAAAAAATAAGTAATTACTACACTTAGCTTCAGTTTAGATGGTGATTAACTGGCATTTAATAGTTAATGCTTCACTTAAAATAAAAATAATAAATACTTATTATAGATAACTTATTTTTACATATTTATTGAAGTCTTCATTATAAGAAGATTGCTCACTAGCAAAAAGAAATACTTCATTTGGCTGGCAACTCAATACACATAATTACAAAATAGGCTTAATGTACCTTGATTAACTGACATAAATTTTTCAAAAATATTCGATATATCAGTTTTAAATAACGTATGATTGACTTTTAAGTTCAACTATTGAAATTTCTCTGCAATTTCAACTTGTAGGTTACATAGGCACACTTTACTGCTGTGAAAAAGGTTACAGTTAATTATTTCACAATGAAGATCCCTTTACTTTAGTAATTCTTATGCCTTGAAAATAAAGAAGATATTTTAAATCCCTTAACCATCAATGATTTCGGCAAATTAGAGCAAAAAATTCTCTGCCGAGTATTGTCCCCCCCCCCCATTGAATAACATTAAGAAACCAGTTTACAAACAAATATATAATATCTCATACTAAAGTTTATGCCCACAAAAAATAATAAATAAATAAAAATTTAATGCACAGATATTTTATTTAACGACATGTTTATTATAAGGAAATACTTTTGAACTAGTTCCAATCACAAGCAGGTAAATTTCATAATTTTATAAAAAAATTTTTTTAAAGGAATTTTTGAAAGCAATGCAATGAAAAAAGCTATGCAATGAAAAAAATGATTTTGTCTTGCTAATCAGCACTTAAATATAAAAATAATTTGAAATTTGTTTTTCATGCAAAAGTCTGCCAGATTGTTATTTTACAATAGATAAAGAAATCTACAAAACATTTTTATTTTTTAATTTCATAATTATTGTCATACTATGCCTTAATGACTTTTCAACTCATTTCACATAGATTTCACATAAAAAAAAATCCTGAAATTGCTTAGTATTTTAAATTAGTAAATTTTGACACTTAATCGCATGGGGAAAAAATAGACTTTTTTAAATATCCTAAAATATTTCAATTGGACATCCCACCGGTTTCTATCATACTTTTTAACAAAGAATTTCTTTCTCACATTTGTAAAAGAGAAGTTAAATATAAAAAAGAAATGTTTGAACATAAAACATGTAGGAGTAGTTATATTTTACACTTTTGCAGAATACATGCATAATTCACTTAATTACTAGTTACGCTAACTTCAAAAGTGCACTAACTTGCAAGTGAATTGAACCTCTAAAGAGACAAAACTTTACAGGCTTTCTAGTACAGAATCACAGATAAAAGCAGACACTTTCATAACCAGCGAGCAAAAAAACCTTTTTCCCTGTAGCCAGATTGGGCTTCTGCATTCCAAAGGCTAAGAAAATATCAGAGCAAACTAAGAGAGCAGTGACTATGAATTTTAACCCCTATAAGCTGCAGATTGGAATTAAAACAAATGGGAAAATTCTAATTTTAGCAAAAAAAAAAAAAAAAAAAAAAAAAAAAAAAAAAANAAAAAAAAAAAAAAAAAAAAAACACTCTCATTGATGCAATTGAGGAACAAAGTTTCAAAAGTCCATTTATGAGTTATGAGCCAAAAGCTCATGACTCAGAAAAAACAAAGTAAGTGACATTGTGACTTTTCTTTCCTTTCATTGCATGCGGATATGTATAGCTTTTAGCCATATGAGCCTCATTCCTGATAGTCTATTCTATCATATGTGAGTCCTTCCCCTAAGTGTGTTGCTCAGTGAGCTTTCATAATTTTGACCCGTATGAGTTTAAAACCTGATTAAGAGGTATTTAAATTTTTATTCCCTACCATGCCAACTGACTTCGTAAGTAAACAAGACTTCATTGCATTTTCAGACAAAAATGTAGCATTATTGGGTAAAAATTTACGTCCAATTTTTTAAAAAGTTCAATTATAACAATTTCAATAATACACAATTGGGAAAATTTTAGCTGCAAAGTTATTTGAAACATGGCCACTACTAAACTTCGTGCCAAATTTTAAATTCAATAATAATCTGGCTTTGCAACTCTCACAACTACAAAATTCTTTTCATTAAAATAAATAAAAACTGTTAGGTTAAGAGCCAAAAATACCAAACATCACACGTAAAAATAAGACAGTGCTGAAGGCTAAGAGATTGAAGTGAATTATTAACTACATTTCATATAAACATTTTTGGAGATCAAATACTGTAATTTTTGTTATGGTCACATTTTTTTCTCCTTAAAAATATAGTCAAACTAAAATTGTAAGCAAACCCTTTTCAGCCAATGTACACAACAGATGGATCAGTCGTGAAGATTTGAGTCTATAAGTTGACTGATGCCTCCAGTATTATTTCAGGATGGTGCGATTTCATATGTCTTTTCAAGCTTGATTTTTGAGTAAAACTTCTTCCGCATTCTTCACATGTGAAAGGACGCTCTCCGGTATGAGTGCGAAAGTGGATTTTGAGGCTGGACATAGAGTTTTGTAATTTGCCACATATTTTGCAAACAGGTATTATGCCAAAATCAGGATTTGAAACATAGTTAGAATATTGGTTTCCTGTAAAAAGTTAAAATGCCATCATATTAGTTTTGAAAGTTTATAACAGTCAATTAATAAATCTGTTAATATGTTTAGTAAGAATTTTTTGTAAAAGTAAGTAATTTTTTAAAAAAAAGTCACTATTTAGCAGGTAGTAAAAAAAACGTACTAAGAGTAAATGAAAGTTATCGTAAAGCAAGCAATCAAATCTGAATTTCAGGACAAAACTGGACTGAAGTACTTTCATCATAAAAGCAAAGAGTGGAGAGAAATACAAAAATAGATACCACATAAATTGTACACTGACATGAACAGAAATGTCTGAGGAAAAAAATGAAGAGAAGTTCAGTAAAAAAAAAGGAATAAAGCAACTAGCAAGCAAACAGAAACCCTTTCATCAGTGTAGAGGCAAAGAATGAAGATGAAATACAGAAAAAAATCAAAACAAATAAGGTACTAAAATAAACCAAAACACATTCATCACACGGCATAGACAAAGACTGAGGAAAAATATAGAATAAATCTTGTACTGAAATGAACAGAGTAGAGTCCGAGAATGAAGAGAAGAACAGAATAAATATACCAAAATGAGCAGAAGTACATTCATCAGCACAGAGGCAAACAATAAAGAAGAATACAGAAAAGAGACTGAATAAATTGTATACTGAAATAAACAGCAATAAATTTATAAGAGCAGGGACAAAGAATTAGGCAAAATGCAGTATAAATTCTATACTCAAATGAAGTACTTTCATCAGTGCAAAATATAGAATAAATTGTGCACTGAAATAACTAGAAGTAAATTCCTCAGCCCAAAAACAAAGATTAGAAAGAAATATAGAATAAAAGAGATACCAAAACAAACAAAGGTTTCTGCATCAAAGCAAAGGTAAATAATAATGAGAAGCCAGGTAACAGAATTTATTGAGTGTATCTGTAGCACTCTTTTCGTAAATTTAAATTTGTCTGACTTCACAATCAGCCAGAGATTATAATTGCAATGATTAAGCTTAATCTAAGATATATTTAACAGAATTTGCATAATTAATACATAAAACACAACATACAGACATAATACTCTAGTATTTATGTAAATTCTAACCTCTCCTTTCATAAAATAAACAAATTAAAATACTTAAATTAAAAATTATTTTATACAATTTTTAACCAGAAACTATTTTGTCCCTTGTTTTGTTATCCTTTTTTCATTTTTAGTATTGTACCTTAAAGTTAACAGAAAAAATAATTTTTTGATGAAATTAGAGAAAACTAACAAATAAAAACTTTCAAATGAACAATAAATTTACTTTTCAAAACCAAAGGAAATTAAAAATTAAAGAAATACTGCAAAACAAAACCTTGTAAAATTTTTAATGATCTGTTAAAAAAAAATATCAAACATATTTTTTTTCAAGAAAAAAGCATTTTTTTAGATAAAATTTAATTAATTAAAAGCAAGTTAAATTTAATGAAATTTCAGTTATACTCATAATGTATGAAGAATAAATCTTTTCATTTTATTTAAAAAAATAATTTTCTGTACCAAAAATTGCATTATTTAATGAAAATGTTTTAATAGCACACGTAAGCTATAACAAAAATGAATAAAGACAGATATTTTCTTTCAATGGACAACGTTTTTAAATTTAGAATTAGATTAGTATAAACTAATTTTTTTTATAAAAAAATTAATTTAAAATTTTTAGGCAAATAAATCTAAAAGTATTAATTTTAGAAAAAATTTCTTGATATATGGAGAGCATAAAGAAGAGAAAAATTTAAATGAACACCAGTAAATTTTGAAGAAATATATTGCATTATAAAAAAACGAGAAATGAAAATATTGACATCATGCAGAAAACAATTATAATGAAAACTGGTAGAAACAAGGGCGTAAACATTTCAGAAAAAGAGGGGGAACTATGATGTTTCTAAAATTTTTGTGTTTCATTTATTTTTTTTTTTAATAATCAAATGAATAATGAAATATCTCAAATCAAGTAGTCAAAATTATGATTTAACAAAAAAATTAATTCAATATTTTTCTTTTTCTGTACTCTTGGAAGTAATGGCTCCCAAACTTCTTTTGTAGTTGCCCAAAATTAAGTAGCCAGGTCTGCTTTGGAACCTCTTTTAAAACTAAAATAGTTTAATAAATATTTATTTTTTATTACATAAAATGCAATAAAGGTTGACTTTTCAAATGATTAAAATCTGAGGATAAGTAAATGGTTAAAGTGAAATACTGCTCTAAAATTCTTCTTCTTTTTTTTTTTGCTTAATTCACACATATTCCAAAATATTACGCTAAAAATATAAGTAGAAAAATAATATATTTTACAGGGCAAGTAAATTGTTTCATTAATCTAAAAAATTAAGGCACTATACTCTTGGTACAGTAGAAATTACATTATTAACATACATGTGGTGATATTTTGAATTAAATCATTAGAAAATTGTAGATGGTTATTTAGTCTGAGAGAATGAAAAACAGTAAAAAAAATGAGATTTAAATTTTGAGAAAACTTATTTGGCCTATGCATACATCAATGCAAAAAGTACTGTATCTGCATAATTTGCAGAATTGATATTTTTAGGTAAAAATTCCAAAATGTTCATGTGGTCCCGTCATTATATATCAAAAATCTCATAGATTTATCTTTAAACAGAGTGGTTATCTATAAAATAGAAATATGTAAAAAGATGACGAACACAGTCTAAGAAAAATTAATCCTCAAAATCTTAATGACCACATATTTCACCATTTTACAATAAATTTATCTCAAAAAGTGATCAAAATTTAAAATATGAAAGTATTATTCATATTTGGGAGCTTTGGTGACTTCCCAGAATAGCCAAGTTTGGGAACCTTTTCCTTTCGATACAGAATACATTCATAAAAACATAATATGCAATTTTCAAAATGAGATAAAAATGAAACAATCGGTAATTTTACATAAGTGCATAATATGTTTCAAAATAGCTTTAAGAAAATTTAGGAGAAAAAGTCATATGCATGATACTGAAAAAGCTAAATGATTCAATTCTCAAATCTGAAACATATTCTAAAGTATTAAGAAATAAATATCTAAATTTCTCCACACAATTTCATAAAGTATAGCACTTAATCATTAGAAATATAGTTATTAAAATAATGGCACAATAATTTAGCTTTAATATGCAAAATATGAACTAATAAACAAATAATTATTATTGTACTTTTACAGCAGAGAATTAATTTTACGTATGACACATATTCCTATCAGTTACATTTATGTAAAATTAATATTGTAAATAAAACTAAATTTACCGAATTGAAAGTAAGATTAATTTTCATAAAGAATTAAAATCTAAATTAAAATAAAATCTTTCCAAATTATCAAATAGAATTTATTTATAAATTATCAATTAAAAGTAATACTATACATAAAATTACATTTACTAAATTGAAAGTAAGAATGAATTTTCATATAGAATTAAAATCTAAATTAAAACAAGATATTTTACATTACCAAGCATAATTTATTAGTAAATCATTTTATAACACAACTTAATAGACTAAAAATAACTTTATAATATATTTCATTTAAAAATATAAAATCAGGGCTGCACAGTCACATTCAAAACATTATATTCAAATCCAGTTAATTACAAACTAGGCATTTGAGATGAAAAGAAAAAAAGGTTTTGACCTTATGAAAATTTAAACAAATTATTCATAATTAAGTAAATAAAAATATTGCTTGAAGGGATATTATGTCAAATATTTAAAATATAACTTACCAAAAATAATAAATTATTCATTACAAGCAATAATTTCATTAACAAAATTAATTTATCTGAAAATTAAGAATGTTATAATAAAATGCAATTTGAAATATAATACAATAACATACATTAAAAAAAATACATAACTTGAAATTATGTTTACTTAGCGATAATATTAAAGCTTTACTATGATTTAGTGAAAGTTTTAAACGAGCATAACAGTCTAAAGTTGGAGTTGAACATTTCAGCTACCATAGCTCTGTACAAAACAACAATACAACTGTGCAATAGAAAAAAACTCAAGTGATTGACATTAAATTTCAAGAAAAGCTGCTTCACAACTATAGTCTTTCCCTTGTTAATGCTATCAAAGCTAAAATAAAATTTCAAAAAATAATAATAAGATTAATTAATTATTTTTCCTTGCAATTTCTCAAAATTATTCGCTTATTACACAAAAATAACATATATATAAGAAT
This sequence comes from Parasteatoda tepidariorum, assembly GCF_043381705.1. Classification (NCBI taxonomy): domain Eukaryota; kingdom Metazoa; phylum Arthropoda; class Arachnida; order Araneae; family Theridiidae; genus Parasteatoda; species Parasteatoda tepidariorum. The sequence continues at coordinate 85,095,059 of NC_092209.1, read as the reverse complement.
CACAATTTTAATTTTTTTATCATTTGCCTTGATTTTTCAATTGCACAGCAAAATACATGCAAACATTTCAATTAAAAGCTTAATAAAAAATTTTTCCAATGGAATATTCCTAAAAGGCACTTATTTAGATTGTTATCAACATAAAATTCAGTTTTTAAAACTTGTTGGGAAAAAGGGTTTCATATTTTAAAAGAAATTAATTCAGACAATTTTTTTGCCAAACAGCACATTTTTTTAAAAGCTTTAAAGTCCTATTAATGTCAAATTATCCATATTTGCTAACGACTTCAAAGTAAATATTTCTCTTTTGCATATGCATTAATATTTTGTCATTAAAATTAATAAGGAACTTAGAATTATCTGTACTGTACAGTATTCTTAAACTGTGAGTCATAACTCTGATTGAGTCATTTTTAAAAAATTTATGTCATCTGATTAAGTCAATTTGGAGTCACGAAAAATCTATTTTCCAAACTTGAGAGGAAAAAAAACCTACTCACAAGTGTAAAAAAAAGAAGATAAATTAGTTCAGATCCTAAAAAATGTTTTGTACTTTCAACAATGAATTTAGCTTAGTAAAATCAATTTCAACTTTTTTTTATCAGGATTATATTTGGGAAACCCTGAAGTGGTTCCTATAGCCTAGTTGCTAAAATTTCTTCCTGAAATTAAGTTTTAAAAGCTGATTTTCCACAACAATTTTTTTATTTATTTAAATCAAGAATTCAATGGTAAATTCAATAACATTACATCATAAAATATTTTTGTTATGGAATTATTAAACTGGAAAATTCAAAGAGAATAAGAAAAGAAATATTATTTTAATTCACATATTACATATTGATGTAGCACATTATTGGAATAAAAAGGGTCCTTAAAAGTATAAGAAGCCCTTGTTTATAGCAACTACAGAAAAAATTTAATAATATTGCATTCTCAAGTACTTTACATCACCACGAACTTTTATTAAAAATAAACTTTGTGCACAAGTATAATATGCTTATTTTGTAGTTTCTTACAAATGTATTTAATGTGATGTCTCAGATATTTTTTTTTCTTTTAAAAATTTTCATCATTGACATCATTTAGACAAAATGCTAAACCTAAAATAATTGTCTTATAACATTCATTAAGCGATTTTTAATAGGCATAATAATAGTTGCTCTAAAAACCAGATATGTGACCCTGTAACAATTTAAAAAAAATATGCACTCAAGTAGCATGTGATACAATTTTTTAGAATATATGTAATTTAAGTTAGAGTAAAGATAAATTATAAGGTAAATAACTAAAAGTTGTAACATAAGCACAAAGATATTGATGAGTTAGCAAGTTGTCTCTTCTTTATAAGACTTTTTTTAATCACTGACGGTTCTGTACGTAAAAAGTGGTATTTTAACCTGCAGTCTTCCCTGCGTAGAAAACCCAGTTTTTCAATGTTATTAGATGGGGAAATAGTGCATTGGGGTAGCACAAAATTGGGGAGAAACATTCCCTCATTTTTACCCATTTGCTAAACCGCTAGTCGGTTAAAGAACACAAAATTTCTTCATCTTCAGATACTACTTGATTTAATTACAATACTAAAAAATTACATGACTAAAATTCTCCGATAAGCCATAAAGTATACTTCTTAAATAAATATGCTGCATATTTTGTTACATAGGCAGAGAAATGATTGCAAGTGGAAGTGTGATGGTCGGCTATGATCGGAATCTTTGCAAACCTCAACCCGATCAGTGCCGACAAAAATGCTTCCATGCTGGTCAGGTATTAGTGATAGATCCCTCAAAATCACAAAACAGCACAAGCAAAACATACAAATAGTTAATATAACAGGTTGAAAATAAAATATCTAAAAATAACAGTTGGAAAGGAAAAGTTATTTAATAAGATTATCTTTTATAGCTCAGTTTTTCGTATAAAACAACGAACAAATAGAACAGCAAGCAAACAGAAAAAGTTAAACATGTAACCTTCAGAATTCATATAGCACTTACTGCCAGTGTCTGACTTATGTAAACTTTTAAGCAAGTTGAATTGTTGCTGGCATTAATTTGGACTGGTAACTTGAAAGACTTAAAAAAGAAGATAGCAGAGAAAGTGGGAAGGAAAGAATCAGCAGGACTTTCAATGTTTTTTTTTTAATTTCTGAACAAAGGTAAACAGATAAAATAAGATAATTGGATAGCCCACACGGGAGGTTGAGAGCATCCTATGAAATAGATTATGTCAGTTTATATATAGGTTTTGAATATAAGGTAACTTGTTAAAAGAAAAAGAAACAAATGATCTTAAAAATAGCTAGTTCTAGTCATCAAATAGATAAAAAAAGGCTTAAAAATAGAAAAAAAATCCTTTATTAAAATAAGAATTTTAATTTCAAACATCTCTTTCCTGAATATATACATAATTGTATTTAAAGATGCACATTAAAAAAAAAGAAAAAAAAATCAAGATTCAATTTTCATGAAAATTTGAAAAGAATATTAAGTAGGGAAAACACATGGTAAAAACAATATTGTAGGGATATTAAGAGTGACAATAATAAAAGTAAAAATAACAGAAAAATTTTATTTAAAAAATTACCCAATACTACTAATAATAAGTCTTTAAAAGTTAAAGAAATACTGTAGAATGTAAAATAAAAATACCATAAAGAGAAAATTTTTTATTGCATCACTGAAAGTGTAAATGAAAATAAACAAAACATAAAAAACATTTTTTTAATATAGCAAGGATAAGTAATTTATTACATAATTTTATATTAGTAATTTTTCTTTTGTTTAGTAACAACTAATTTAAGGAAAATATCAAAAAAAATTATATAATTTTTTTAAACACCATGATTGCAAAATCTCAGATAACTACACAAAAATTGCAATAAAAGAATTTGTGCAATTGGCCAGTATTTTGTACAGCTTGGTCAGTCACCATATAAGCATGTTATAACGTTAAAATAAAAAAAATTTAACAGTGATCTGTATTAATGATGACTAAAACAATTGGCGCTACTATGCTTAAATGCATATAAAGGATGTTAATTTTGTATTGTAATCAATGCCTTTCTGAAACAAAAAATTTTCTTAGGAAAAAAATACAAGTTTTTGTAGTACACTCCATTAAAATAATAACTGGAAAAGAAACAATTGAACACTTTTTCAAGAAATAAAATTTATCTTATATAATTAGCTATGAAAAAAATTAATAATCAGAATGTATAAAAGCATAATGTTCTAAAATCTTCGAATTTAATTATCAAAAAAATTATTTAAACTCAAGTAAAAAAATCAGGGTTTCTTTCCAAATTTAAAAAATATCATTTATCACAAGGGCTTATTCCTATTCACAAATTGGAAAAAAAAAATGCAATGTTCTTCAAAATAATTTTATATAGCTATGTTAACTAGCAATGTTTTTGATTGAATACGCAAATATCTTTCTTTCCAAATAATCAGAATAAATCAAACAAAAGAAATGAGGTTTCATTAACAAAATTAAAAGCAATTCGATATTCAATTTATTAACTTAATAAACAACGTTCAATATATATATATAACTTTCATCATTCCACACATTTTTATAAGGGAGCCATGTCTTTTTTTTAAGATTTGAGATAACTGATTTATACAAACACATTTTTTTAAAAATATAAGACAAAATGAGTATTATAATAAAATAATATTTTAATGGTATAAGAAAGTATGAGCAAGAGATTAGGATATCATTGAATTATGCCTATTTTTCAGACATAAGTGAGCATAATCTTATATAATAGATTTTATTAAGTACAAAAGCTATAATAAGCTAAAAGGGTCAGGATATCATCACATAAAATAAAGTAATAGAGCTAATACTATGTACAACTCAAAAAAGTTAATGTATTTTTAGTAAACAAATTGATTTTTTTAAAGCCCAAAAATACTTAAAAAAAACCTGAGAGGCATGGCATATAATAGGTTACATAAAAGAAAGAAGAAAAAAAATTTAATAAAGTTTGTATTGTCCAGCTATCACAAGAACTCCTCCCAACTGAAAACTCAGAGGTTGTCCACTGCTATGGTATCAATAATAAAAAAATTTCTAGTGGAAGAGTAATGACAGGTCTCTTTTAATCTAAACTAATGTGAAACAGTTTTCCCCACAACCCTATAAAAAGTGATTTACCTTCATAATCATGGTAACTACCAGCACTGGAAGAATTCTTGTGATAGTTGGACAGTGCAACACAAAACCCAAAATGGTTACTGCATTAATGCATGCTTAAATAAACTTAAAAGGACAAAATGTAACAAAGTTATATACAAGATTGTTTATACATAGAATACATAATTTAGGTAAAACATTGAACTTAATTTTTAGCATTTAACGTGATAGTTTTATAACACTTATTATTAGAAATGAAAGAATTTTTGCAACAGCCCACTGCGGACCAGGAAAATACGGTGATTAAGCCTCCATAATTTAGTGATCAATGGTTTGATGGTGACAATGTGGTCAGTACTGCACACTTGCAAACTTTTTTACTTATCAAAGAAGCTGCTACCCATTGATCTAAAGCTGAGAAGACTTCAAGTCACAATCAGGAATACACTTATTATTAACAAATTTTTTTGTTTCAATTGATGCACTAAACTAACTAAATAATCTTTTTTTTCAAGTAAGCAAGTTTAATATTTCAGACCCATTTCCCTCCTGCAAAGAAAACCTTAACATAGAGTTGACACTAAAATTTAAGGAATTTGTTATATAAAAAGCAAACAAAGTTTTCTTTGTTAAAGTTAGGCAAAAACTACCTTAAAAAGGTTAATATAAATAAAGACAAAATCACAATATATATTTTCAAGAGTTTAAGTGAATAAATTTCTTAATATAACAAGATAGATTAAAAAAAAAAAAAACATTTAAAAAATTCTTTGTGTGTAAGAGGCACTTATTTAATGAAGTTAAACACCATATAAACATTTACAGTAATAACAATTTTCAGTAATTCAAACAAATATAGTGCAATTATTATATTGAAAAGAAATCTTAGGAATTTTTTTCTCTTAATTGTAAATGCAGCTCTTCCTTCCATGGGGTAAAATTATTAAGGAAGCTCAATTGTTGAAGACTAACCGATTTCCATGAGGTAAAATCATTAAATATCTCTAGATCTTATGGAATTAATCACTTTTATAAGAGCAGAAATAGTGTTTTAAAATTTTTGATTTGTCAGGGGATTAATAGTTTCTAGAACTTATTAAAACTGTCAATTCATATCATATGAGTGAATTGAAGTTCCATCGATTCATTACAAAGACTAGAAAATAAACTCTAGCACTAGCAAATTATTTTCTGGGAAAAGTTTGAGGATTGAATGCAGTGATATATCAAGATGAAAATATAAATATGATAACCAGGACAACTTTTGATCCAATGATTAGATTTTAGGGCATTAAGTCACATTTTTAATGGTTTGAGGAATTTTTTATGGTTAACATAGCTTACGTAAGGTGCGTTAATAAACACAGACATAATTTAAGTTACAAAATCTCAGACACTTTTTTTTTGAATAAACATGCCTTAATTAGTGTAACTTTTTTTAATCAAAAACACTTAAAAGCGGCAACGGATACTCATTAAAAAGTCCTTGAGCTTCTTCAGACTGATTTTAACAAATATCTTCAATTTTTTTGTAACGGTGGAACAAATTTTACTATAAATTTTTAAGTTATACTTTTTTCTCACACACAAAATATGTTACAAAATATTTATACTTGCTATGGGAGTCAATAATAATTTTTTTTTAAAAAAATAGTTATTAAAAGATCAATTTAAAAACAAAACAAAAAAAGATTTCTCGGACATTTTCCTGATTTTTTCTTTTCCTGCATTTTGGTATCAATTCTTGCAAATAACCTAAATAGAAATAATTAATCATAAAACAAATCTATAAAAAATAATTATACATTGTGAAAAATCAGGGACTTCTAAACAGTTTTATGAAAATAAAAGGGTATTACTATGAAAATAAAGCATTTACAGATCTGAAAGTGAAGATAATGTATTAGTTTTTATGAAAAGAAAGTAAGTGAGACAGCATATGCTCCTTTCTAGTGAACTGTTTCTTGCAAAAGCAACATGTAAATGGTTTCAATCCTTGATGGCACTTCACGTGTGTTTTAAGATTCCCCATTTGGGAGAAACTTTTGCCACATTCTTTGCAACTAAAAGGTCTCTCCCCGGTGTGAGACCGAACATGCACACTGAGGCTGTAGTTGGAACGGAATTGCTTGCCACAGATATTACACGGATGATGAGTACTACCTTTAGGAACAGAACCAAAATCAAAAACTGAAACATCACTGAACTCTAAAATGAAGAAAGCAACGTAAGTGTTAATTAGAGAAAGTAAAAGTCATTAGTTGAAAATTTTTGCTTGTGAAACATTTTTATGTTAATGAATAAAAATACATATGTAAATTCTCAAGAGTTCTTTTTTTCAATTGATTTCAACAAAATACAAAAACAGTTTTACTAAAAAAGATCACATTTAACCACTTCAACATAATCTTTTTATATTTTTTCGTACATCGTCGATTTTGCACATTTTCAAAAACAAGCATTCAGACCTAACCAGAAAAAGCAGCCAAATAACTTTTTGCGCCACATAAGCATTTGATGTTACAAATAGCAGGTTTTAACACTCTTAATAATTTATTTAACCAGATAATAAGGAAAAGTAGATGGTCACGAACCAGATACACAGGAACCTATTGTATTAAAAAAAGAAACTGGTTATACAGAATAGATGTCTATTTTCCATATGGGCAACCACAATAGGCAGTGATTCTCATAATGAAAGTTACATTTATAATATCATGTATTATTTAGAGGTAGTGAGTAAAAACAAAAAACATTCCTAGAACACCTCATTGTAAACCGCGGGGGTCAGAGAGGTTAAAGTTCCACAATTTTATGACCAACACCAAGTTTATGAAAATGTGGCCAGTATTGCGCACAGGCCACCTTTACTTTCCATACAAGGTGGCACCCATTGATCTCAAGCAGGCAGGGCTTCAAGGCGCTACTGGAGATTGAACCCCTAGCTTTAAATATTGACAGTTCTGTGCTGTAACCCTTGTAATTAACTTAATCAGATGTAGTAAGAATCAATCACAATTTTACTTTAATATTCAGTCGTTTTCAGAGTAAAAATTTTTTCAAAAAAACAAAGTAGTTTAATTGAAAGGACAAGAAAAAATTATTTGGGGATTAATACATAACAATTTTTAAATCAATTTAATTCCATTAACTCACAAAAACATACAAAGGAAATGAATAGTATCACAAAAACAAGCTTAAAAATATTAAGACAATATTTAAATTACGACATACATATCTGAAAAATATTTAGTGAGCTAGCATTGACTATTATTACAGTTCTGGATTATGTATAGAAGCTGTATGAGATAATAAACGCTGCTTTGTGGTAAAGCTTTTCATACAAATGCTGCACATAAATGGCTTCACTCCACGATGACTCCTCATGTGCGTTTTAAGATTTCCAATTTGAGAGAAGTTTTTTCCGCATTCTTCACATTTGTAAGGCTGTTCACCAGTATGTGTTCGAGAATGCAGTATGAGGGCACCTTTGGAAGGAAATACCTTGCCACAGATATTACACGAGTGAAAAGAGTTCACATTAAGAAAGGTGCGGAAAATAGAATTCGTAACATCTCCAATTTCTAGAAAAAAGCAAGCATCAAAATAAGAATATTAAACATATTTAACTAATTGAATGCACAATTATTTTGCAATCATTATATACAGGATTTACAATATTTAAAAATAGAATTTTAAATCTTTATATACAGGGATCAAAAAAGTTCAAATATATGTAACAGAAATAGCTAAAAATTCCTCTGTGAAATATGTTCAAGAGACACACTAAATCATACACAAAATCTTAAAAGGAACCCCACTTTTTTATAGTCTATTTGGATTCTCCAGAAAAAAATATCTCAATTTGTTTTGCAGGTCTTAACATCTTGTTTAAAAACTGTGCTGTGATTAGAAAATGAAAAATAGGATAAAAAAATAGTTTAAAATAAAATAAATATCAGTCAAAATAGTTTTTGATATTTTAAGAAATGCATGTTAAATCAAAAGAAATAAAAATTGAAATTTAGAAAAACCTAATAAATGACTCAGTCCCAATTGGAATCTAGAAGGAAAAAAAAAGTCTCATTAAACGATAGAAAAATAAACATTATAATAAGAATTTTAAAATATCAAAATGATTCATTGCATATTTCAGGCTACTACAATTTTAAAAAAGAAATTTTTAGAATCCGTTTATTTAATGTATTTCTTCATTTGATAGAATCTGCTAATTTACCAATTAACAGATTAGTAAATTTTCTGTTAATTAGTAAATTATGTATGGTATGTTGTAAGTTAAAATGTACAGATTCCAAAGGGATTATGTACATTTTAAAAGTAAAATTCCAGTTCGAAGAACTGAAACAATATTTGTACCAAAACAAAAAATTAAAATCATAAAAATGGAATATACAAGTAAGAATATACCATAAAAAATATACAAGTTCAGCAATCACCATAATAAAGATCTAATAATATTATAACAGTATTTTTAAAAATAAACAGAACCTATTTTAGCCAGAAAACAAAATTCCAATTCAAAAGAATTGTTTCAATAATTGCAAACTAACAGAGGTTAAGAAAATCATTTTAACTAGCGTTTTAAAATCAAAATATATATCAACATTTTAAAAATACTCACATTAAAATAGACATGTTAAATAAAATATTATTGACAGTGACATCTCAGAATGACACGCTTTTGTGCCAATTTCGTCACAGATGCCACTGAATTAAGTAGAATTTCATGACATAGAATTATGTTTATGATGTTATGTTTCATAACATTTATTAAACATAAAAAACAATATAATGAAAACGCATTACAACATGCAAAACGTAATTTCTTAGTTTTATAAAAAAGTTAAAAGAACAGCCGCACATTCCAAAATAAGCAAAGTCATCGATGCAATATGCGATCCTACAATGCTTGGTTCTCGACATCCTCGCCACCCTCATCTCCAAGGTAATGACCAATTGTAGAGGACGTGACAAGAACTTTTTCCTGCACCTCAAATGCACAGTTCTAATAGTCCCGTCTCCCTCAGGTATTAGTATGAGAACAAGAGCTTTCCTCCACATTCAGCAAAGACAAAACTCTAGCTCAAAAAGTAATACATTTGCCTCTTTCATCTTAAGAAGTTTTCTTATGTGTCTAACTTCATGATAACTTTTTAAATCTACCAAACATTCTTTTGACCATCTGACCCAAAATGAATCTGAACTTGTTGATATTTCCGAACTTAAATTAGTGATATTTGCTTTGCCTTATTGTTGGTCAAAAACAAAGTGGATTAACACATGCTTCAACTCACAGAAAATTGTAAATCAAATCAAAACGTAATTTTTTAATCTTATAAAAAAGAAGTCCCATATTCCAAAATAAATGTAATTTATGTTAATCAGTGAATGCCTTTGTACCCCACGATTCTTGGTTCTTGACACACTACAGAACACTGGGTGCGATGGCTTGGAATTTAGGAACCTCTGCCACAGAAACTTTCTTAAGTTTGAGAAACCAAATTAAACCGAAATTAGAGTCCCTTACAATTCCAGAATTTCTTCGTTTTCACTGATCTGTCAGAACCCTGCTAAATGCTTTCTCACATAAAAAGAGAACCAATGAATGATTAATTAGATAAACCAATAAATAATTAACTCCTTCACATCCAAATTTTATTTTTTCCTTTGTGACCTTGACAGCAATTGATACACATAGCCTTATATACAATATACAAGCATATTTTACAATTAAAATAGTAATAAAAGTTATTAACCTTAATGAAGCATAATAGTGAATAAAAAACACAATTTTACTTAAGATCTTTATGGCAATATATTTACATCAAAATGCATCTAATATTTGTTTTACATATCCATTAGATAAAAACTATGTAATGTCTTTAACATGCGGTAAGTTAGAGAGATAACTTAGCGCATGTTTAAGACATAACATAGTTCTTATCTAATTAATCTGTAAAACAAATATTAGATGCATTTTGGATAATACATTTGCTGTAACTATCACATTTTAAGCTTCAGTTAGTTAATATTTGATATTATCACACTTTTGCAATTCAACAGACAACATAATGTGGTTGCAACACAAAGCAAACGAGACTAGAATACATCACTTCAGAATAAGAAATTATATAAGAAAGGTGGAAAGTTTTAACAACCCTTTTCAATAGATTCCATAGTAAAGGAAATTTTTTTTACAAAACAATTATGTTACAAAAGCTATGATAAATTATGCTTATAAGCATGACATAACATATTTCTTTTTGTAGTAAAACGTTTCATACAAACATCACAAGCAAATGGCCTTACACCAGTGTGTATTTTCATGTGTGAATTAAGATTTCCTTTCTGAGAGAAATGTTTGCCACATTGTGTACACCTATATGGGCGTTTCCCTGTATGGGTAAGAATATGACGCTTAAGATTGGCCATGGAGGTAAACAATTTTCCACAGGTATCACATTTGAAATAGTGGTCACCAAAATTAGAGTGCAAAACCTTCCTTGTATTAAAATTCGCTAAAAAAAGAAAGAGAAAATATCAATAGAAAAATAAAAACTAATTTTTAAACAAGTATTAAGGCAATGCCAATCCTTAACGTCATTTTTAAGAAATCTTACTAATTGATGTTTTTCATCCAGCTTTTTCATTAGTGATTATACAGATTTTGGTAGCATTTTTACTGGTTTAAATATTAATCTCTCAATACTTAATGCGTTTACATGTTTTACTTCATTTTCGACAATGTTTTTAGAAATATATGTATGTAAAAAGAGTAGTCATTAGAGAACATCTTGCAAATATGTAATAACAACAAAGTTTTTGACTAATTAAAAAGTTTCCATGCATTAATTATGTAATAAGATTCATTAAAAAAAAGCAATTCTTTTCCTGCAGTATATACATAATTACGAAACTAATATTTAATAAACAACTTTGAAATAGAATTAAAACATTTCTGCTGAATTTAGATGTTACAATTTTGAATAAATAAATATAACTTCACAAAAAATAAAATTTAAATGTACAGAAAAACATGTAAAATTACAATTCATATAGACATTTAAAATATAATGTAATGTTGTAATAGTATTTTCCAAATTTATTATTTTTTTTTTTAGAGTTCATTAAGTTTATCATAATACTTTATTTTTTGGTCACCAAATTTTGAGGCCATTTTTATAACATATGAAATGCAATATGCTTTTTTATGCATTGTCACAAATAATGATACTTATAAAATAACATTAACACTAAAATGGCTATAATGTAAAAGCAAATATCTTTGTATAATATGCAAAAAATCATTTATTTGCAAAAAAAAAAAATATTTATAAAAAAGGAATAAGAAAGAAAGATAAATTCAAAACATTCTGATGTATGATAATCAAAATCAACAAAAGATGAAATTAGAATGAAAGTTTTCTGATAAAAATATTAAAGATAACTATTATAAGCACAAATATATACAAAAAGAGAAAATATAACTATCCAGACAAAAACAAATAAAAGTGAAAATATTGCACACAAAAAATTTAAATCACAAGTTGAATCAGCAAAGTTCTAGATGAAAACCAGTTATTCTTTTATTGAAAAATTCTAAATAGAATACATATTGAGTTCAAATGATTTACAGGAAAAGAAAGGGGGTAAAAAAAATTATTCCACATACAATACAAGAAAGAAAGATTAGAACTGTTTGAAAAAGTCAAGATTGTTGGTTGACAAGCATCACTAAAAATCAAATAAGAATAAAATATTCTAATAAATAATGTTAATATTGCACAGAAAAAAACCCATTCAGAACACCTGGATTCAACTGCAATTTAAGTTCAATTTTTTAATGAAGGCATAGCATAGAAATTACAACTAGAAATAAAATGCCTAATATTAAAGACTATGTATAGTAGCTGCATGATTCAGCATGCCCTGTTTCGAAGAGAATCTTTTCATACAAACATTGCACGCAAATGCTTTAACTCCAGCGTGACTTTTCACGTGTATATTAAGGTTTCCTTTTTGAGTAAAACTTTTACCACATTCTTCACAAATGTAAGGGCGTTCTCCAGTGTGGGTACGAAAATGTATATCAAGAAGAGAACTAGCAGTGAATGTTTTGTCGCAGATACTACACTTGTGGGCAGTTGAGACAAGACTAGAATTGGAAGCCCCATATAAAACCAATTTTCCTAAAAGTAGAAAATCCAATTATAAAAACGTGAAAAAATAATATTTTTATATTTAGCACAGAGAAAAGAGTACTTCATTCCACAGAAAACACCATATTGAAGACAAACATTAAGTCACAAACAATACAAATGGATACAATACTAGATACAATACTAAATACAATACTAGATACAAATGGTTAAACCAGTCTAGGATTGTCCTGTTTGGTGAAATATTTCTTATGGATAGTTTTTTTTTTTTTTTGTGACATTTTAGGGAGTCAGTGAAAAAAAAAAAATATATATATAATCAGCAAAAAGTTGGTTTTAAATTTCAAAAGAACATATCAGGAAGTTTTAATACTTTTAGATTAAAATTATTTTACAGCAATATTGTATCTTTTATGATGTGAAAATTATGAGCAGCTCATTAAATAATTTAAAAATGCCAATTTTGTACTTCTTAATATTGCTTCTGCATAGGATTTTTTTTGAAAAGGCTCTATTGCAATGCATTGTTATTTGAAGCACATTTTATAGATAGTAAATTATCTAAGAAGTAATCAAATAAATATTTTTCTTTTTTTTCTTCACAAGAGCAATTTTATTTTTTTGAGTTTAGCAAGAGATTTAGAATATTCATTGATAATGTATTAGATTAAGTACTTCATCGACTAATGATTCTTTTACTATTTATTGACTCCTGTTACATTGTACATTTTACGACGTAAATATGGCTATCATTTGTTATGGAGTCAGGACATTTGACAAACTTCCAGCCATTGTATTCTTTTAACAAGCATTAGAGATTCATGGTAATATAGTTAGATATTGTACTTATTAAGGATATTAAAATTTTTAAAAAAACAACTAACATTACTTATTAAACTCATTAGGTTTATGTTTATGTATAATTTTGAATTTTTTACTCTTTAATAACTCCTAAGATAATTATGAAAAATTCATGCATATATTTCAGTTGCATGATATTAAACTGACTAAGCAGCATCAAGAAATTTTTTTTTAAGAATTCGCTAATCATTGGAAATTTGTATCATTCTTCATATTCTAGATTCATAAGGGTATTTTTATTAATTTACTCATCATTATAGGATTTTTTTTAATAATAGTAGTTATTTTTTTCAATGGAAAGTTTTCTTAGTAAATTGTAGGCTGATGAAAAATAAAACTATGTTTTAATGTAATTTTAAAATAATCTAGTATAAATGTAATGTAGTAAGCAAAATAATATAATTCATAGTAAACAATAAAATTTTTTTGTAAATATTTAAAATTTTAATTGATGATAAATTGGAGTCACATACAATGTAGATTTATTCTTAAATAGGTAAAATTATCGTACAATATATTAATTTGTCTGACAGTAAAATTTTTAATAGATTTTGAGTTTGTTAAAAATCTATCATTAAATTTTATTTTGGTCATGAACATATAATGAAAAAAAATCACAGGTAATTATATATATATATTCTCTAACCGACTATGATTTTCTTTAAAGAAAAACTGCGACATAGTACTAATAAACTTTTAATTTATAATGACGTCTCAGAAATGTCATAGCTTTGTTATGTCATTCTCGTCATTGACGTCTGAGTTAAACAAAAGAAGAAACATCAGTATAAACATTAATTCACGTTTAGTATTCAACATAACCATCAAAATTTATATATAACAAGAATGAAATATTTATGCAACCATTATGCATTAGTAAGACAGAAAAACTTCAGGAAATTTTAAAAGCAAATTTCGTTTTGCTGTTTTTGTTCCTAAATACTTGGTTCCATCATTGTCAATTAGATTAATAGATTTCATTAAGAAAAAAAAACTCTTTATTTTGAGAAAAACACACAAATTAGAATAAATAAATTTTCTATTTTATTTCTGTAACCAGAAAATGTGTGCATTTTTAAAATGTCACATAACATGTTTTGGATGCAATTTAAGGTTTAAAGAGACATTTAAGTAAAATTGAAAACAAAATATATTTTTTTAGAGCACATTAGATACATTTTTAAAAATGTCACGTAAAACGTTGAGTAAAATTTTTGTGAAAATGAAAATAATTTTTCTTCTTGAACATGTCTACATGTTTTCCCCCTTTAACAGACAAAAATATAAAAATTTAGAAAAACATTTAAATTTTTTAATCAACTAATTGCTTATAAGTTTTATTCAACCAAAAAATTTGCGCACTCTCAAGTCTCTCGACATGTATCTCCACTAAGACCTTCAAATACAGAGTAAAATTTAATACAAATAGACATTTAAACCAATACTCAAAATAAATATTCCATAAAACATTTAATTTATTTAAATTTCAGTTTTGAGAAGAAAAAAATTATGATTTCTTTTGAAAAATTAGGTTGACACATGTTATGATGAATTAAATGCTGATTTTTAGATGCTAATTTTCATGCTAAGTATTGTTCTTCTACTAAATAGCATAGAGATATAAACAGTTTAACAGCAGTAAAACACATTATGGATAATTAAAGCATAACACTGACAAATTCTAATAATCATTGCTTTTTTAATATTTTTAAATTATTTTAATGATGCATTAGGCAGTTTGAATTTTCAAGAATAAAACAAAGTTTTTTAAAAAAGGAAACAATAGTTAGTTTAGTAACAGTAAAAAAATTTGTTATGTAAAAGCAAAAAAATGAGTTAGGCATTTAAGAGGGAAAAATATTAATGATCCAACAATTTAAAAAATCTGATACTATCTCTTTCCTCTTCAAAATCGTATGATGCTGGAAAAATAGATTTCAAAATTAAATCTACAATTTTGTGAAATAACTAAAGCTAAGAACTGTACAACAAACTTAACAAAGCATACTATGATATTCATTCAAACTTAATTTTTATTTCAGAATAATTCACTTATGATTTGATCTACAAATGTTTAACAGGTTGAGTGTCTTCCTCACTTTGTTTTAAGTAAATGATTTTGCAGAAAAGTAACTATTAAATTACTTGACCTACAGATGTTTATTATTGTATATACTAAGCACTGAAGAGTTTTGGATGAAAGTTACAAGTGGATGGCTATAACCTATACGTGTTTAGTTCTTGCATGATACAACAGGCGATTCTTTGAAGTGAAGCGTTTTCCGCAAAAATCACAAACAAATGGTTTTTCTCCTGTATGAATTTTAAGATGTGTATTAAGGTTTCCTTTCTGAGCAAAGCTTTTACCACAATCTTTACAGCTATATGGTCGTTCTCCCGTATGAATGCGCATATGCTTCTCGAGGGTTGATTTGGCTGAAAAAAGTTTGCCACATACTTCACATTTGAGAACTGATAGGCCACAGAGAGAGTTTGAAGCATCAACAGAATGAAAAAACACTGAAAAAGAAGAAAAAATTTTAAAAATCTCTCTTTTATTATGAGGTAGGAAATGAGAGGATTAAAATTATGTGGTAGGGAAAAAAATCAAAGTAAAAAATAGAGTACATATTGTTTCAGGTTATGGTTTATTTTAAAGAATATAATTAACTGAATTACATTTTAATTACTACATACATCACACTATATGATTAGAAAGAAAGTATTTCTTGAAAATACCAAATAAATAATCTCAGACCAGTCCTGTATAAATATATGGGTTATAAATTTTCTACCATGATAGCACAGTAGTTATCCATACCATAAAGAGGTTAATAGGAAAATGGCATCCTGATTGTGTCCTAACTTTCTTATAGAAAAGTTAGAACATTGTTAGCATTGTTAGTATATAAATTAAAGTATCTGCTGTTAAACAATGTAGAAAATTGGTTCCATAGGAATGCATCTAATGACCATAACATTTCTTTTTTAATGTTTACATTAAAGATGCAAGGAATTGATGATTTCACAATGACAAATGAGAAGTTGTCCTTTGTGTAGGACTGGGGATCTATTCACAGTGGATACTTTAAGCCCACCCTCCTTAAGTTTGATGAACAATAGTTAGCCTTGGAAGTAAAGTCAAGCAGAGGAAAATATTGACCACATTGTCACTATCATGCTATTGGTCTAAAAATTGTGGAGCCCTATCCTCCAAGACCCTCTCGGTGGACAACAGGTTGTTGCAAGAGTGCTTCCATTAGTCCGAAATTTTTACGGACATTGTCAAATATGAAAAGGAAAACACTTTTCAAAGGCTGTTTTAGCTGCAGTTTACCGAAGATTTTACACTATTCTTGAATTAAAAGGACACAACTTAAATTTGTAGCGTCAATTAAACGAAAGTTCCAAAACAAAATAAAATAATAATAATAGAGAAGTCTTATAAACACCTTTCATTTATCCATTTCAATGTAATTACTCCACAATCGAATGCATCATAATACAATGAAAAATAAATAGCTACAGCAAACATTATTTCATGATATTCTTTTAGTTAAAGCATTGCACAAGAATAACAACCTTCAAACTACACATGTTCAGATGTCAAGTGACTCATCAAGCTACGCTTCGAAGAGAAACGTTTTGTGCAAAAATTGCAAGCAAATGGCTTCAATGTGTTGTGAGTTTTTGCGTGGGTGTTAAGGTTTCCTTTTTGGGAGAAACTTTTGCCGCAATCTTTGCACCTATACGGACGTTCTCCAGTGTGAGTGCGAATATGCACATCGAGGATGGATTTGGCTGCAAACAGTTTGCTGCAAATTCTACACTTGTGAACCAGGAGGCCACAACTGGAATTCGAAGCATCATCATATTGAAAATTCACTAAAAGAGAAAAAAAAAACATTAAAAAAAAAAAACTAATTTCAGTTATCAATTTCATAGCAACAAATGCAATAATAGACAGGAAAAAAAATTAAAATTGTAATTCACGGAAAAAGTAGTTATTCTCATTAGGAAATTCTGTATTTTCCATTAAAATGAAGAATATTTCAAATACATTTTAAGCTTAATAATAATTTTAATAACATTTGAGCTCAAGAACTTAATTAATTATCAAATGTTTGAAAATCAGCGTTTTTAGTTTTGAAGGAAATCATGAAATTAAACTGGAAGCAAGTAGAAGTTTAACTACTGGAAAGAATGGGGTGTTTTATAATTACCACCCTTATATACATATTTTTCTTAAATTAAAAACATTATTTCAGTCAGACACATCAATATCAATTACAGTGAAGGTGAGATAAAAAACATTTCTAAAATAATTACCTCTACTTTTCATCAGCGTCATAAGACAGTGTAAATAATTTCCAGGACTTTTATTAGAATTTTACAGTAATTTATCTTGATAATTATTTTTCCTTAATTAAATATTAACTAGCGACACTTAATAAATTGTTTTTAAAAAAAAATTTCAAAAACATATATACCTATATACTAAGAGTTATGATTGCAGAACACCCTGTAATACCTTACCTGAATATCAGTGTTTCCCAAACTTATGACTTTTGTGTACCCTTTCTAAATTTTTCGTAACGCTGTGCACCATTAATTAAAAAATGAATGCATTTTCTATTATAAAAAAATTGCACAAAAGTTAAAAATCACAACTGGCTGTTGACACCACTAATTATTAACTGTTAACTCTGCAAAAAATGGCCAATAGAAAAATAAGATTGTAAATTTTCATGGCTAGGTTTGTTTTTAAATAAAAATTACTGAGATTTTCGTTTGTTGCAAGATAGTTTGCATAAGAACGTGTACCCTCTCTAAACTGTTCCCGTATCCCAGGGGGTATGCGTACCACACTTTGGTAAACACTGCCTTAGACCAACAAAATAATAAAATTGCTCTCAATCGATAACATTTAAATCGAAAATCCACTTACTTGACAGGAAACTTTCATTCCACGTAACTTAAATCATACAAAAAAATGGCAACTAATTTTCTTTTAAATAAATAAACTTATTTTATTAACATATTCAAATAAATTTCATAAAATAGTTGATCATTTTTCAAACTGCAATTCTCAATCTAAAGAAGTAATGATATTTAACAGTTTAATATATTAAATATTTTACACACAACAGTTAAATATATTACATTTTCAAATAATAACTTTCTGGTAAACATTTTACACTAATTTTTAGGAGAAACTGCCAAAATAAACAAATTTTCTCACCTTTCATAGAATAATCACCATAAAAAATTAACACTTTAAAAAGGTATATATTCTTCTAATCTATTTAAATTGAGACAAAAAATGCTTACTCTCCTAGTCCAACTAGTTTTATTTTAATACAAATGTACAACTCACAAAGTAGATTTTGATCGATCAGAACAAATTTCTTTTTATTGTGTTACATGTAATCACCGGAATTCATACTAACCACAACAATGTTCAATAAATCTTAATATTAATAAGATTTAGATTAAAAAAAATTAAGTATGTCTTTTAAAATACAATAAGGCCTTCAAACTTTATAAAAAAAATTAAATTTGGCATTAAGGAAACGTGAAAAATAATGTAACTGAAGTTATTCAACCCATTATAATGCCGTGGTAAGTATATTTCCCATCGATTTCACTAACTTTTAAACTTTGAAGGGAAGCTACTTCCCCACCTGCAAATTGTGTAGCCCGTTTCTAATAATAACTTTTAAAAAATAAGAAAAAATAGTGATGAAAGGCTTTGTTCACATAATTGCGGGTAATATATAGTTTGTCTATGGTAAGAACTCCCCCTGCCACAGTCTGAGGCCGTCTGCTGTTATGGAAACAAAAATTGCAGATTTCAGGGAGGGTAGCTTCTCTTCACTCTAGGGCTAACACAGTAGACCAAAGAAAAAGATTCCCTTTCTCTTGCCGACCCGAGCCAACACCTGTCCTATACAATGATCCCACATCCCTACTTGAAATAGTTATACCTCGTTACCATAGTTACCTCTATAGGCGAATGGGTAGGAGAGTTCTTACCTTTTTATGGCTACCGGGGCCGGTACCCCCTGAAGACGTCAGCTTCCGTGGTCATATTTCATTTTTATTTCCATCATTTTCTTTTTCTTTATAGCACATTTATTTGTATGACCATTTCTCTTCGAAGTTATAAAGACAGAAGATCGAGTTTAAGACCAAATTTTTTACAATAGGTTACATTTATGAAGAAAAACAATGGCTTAAAAGTCAAGTTAATTTTAGGTAAAAAACCAAATAAATTAATTTTTATAAATAAACCTAAAAAATATTTTATATAGAATTACTTAAAAAAATAGCCCAATAAAGAGTTAAATTGCTTAGTTACATTATTTTTCACGCTTTCAATCCATCATTAGAACCCATGTTTGGAAGCTACGTGTTCCAACATGCGGCGTTTACTGGTGAAGCTCTTCTCACAGAAGTTGCATGCAAATGGCTTCAATCCGGTATGAGTTTTTTCATGTGCTTTAAGGTTCCCTTTCTGTGCAAATGTTCTGCCACACTGTTCACACATGTATGGACGTTCTCCAGTATGAGTGAGAGAATGCATGTTAAGGCCTGATTTGGAAGGAAACCTTTTGCCACAAATGTTACACACATTTACAGAGTTGAGGTCATAGTGAGAACTGAAACTAGAATTTGTAACATCACCGGAATAAATGATCACTAAAAAAAGGAAAAAATATAAGTATAAGAATCAATAAAACTATTTTTATTCAAATATTTTAAACAATACTAGAATAAATTATTATTAAAATGGAGAAAACATACTTTCCTTCTTTACATACATTATAATATACTTTTTCAGTATGGTCACAGACACTCAGAAAAAAAAATAATTCTGACTTTTCCAAATTGATATCATCAAATTTTCCTGATTTTTGTAACCGATGGTATAAATTTTATTATTAATTTTTCAGTCATGCCCGATTCTTATATAAAAAATGTATTACAAGACATTTAAACTCGCTTATTAGAGATATAAATACAAATTTTTTAAAATATATAATTAATGAAAGAGCAATTTTTAGGAAAAAATATTTAGACCTTTGGGTACCCCAAAACTCATATTAATTCATTTTTCCTGACTTTGGGGGTAAATAAAATTTCCTCAATTTTTTCAAATTGACAAAATTTCCCGACTTTTTCTTGTTTACCCTGATTTTCTTGACATGTGGACACCCTGTTTCTTTTTTCTTCTTCATATATATATTCAATTAGTTTAGAAGCTAAAAAAGGAGTTTAGTGGATGATCCCACAATTAATCATTATTTGATATGATTACTGTATTGTCGATTGGAATCAATCCTAATTAAAATTAGATAATAGCGGCAAATTAATAATTGTGAAACTCACAAACAAGATTTGTTTCAGCATTTACAGAAAAAAGAAGAAGAAAAAAAAGAAAAAAATAAGTATACAATAACTGAATTCATCACATAAAAATTTGATAATGTAAATTGGAGTACATTTGTTCACAAAATGATTCAATTCTAAAAGAAGTTTGAAACTATAAATCCTATAAGTTTCAGAAAGCAGAGGAGTGAATCAGGCCATATGCTGGATTATGTATATCATTAGTATATGGTCCCAAAGTTTAAACTATTAAATTTATGCCATTTTTAAAAGCATTATTAAATAAAATAAAATGATGTCAGATCAAAAAGTTAAATCTTTCGATTCTTTGAATTTAAAATCTGCAATTATCTTCAGAGGCAATGGGATGTTTTAAACAGATACAAAAATCAGGAATAATAGAACAAATTAAGACAAAATATTTTTACCAAGAAAATTAGAAACATGAAGTGAAACTACAAAATTTTTATAGAATTAGGCCAGAATAACAAAACTGTAAAATAAATAGTTCAAAATGGCATCAGTTTCATAAATGTATTCAACTGAAAAGTTGGAGCGAATTGAAACATTCACTAGCTCCGGTTTTCGGAATGCACTAAAAATAAAATAATTAACAATGAAATTCAATGTTAATATATTCTTTTTTGGAAAAGTCAACTCATTATTTAAAGTTTCTTAACCCTTGTTAGATTTCTTTTTGTTTTACTGTAAAGCTAAACATAAGTTGCGCTATCGGTTAAAATTCGTACTAAAACTTCCTTGCAACTACTTCCAATTAATTTTTAGATCTAAGCTTCAAAAATACACGATCATATATTGTTATTGGGCTTGTACCATTTATAACTTGTACTATTTACCATTGTAACTTGTGCTATTTACATATATAGTATAAGTTGTATGTGCTATTTACATTATAGCACAAGTTGTATGCAATGTGCTATTTGCATACAATTTGTGCTATTTACCATTCGATTTGAAAACACAAAAACTGGAGATAACACTCAGAATATCGCAATCCTTGCTCTTCCTTTATGCTTTAAACTGATTTAAGACTTAAAATATTTTAGTATTTATAACATATAGCAAAAACATATGAATGGTAAAATTATTAGCAAATTTAAATAGTAAAACTTCGTAGAACATTGAGCTTGTTTATGCATCGTCTTGCATTCATAACACATCGGAAATTTTCAAGATTTTGTTCTAGCTTTAGATTCAAATTTTCTTGATTTAGAATAATGTTTTTTTTTTTTTTTAAACTTAGCCACCCATCTATACAGTACTAGATTAGATTTTGCAAACCAAAAAGATTTATTTTTCTTTTATATAAAACAATAACTTAAAGAAAAATACCTTAACCTTTTTCACATTGGTTATGGATAGATTTCTGACTAAAACTTACATTCTTTGTGGCAAAAATATTGTTAAAATTTTCTTTTAGTCTTCGAAAACAATATTGCTAGTTTAAAATCAATTAAACAAATAATTATCTGTTCAGAAAATTAATTTTAAAATAATGAAAATAAATTCAGAGAATTCAATTCAGTAATTTTTTCAAACACATTAAAACAAAGTTAATAATCTGTCACCTAGGGTCTGTTTAAGCTAAGCTTTCCAGGGGGAAAAAATTAAGAAATATAATATGAAAAAGCATTTTTTAAACTGGTAATGATATTTTAGCCACATTTATGTTTTAAAATATGATGCTATAAATACATCCATAAGTATAAATATAGTCCATAAGCCAAATATATAATTTGAAAATTTTTATAATTTATTTATAAATAGATTTTCAAAATTTTTTTTAATGTTTCTCACAAAAAAAGTAAAAATTTTATACCAGCTTATTTTTTAAAAAAAAAAGCCTAAATTATATTCTACTTCTATTCCCCCCCCCCCAATAATTAAAATCTNATATTCTACTTCTATTCCCCCCCCCCAATAATTAAAATCTATATAAGCGTCCAAATATCTTAAACATTTTTCTTTTTTAAATCAAGTGGTTAAATCATGATTTAAATTTCAGATTTAATTTATTTGATTTCAATCATCCAAACTGCACTTATAAATGTTCTTGAAGTAGCCAGATGTATACAAAATATGATCTGTTTGCTTATTACAATAAATTTATTTTCAGAGAAAATAAAGCCTACATTCCTTTGCTCTTTGGCATGAAAGGTACTACCCTCTTCAACGTATTTAGGTTAAACCAATTATATTTTAGACTACAAATACGGTACTAATACAGTTTGAGATAACAGAAAATTTGTAGTCCTTATCAAAATTTAACAATGAAAAATCAAGCAAATATTTCTTTACATGTAATAAAATTTGTGTGGATAGTAAATGAAAAAATTATTACTTATTAAATAATGCAAAAATTTTATTTCTATAATAAAAGCAAAATTAGCAGCAAACGTTAAAAATTTAAAACATAGAGGTAAAATTTTCGAAAAATGCACATAACGTGAAGGAAAAATTTCAACATAACTGGTCAATTTAAAAGAGAAAAAAAAAGACTAATGCAAAAATTATTTTAAAACAGTATTTAAAAAAGTTGCAAGTAAATAAAACACAAGAGCTTTGTCAAATTCATAGTCACATTAACACTTTAGATTGGATAATTTTTACTTGAAGAAAAATTATACGCACTCATAATAAATATTTAGCACCAAAAGTATTATTTACCATAATTTAATTCATTTAGCACCAAAAAAATAATTTCAATTATTAAACAAACAAAAAATTCAGCATAATAAAACTAGTATATTGATCTATTATTTTGTGTATTAGATTGAATATTTTGTATTATAAAACTGATACTTTTTCCTATGATGATGATAGTTTCTGCGATGGAAATGAAATGTATCAGGTTGTAACGAAAGTTTCCAGTCACCACTAATATTGTCTGAGCAAACAGCTCATGTTGCATCATGCTCATATTTTGTCAGACAATTTTTAGAATTTGAAAGAAAGAGCTTTGCTTCAGAACACTGTGTTACAAAATCTGGAAAAATTTTTTTCATTATCATTAAATTACAAGGTGTCTGAACTGTCACACTACCAAATTAAAACCACAATTTTCTTCAAGTTCTGTTACAAAAATTTAATTACAGAATGTCACCGAAACATGCGTACAGCTTTAGTTACTACCGTTGGATCATACGACACTGTGAAGGTTAGGTGACAAAAGTTCAAAAACAAAGACTATCCGATTCAAGAACTAGTCTGCTCTGGTCAGCTCTACTGATGTTGAAGAAGTGCATCCGAAAGAACTTGCAGATGAAAACCAATATTCAACTACTAGAAAGCTAGCAAAGCAATTAGAGGTTTGTGCCATGTCTTTTAGTCACTCTATGAATCACATAAACTTTATTCACAAGTTCCATCGCTAAGTGCCTCATGAGTTGACTCAAGCAGAAAAGGATAGACATGTTCAGGCATGCTCAAATATCAACAAAATGACAATATTCTCGACCGGATCATCACATGTGATGCAAGTGTGGTTTGCATCCGGTGAACCTGTTGGTAGTGTCGCAAAGCGCAATTTGACTAACAAAAAGATCATACTTTACTGGAAGAGTAGCCATGAAGAGTAGCAGGAAAAAGGTAAAACCATCAATAGTAAGACCGGATGCTAGTTCTGATGAAGCTGCTATCAAGGCAAAATGTTATGCTAAGTTCCGGCACGAGAAGCTATAATGTTCAATCAAGATAACACAAAACCCTCCTCGACATTACTTCTTTGAACTTCTACCTTTTTTTTCTTTGTTTTTGAACATTCTGCTACATATTGCTGGTGCTATCTTCAATTTAGCACAGGACATCCAAAACGAAGTTCACCTGTTTGTGGACTTGTGGTCAACAAACTTCCGGGGCAAAGGCTTTGAAAAACTACCAAAATGGTGGCAAAAAAATTATACGTATAGGTAGTGAATACTATCCACACTAAACCTACTGCTTTCATGTTTTTTTCTAGCTTTATTAAGAGCTTTTTTTTGCCAGAGAACTTTTGTTACAATCTGATAATTAAAGATCCATATGCTGTAAAAAGCAATACAAAGAAGCAGAATACAACATATGACCACAAAGAACAATTAAGCAACATAAAGAAATATGAAATCTACTTAATTATTTCTATATTAAATTAACTAAAGTTTTTAATTCCATCAAGATTAAAATTTCCCATATTACAAACATTTGTGAGTAATTAATTTCCATATTATAAAATGTGAGTAACAGTGCATACAATTTAAATCTGATCACTTAATTCTTTTTCACTTTAAAGATATTAACCCACTGACGGTTCTGCACGTAAAAAGTCGCATTTTAACCTGCAGTCCTGCATAGCAAAACCGGTTTTCCCATGTTAACTGATAGGGGAACTGTGTGTAGGGCAGAAACATTCGCCCAATTTTGCCCATTTCCTTAACCACCAGTGGGTTAAAACCATTGACAATACCAGTTGTTAATGATTAGTAGTTGTTATATTTGTATTAAAAAATAAAGGATATATAGTTCTTTTTTAAGGATGAAAGTAATTATTTAGCTTTTAACTTGAATTATTAAATTCAAAAATATTTTCCACTAGCAGAAAATTTAATTCACAGAGAAGAAAGAAAATATACCATTAAAATTTTAACACAGCCAAAAATAAATGATGTGTGAAAGAAAAAGTATAGCTCGCAATAACTAAGCTAGCTTAGTTATTGCGAGCTATAACTAAGTTATTGTGAGCTATAACTTAATTATAGCTCACAATAACTAAGAAATGTAATAATAAATTTAAAATAAAATGCTTGATATTAAAATTATAGTTTCATAAACTAAATCCATGTACTATTTAAACTAAAGTACAAAGAATTTACGTTATGATATCATGAACCAAAGCTCTGTACTACTTAAACAAAATGCAGTTACATCTTTCCCTATACAGTTGGCAACACAGAGATCTAAAAAGTATAACACATATCTAGGCATAATCATATTAATATAAATGCAAAAATATATGAGAAACTATGTTTAAAAAAAATAAAGAGCATATTTATATATAACTACATTGGCATAAACAGGTTTATACTTATTAATAAAGCAATGTTTACAAAAACTATTTTAAAAAAATAAGTACATAAAAAGCTAAATAATTTTGCACATCATCAATTGAATCCTTTTTTTTCTGAGATTATTTTTTATGTTTCACCTAGTCATAACCCATTAATAATTTTTTCATAATAACTTCATTAAAAAATACAGGAAATCTCTCTCTCTCTCTATATATATATATATAGTTACTTTGGCATAAACTGGCTTACACTTATTAATAAAGCAAAGCTCACAAGCACTGCTGAAAAATAGAAATCAAAGCATTTTTGCATATCAATTGAATTTTTCTTTTAAAGATTATTTTTAAGCTTTACCAATTCATAACCTAATACTAATTTCTTCCCTGAAAAAAATAATCATTCAAAAATAAAAGATCTATGTATACAACTACACTGGGATAAACACATACATACTTCATTATTAAAGCAAAGCCTACAAACATTTTTGAAAAAAATAAAAAATCTAAGCAATTTTGCACATTATCAATTTAATTTTACTTTTTGAGATTATTTTTTATGCTTTACCAATTCATGATTTAAGAATAATTTTTTCAAAGAATAAATATAATAAAGATTATATTTAAAAAATAATAAAGATTTTTACATAATTACATTATCATAATTAAGCGTATACTTATTAGAAAAGGAAAACTTACAAACACAGATAAAAAAAATAAAAATAATTTTTTGCACATACCATAGAATTTTTTTTTTTTTGCTTTACCACTTTCTAGCCTAATAATAGTTTCTTCATAGTAACAACATTAAAAATAAAAAAGATCTACAGATACAACAAATTTAAACTTATTAATAAAGCAAAGCTTACAAACACTATGAAAACACAACAAAAAAAAAGCTAAGCAGTTTTGCACATAATCAATTGAACTTTCAGTTTTTAGATTATTTTTTATGCTTTACCAATTCATGACCCAATAGTAATTTCTTCGTAGTATAACGTTTGGGACAATAGTTACAAGCGAACGGCTTTATTTTCTCATGAGTTATCATGTGAGCTTTCATGTTTCCTTTTTGGGAGAAGCATCGTCCGCATTCTTTGCAGGTGAATGGACGTTCACCAGTATGAATACGGGAATGTGTCACCAGACTGGAATTGTTGGGAAACTGTTTGCCGCAGAGTTCACACAAATGAGGACCATTGGTGGCACTTTGGAAGGAGTTAAAACTAGAATTTGAAGCGTCACTCAAATAAAGGCTTCCTAAAAATAAGGGGAAAACCATTGCAATGAAAATGTTACAATTACAGTAAAATATCTAAAATTTAAGTTATTGATAAATTCACGGCTTAAAATTTTTTTTATTTTAATTATTTAATTTACACTTTTTCATAAAAAGAAGTAAAAACAATGATTGTACTCAGAAAATGGCTTTTGATAATGAACAATACTCTTTCATACCCTTTCTGAAAAATTGCAAATTTTTTTGCAATTTTTCAGCCAGTTTCAGTATAAGTATTGTAAGAGAAGTAGTATTCTGGCAATGTGAGAATAGCAGTTTTGGTACAATGGCGAATGAATCCAGGGTTTTAATATAAAATAATATAAAACCAAGAACTAAAAATAATAAATTCGTGACAAAACAATAACTTGATAAAACAAGAAATTTATAATATGGCACCATTCAAGAATTTATTCAAATTTCCACTATAATGAATTAAAAAGCAACATGAAAAACAAAACAATTTTACAAAATGATAAAATTAACATGTTCAGCACACATCACAAATTTCCATTTTTTTCTTTTTACACTATTAGTTCAGCAACAACAACAAAAAAAAAATGTCAAAATAAGTTTGGACAAAAAAAAGTGTAAGCAACAGCAACACCATACAAGCAGCTAAATTTTAATTCAAATTATAGACTATAACAGCCATTATATGCAGTCAATTTGTTAATGATAGATTCCTCTGTTCTCATAATGGTTTAAACGATTTTTTTCCCAAAAACACAGTCTAAAATTATAGCACTCAACATGTAACAATTTTAGAAACTTAATGCAAAAATAACTCCATGTGATGATTTGCCAATCATGATTAATGAATTTGTAGAAGAAAATGCTTATTTGCTGACTCTGTTTGAAATAAAAGGTATTCAAATATAATTTTACACTTCTGATTTCACACAGCAGTTTGCAGACATGGTAATAAGAACTAAGCAAGTCTGTGAACAAAAGGAGAAAAACAACAATCATGAGGGATTTTTAATTTCAGAAATAATTAAATCATTAAAAAAAAATATGGTCCTATTGGATCACATGAACTTATTTATGAAAATCGAGAGTAAAATAACAAAGTATTCACAACATTTTTAGATTAGTAAAATAGTAATAATGGGAAAAGGAAAATAAAAAGAAATTATAACAAGAATTTTATAAGTGTGAAATCATTAAAGAATTTACAATGCTGATGACAGAAATTAGTATTTTGTAGTCAAAAATATTTAAATAAAATGGACATGGATGTATAAATAAGATTACCAATACTTGAGTATATAAATTTAAAGTAAAACATACAATGAAAAGAATTATAACTTAGTTAAAAGTGACAAATTCGAAAATTACTGTGTTTTCTTTTGCTATGAGTAAAAAAAATAATAATAAGGCTATTTAATTAAGTCGCTAAATCTTGAAAAAAAGTTTGTAATATGGAAAAGTCCTGAAACAGATATTCATCTTTTAGAAAACTTTTTTCATTGTTTAAGAGAAGTAATGAAGTAAAAACTAAAACTTGCTAAGAAATACTCAATCATTTTTAAACATCTTGTAATATAAGAAAAACTGTTGTACACCATTTTCTATAACATCATGGCAAGTAAAAGGTGATTCAGACTTAACTATATTGATCAAAAATGACTATGCATATTACTAAAGCAAAACTTGGATACACTACTACTGAAATAAAATTCGAGATATTTATTAGAAGTCTAAAAAGATAAACCAAGCAAATTTAGCAATATGAATTTTTTTAAACACTCTATATTTTGTTTGCAATAGGAATATCATAACTACAAAAAGATGATATAGTAAATGAAAAGTGATATAGTAAAGAAATCCACGCTTATTGCTGAAGCAAACCAATAAATTTAAATATTGCATTGAATATAGTATGTCTGACAGATTGTAACAAAATAAAACAGTTTCATTCATTTGCAATGGCATAAAATGTCAATATCAAGAAAATCCACAACTGAATGAAAATGAAAAACTTTTTGGGATCCAATTCCTTGATATTTTAAAAGTTGCTCCTTAAGACAAAAACCAAGCCAAAAAAATGCAAACATAGAGGTTTACTTACTTATTTTAATAATTTTAATCTAAGGGGAAAAATCTCAAAAAGCTAAATCTATTTAAAAACCATCAGATTTTTGAACCATTTAAGTATTTGACCATTTTATAGAACAGATAACTTTCTTCAGCAAGATAGTTAAAATAGTTTAAAATTCAAGATTTGCTTCAAGTTTAACTGAAACTGTGGCATTTTTACATTCTTTTTTCAAAAAAGCTTTAAAAAAATACCCTTTAGGATTATTTATTGTGCTTTTAAGCAACATGAATCAACACACAGCATTTTATAGTGAAGTGCTTAAGACAATAGTTAAAAGCAAATGGTTTTCATCCCTTGTAGGTTTCCATGTGTGTTTTTAGGTTTCTTTTTTGAGTAAAACGTCTACTACAGTAGAGAACCGATTATCCGGAATGATCGGGACTATCGCTATTCCGGATAACTGATTTTTCCGGTTTTCTGAATCGCTACAAAAAGCCGTTTTTTTAGTGTTAAACCCAACTAAAAAAAATAAATATTTGGAAATAATCTTAAAAATAAGAGAAAACGATGAGGTAATACACTAATGATTATTTCTGAAATGATGGTAAGGTAAACATCTTTCAAAAAAGAAAAGAAATTTTTTTTTTAAATTGCGGGAAAATTTATCGAATTTCGTTCCGGTTTTTTTGGTTTTCCGGTTTTCTGATTTCCGGATAACGGGTTCAGTACTGTATAATGTTCACAACTGAAAGGGAGTCCCCCAGTACGTACCTTGCCTTAAAAAGTTTAAGTAACTTTAAATATTTAAGCTATTTGAGCTTTAAAGACCAAGCAATTTTTTTCAGCAAGATAGTTAAAACAATTTAAAAAATTTAAGTTTTGCAAGGAACTTAAGGCACTCAAATAACTTTGTAAATTTCCTTGGTGAAAAACTTAAAATAAACAAAACAAACACTAAGATTATTTATAGTGCCTTGAAGCAATGTGATTCAGCATGCAACGCTTTGTAGAGAAGTGCTTCATACAATAGTTACAAGAAAATGGTTTTAATCCCTCATGGATTTTCATGTGTGTTTTAAGGTTCCCCTTTTGAGAGAAACATCCACCGCACTGGTCACAACTGAAAGGGCGTTCCCCAGTATGCGTGAGAGAATGCATCTTGAGTCTGGAATCACTAGAGAACTGTTTGCCACAAATTTCACAGACGTGAAGAGTACAAGCATTGTTAAAGGAGCCAAAACTGGAATCGGAAGCATTGCTTAAACAATTAGTTCCTCCTAAAATAAAAGGGCAATAATGTTAAAAGAACTTCAGATAATTTTCTTTTATTTACTTAAAATTTTGTTATATTTACATAAATATTTCCTTTTTTAATGCAAAAATATTCAATCTAAAGGATCAAATTCTACACAAGATTCTTTTAAATTAAATTTTGCAAGCTTTTATAGGTTAAGAAATGGAGACTATACATGGATCTTACTTAGAAAAAAAGGATATAGTTCAATTTGTTTTGCTTATGCGAGATTTTTTAAGTTATTGAATATTGATTTCCAAAACTTTCCTCGCCAATCACCGAAAATT
Source organism: Parasteatoda tepidariorum (assembly GCF_043381705.1). Lineage (NCBI taxonomy): Eukaryota > Metazoa > Arthropoda > Arachnida > Araneae > Theridiidae > Parasteatoda > Parasteatoda tepidariorum. The sequence goes on along the minus strand of NC_092209.1, from coordinate 85,064,517 downwards.
GAAATTTTTAAATATACACTTTAAAAAAAACATATTCAGGAGTTCAAAATATAACAAAAAATTGGCAATAGAAATTGTTATATAACTTTCATTATGTAGCAGCAAGAGAAGGGTAATCCTCAAAACAAGCACTTCAAATCTGCATTTATCAAGATTAAAAACTCTTGTTTAGACATACATATAATTTAAAAACATTTTTTTAAACCAACTTTCTTTCCACTTCTTTATTCCCCTCTCCCTATTTTTCCCCGAAACAAGTATTAGAAGCAAAAAAGTATCAGAAGTTAGAAAACAATTTTTAACTATTTTTTTTGGGGGGGGGGATTAGGAAGGTAATTAGAAATTCTGAATGAAAACAAAATGTTTAATAAAAATTGTTATGCAAAACCTTTCCAAGTAGGATAGTAGGAAGAAAGACATACCTCGAATACAGTATTAGAGATATCTACATCTACTACATGCTAGTGCAGGAAAAAAAACTTCGTGTTAATTTGTTTTTCTAAAGTATCTTCCTCTCCTTTTACAACTTTAACAGCAAAAAGCAGAGCAAAGACCCCACCAGGCCAGGAAAAAGAAAGAATTTAATAATTTATATTTTGAGGGAAATAATAGTGAACACATCACAGGGAAGTCTAAATACAGATGCAGTTCTAAAGGTTTCAAGCACTTTTTGCAAGGCTTCTTCTCCCATTTCTTTTTTCATATATAGAAAAAGCAACTATTTTTATTCTCTTTTTGACGAAATTTGATTTTTAGTGGCATTTTTGAAATTTTTGTTTACAATTAACATTATCAAACATACAAAATAGTATATGATTAGAAACCATTTTAATGCAAACAAGTACTATCAACATTATTGCGCAAGACGTCACAACACTAATGATGGTGCATTACAAGAAAGTGCAATGTAGTGTAAACTTCATACAATATTGTTCTGTGTCGCAATATATAAAATATTTTGTCTGTTTAGTCTTATAATTATTCTTTTTCATAGCATTTGAATTTGTAAACAGAGAATTTTCTGTATGCTAATAATTTTTTTCTAACTAATAGCGGAGAAAAAATAGTTAATTTTGTAATACTAATCATTTCTAGAAAAATTTGCATTCCAATAATCATTTGATTCAACAGTTTATTTTGAACTTAGAGAAATGAGAACAAGTTTTTGTTTCCATGAAGCAAATAAAAATATATTAGATAGTTCTAATTAATAAAACTTTGATGAAAAAACTAGATGCAATTTAAAATAGAATCCGTTGAATTAAAAATATTTAATTTTCTATCAAAACAGATATTTTTTTCAATAGTTAATCCAATTTTTATGATTTATAAATAATTTGAATGCGTAAATTGCTAAAAAAATTAATAAATAAATAAAATAAAAAAATAAATAATACATAATGATTATTAAAATAGTATTAACATTTATGTTTAGGCTGCTTCTTGTTTCATAAGTTAATAAAAAAAATAAAGATAAGAAGTGGAGAAATTCAATCAGAATTGATTATATAAAAAACATAAATAAAACTAATAGTCACTAGAGGCTAAAGTGCTTAGAACAATAGTGAATTATACAGTTTTTTCATTTAAAAGTGAATAAAAAAATATAATAAATATAACTATTGTTTATTTAATACTTTTCAAACTAAAAAAAGCAAACAAAAACAAAACTGTGAATTAGAAATCACAAACAGCATTCAACGCAGGTAGTTATTCAAAGAAACACAAAAGATTAACCTTTAAAATATTATTATTGCTGACTGATCTGGCATTTTAGCAACATACATATTATTTTGAAGTTAAATTCTTAGCATTTTAACGAGTCACTTAAAAAATTTCTTTTATCTAGTATAAAAGAAATAAACAATTGAAGAGTACCAATAATTTAAAACAATTTAATGTAATACTAATGACAATGTTCTTAGTAACAACAATATACAAATAGCATTTAACAAAGGTTGTAATTTTAAATAACACAAACAAGAAATGAACATGAAATGCTCACCATACACTTTATTTAAGCAGGTGTATTAAAAATAAGCACTACCCTATAGTTAAAAACAGTTTAGCGAATTACACATTTCGACTCCATTCTTTAAAAAAATCCTTGAAATGAAAAACATCAACAGCAAACTAACATATTAAATGCATTCGTCATATTTTTTAAAATTAAGTAAGCTAATAATTTTATAAAATTAAAATTTAAACAATGTTTAAATTAGAATCGTTGAAAGCTGATGGGGTTAAAAAATTTCCATTTGCATTGATAATTAATATTCTCTGATATTATTTTTAAATACATGTATTTGAATTTTAAACAAATGAGGTAAGTCACAAATTCTAAAAAAAATTAAATTCAGCTTAAGTTTGAATTTTGTTTCATTATTTATTTAGATAATATTGATTAATCAATAAATGCACTAATCAAAGACATATTAATAACAATTTGAATCATTTCTAAATACTGTCATTTAAACAAAAGAAACTTTGAACTGGTACACACACACAGGTTAAATCCCATAGTTGAATATGTTTAACCCACTGGCAGTTTAGCAAATGGGCAAAATCGGGAGAATATTTGTTCTTTATTCACTACTTCCCCATCTAACTACAAGGAAAAAACAGTTTTGCTATGCAGAGAAGACTACATGTTAAGATAAGACTTTTATGTGCAGAACCGTCAGTAGGTTAATATACCAAACAATTTATAAAAGTTTTTATCATAAAACAACAAAAAAAAATTTAAAAAATACTTTGATGATAATTTTAAACTATTTCTTTCATCAGAAATTTTCGACTAGAATAACTTTTCTGCAATAAAAAATAAATGAACATTTTTCTCAGAAAAATTTAAAGTTAATAAATTTAAAAAAGAAAAGAAAGCAGATAATGTATTTGCATTCAGATTCTTAAATAATTTTTGCAGATTAGTCAAGTGAGAAAATTAATAAATAATGCAATATATAATTCCAGTAATAAAAAATAAATGAATTCATTTTTTCATATTAAAACAATAATTCTTTTAAATAAAATGCAAACTACAAATGCAGAGAAAAAAAATTTTTAACATATATTTTGATTAGTGAAACATTTGATTAAAAAAAAACATTAATAATGATATCTTATATCTATATTTGAGTTAAAAATAAAATTTGGAAAATTAAAAAGCTTCATATAATTTTGACTGATAGCTAAAATATATGCATGAATATTAGTTACTAGGCAAAAAAGTAAATGAATACAGAATTTTAAAATAAAACTTTAAATACTTTTACAATCATCTCATATGATCCTGCCATACAATTATTATTTTGTTTAAATGATTAACAGACTTCATTATAAAAAAATAATTTGATTGGGAAAACGTTTAACTAGACAAAACACAAGGAATTTAACAATATATTTTTGAATAGAGGCAAAAAGTTTTTGGAAGTGAAGGAGTCTGCTTACAATCAGATCCGTAAACTTTGTAAAATACCTTGCAATCTTTACCAAAAAAATACTTTTCCGATGATCAAATATTAATGATAGAACACTGAATATCACAAAATGGCACATACAAATCATATTATATATAAAATATCACTTAAAAACAAAATGCCTAAAATAATTGAAAAAGTAACACATAAAAAATTGCCAATACTACAGGAGTTTTTTTTAAACAAGATTCTTTTGACTTCTTATTTTTTGCTCATAAAACAACAAATTATTGGAACAAGCAGACTAGAAAGGATTCACAGTTTATTAAACTATCAATATCTTAGAATAGTAAAAGATTAAAACCAGTTTGTAAAAAGTAAACACAATAAAAAATTTCTTTAATTATAATAAATTTAAATATTTTTTGAAAACTATGAAAATTAAATAAATAAATAGTGATTCAAAATTTTTCCAACTTTGACATGAAGAAAAAACATCCTTGAGAAAAAAAAATTTATGTTATTCACATATAAAATAATAAAGCTTCGATCCAGTTCTACCCAGGACTGCTTAAACATATCGCGGAGACTGCAAGCAAGTTCAACTGCTAATTTTATCTCCAATAAAACTGAACAGATAAACTAAGTCTAGGCAAAGAAATCACAGAAAAATTTTAGCATTTACAAGTAATAGTGGGCGAATAAAATTATTTTGTCATTTCTATAGTAAAATTTTTTTTTCCTTAACCTCACAAATAACTTTTACTCATTGCTTTAGGTGTTAATATGCATCAAAAACGAAATAACAATCCTGCATTACTTCGTAAAACATGTAAACAAACAAATGTATACAAATATACATTTAAATAAAATATATGTAAAGCAACAAAAAGATATTAGATAAGAAAGTTCAGAAATACAGTAATGTAAAAGATAGGATTAAAAAAAGATAGGATTAAAAAAAAATTATGTGGCTATTAACCCTTCGACTGCTAACTGCTAAAAGTTGAGAGTTGCTGGGAACTGAATACTTTTTCAAGCAACATAGATCTAAACAACATTTTCTTATTCTTAATTTGCTCATGATTAATTAGCATTCACTGCTCATGATCACTTGAAAAGTCTAAGGCTTAATCTAAAACCTCAACATATCAGTTTCTCATGTCTTCATGGAAAGAAATTTATGCCACAGAGTTGATGACTGCGATTCGTTTCTCAAACGTCTCATCATCACTGGGGATGTTTTTTACCAGCAAAGAAGAAAAAAAATGAGAAATTATGCTACTGCAAGAAAGATAGCAACAAAAGGTTTTGGTCCCGAATAGTCAATAAATGATTCAATAATATTATTGTTAATCATTTATTGTCTATTCATTCAATAACAGACAATAAATGATTCAATAATATTCATTCACTAGAAGAAAATTGCCTCCTATTTTCATACAAAAATAAAAAAATGCAATTGTTTTTCAAACAACCCAGCATGTATATGGATAATAAAAATTGAAAAAATACAAGAGACCAAAATACTCGATATTTAGAAAAACAATTTCAATATTACATTTGATTAAATAAAGAAAATTTAGACATACCAGAAAATGGGAAGGAAAGTGCTTCTTTGTATACCAATATAATTCTTCATTAAAAATGATTAACTATGCTTTGATAAATACTTAACAAAAACCGTTCTTTAAAATTAAATTATGTTCATTGCTCAAATAATCACATCTAGAACATATATACTTTGCTACCAGTAGCAGACACATTTAAATAAATTTAAATATCTTTATAATGCTAAAAACAATCAATTCAACTTTTTATCAGTAACTTTTGAAACATACAAGTTGGAAATCATAATTTTTATTGTCATCATAGAAAAGTAACTTCTTGATGAATTAAGAAAATTCCTATTTAATCCTATTTCCAGAAACACAGAAAGCGAAAACAAAGAGCTAAGCGTTTTCGTACATCTACAGAATTCCTCCTCCTAAAGTAGTTTACTATGCTTTGATGATACATGATCCAGCATGCATCGTTTTGTAGTGAAGCGTTTCAAACAACAATCGCAAACAAATGGCTTTATTCCTTCATGCGTTTTCATGTGAGTCTTCAAATTTCCCTTTTGCGTGAAACGTCTGCCACACTCTTCACAAAAGAAAGGACGTTCTCCAGTGTGTGTGTAAGTATGCATTTTGAGACTGGAGCTATTAGGAAATTGTTTACCACAGGTATCGCATGTATGAGGCCCACTGGTATTCTGGAAGGAGCCCAAACTAGAATTTGAAACATCGCTGAAATAAAGGATTCCTAAAAAAAGGGGCAAACATTAATTAAGTATTCAAAATGGCTTCTCTTTCCAATAAATAAGAAGGAAGAAAAAATAAACCTTTTTCTTTCTTCCAAAATAAAAACACAATTAGTATTTAACAAACAGCTTATTTAAAATTCATTGTCCCCTATTTCAAATATTTATTGTCGATGCTTATTTATTTAAACAAAATTAAAATTTAAGACATGAAAAACTTAATTAAAACAATTACATTATGAAAAGAAATTTATTTATAATTTGTGACTAATAGTCCATTTGAGGAAACGTGGAAATATTAGAAATTTTTAGATAAAAGCATAATACACAAGATCTATTGATATTCCACACGCAACCAAGGAAGATTATTAAAAAAAAAATATAATCATTCAAACAAAAAAGTTTCCAAAAAAAGTGGCTACGAATAAAGTAATGTGATAAAAGTTTCCCCCCAAAAAAAGTGAGAAAAAGGGGTAGAGGGTTCTCAATAGGATAAATAATTAGGAGACTTTTATCACATTCTACTTTTATTCAAAGTTTCCTTAATGTTGCAATTTAACAGGTTGTAACAAAACAAGACTATAAAAGTTACGGAATAAAAAAGTAAGAAAAAAAATATTATGAATTGAGGAATACATATTTTTACTTACTTTTTATTTGTAATATACCAGACAAAAGAAGAAATAAAAACAGAACAGTATTTAATAACAGCACGATTTTCAATATAATTTGATTTTTTAAGCAGAATATTATCCTCATTAAACATCAAAAAGTATCAACATCATTGACTAAATACACGAAGCACAAGTTTAAATTTGTTTATTTATTTTCCGGATAAGTTAAACCTTTAAAAAATAATATAACACATGATTCTAAATCTTACAAGAATGTTTTTTAAGCCAGCTGCAAAATTATGTCAAAACTTGAATAATAATTATATTTCTACACACAAAAATTATCTTAAAAATAACTCAAATAATCTTGATTGTATTCTCACATACAATTTTTAAAAAATATAGAAAATGACATTAAGTCAATTAGCCAAGCAAAAAAATAAATAAATAAATAAAATTTTAAAAAAATTCTAATTTGAGGCAAAAAATAAAATTGAAAATAAAAGCTCTGGAATTTAAAAGCTTTAAAACTGACTTCTGCAATTTTTAAAATTTTTGTTCTCCCTTCAAGCATAATTTCTTAAACGAAAATTAAATAAATAAATAAAATTCTACACTTGCTAAAATGTTTTGAATGCACAAAGCTTTTATCAAAAAATGCTTTCCTAATAACTGCATGATTAAATTTTATAAACCTAAGATAACATAAATTTCAAGTTAAAATGAAATAAAAAATTTTATTACCTCCTTTAAAAAGTATTTATTCATATAAATATCAAAATACTAGCTTTAAAGATAATCTAGCTATGAAACATACCTAAAAAACAGCTAAATTAGTAAAATTTATTAAATGATTCAAATAACAAAAGATCTTTACTTGTATTTTTATCAAACTTTTACTCTCTTTTTTTTAAAAAAAATATACATAATAGAGATCTTATGATTCAAACAGAAAATTATGTCATTTTTAGTTCATAAATTTCGTGGAAAACTGGTACATTTCTTTTTCCAACAAATTTTAACACATGTTTTGAGATAAAGTAACAAATTATTTATTTATTTTTTTAATTTCAAAAATTTACTTATAAAAACTCTGCATTTTTAAAAAGAAAGGATTAAAAAAAGCAAAGAAAAATAAATTTCAATTTCTAATAAATGTACAAAGATACAGGAAAACAGTAAATAAATCACTAAATATAATTGCTAAAGTAATACATTTTCCAATGTACTGAAAAGTTCAAATGCATACTCATTAAAATCATATATAATATTTTATATTTTAAAATTACTAACATTTGCACAGCTTACAATACCTTATAATTAGACAATAAAACAAGAAACTGGTTTGTTTCACAAAACGACAGGTTACGAAATTTAAATGTGAGTCAAAAACTCAACTGAGCCAAATCTCAAATAATAAAAACAATGCATAATTAGTTAAACTGCAAATTTTATTCAAACTTAAACTATAAACATAACTATAATATGTAAACATAATTGAAATATTATAAACATAAATTATGGAAATGATACACATGCTTAGTTACTTCTTAATTCAGAAATAAAAATTTTTTTGATTTGCATTAATTTGCTAAAAATCATCAATGCTATTACAAGCAACCTGATTTTCTGATTTTTTTTAACACATTAAAGCAGAAAAATTGTGAAAACCAAACCTCCATAAGCTGTAGAACTGTTTAAATAATTTTTGATTGTCATATTTAATTAAATTCTGCTTAATATTTAGAGTTAAGTACTGCTATTTCCTCTTTCCTTCTCTTTACACAAAATTAGAAAAAAAACTTTAAAATTTTATTTCAAAAATAATTTTAAGAAACATTAAAAGTAACTGATTTAAGAAAAAATTTAGTTCCTACAAGACCCATATCATTTTATTTTAAAATCAAGTGAACATGAATCTCGATATTGGATTTTTAAATCGTGTGAAAACGAATCGTAATGCAAACAAACTTTAAAATATTATCTTTCTGCAGAGAGTGATTCTATTATGGTTAAGATAAGAATGGTTTTAGAAAGTAATTAGAATAGAGGTTTAAGTATTTCAAATAACTAAATTATTTGCCTATGTTATTTAATCAGATTATTAACAAAAATTATAAATCACTTGAACAGAAAAATAAATAAAAAAAGATTACTATTTAAATATTTAACCAGTAGATAAACTGAAAGAGAACTGATAGGAAATATTTAAATAAAAATAAACCAAATATACATAATGTAAAAATTAAAATATTTTCTTTGAAAGTATTTTTCAATATTACTCAGATTATATAAAATAAGTTATAAAAAAAACAGTTAAAATAATTTTAACCAAATTCAAATATTCAGACACAGATTAATAAATAATATAGCTCAAAAGTTAAAATTGCCATAAATATGAGAAACTATTCAATCCATAAAATAAAAAATATTAATAATACTAAATAATATATGCTAGTAATGCATATAACACAAGCAATAGGAATTATACGTAAATACGCAATATTCAGACTTCAAAATGCTCAAAGAAATTGACGTCATCATCAGTTAAAGATTTTAAAATTCATTAAAAATATACATAAACGTTAGAAAAATGAAAAAGAAACCATCATTGAACTTAATATTGAATTAGAACTTATTTCATTTAGCAGGGAAATTTCAAGATACATCAAAATTGTGCTAATTCATTTCATTGCCGTTATATGGTGTGTCTCTCACAATTTAATTACATTATAAATAAATGCATAATCTTCCTATTGAAACATAAATTAACTAATTTAAAATATTGCCAAGTCCGTTACAAGAGCTGTGTTGGGTAATAATAATGGAATGGAATAACAAGATCTAAAAACACACACAATAGTATGTGTTTTTACAATTCCTCTTATATTTCAAGCTCCATCTGGGTGAAATTGGTGAATGAATTCACAAGTGAAACATTTACTTCTATAGGATATTATTTTTTCCCAATACTGAACTAAGCCTTATTGCCAGATATTGTACTATTCTGACTATTGGATGGTACTTCACATGCCTCTGAATAGGCCCAGTTTATTTATAAACACCCAGAACATTTTTTTTCTGCAAACCATAAAATATATACTAGGAAATATATTCAATAACAATTGCTTCTACATTACATTTTGCCATTTATAATTAGATTTTTTTTTATTACACAATATGTTAAAAAAATATGTAGAAATTTTTCTTACAAAATATATTTTAAATGAAATGTTAATAAGAAAATTGATTTTAACTAAAAGGTAAGAAAGTCATATTTGGCAGAAAAAAACAACAACAACCATATTACTATCAGAGTGTTTAAACATTAGTTCGGAAAAAAAAACAGGGATGTTTCTTACAATACAGCTTTCGACAATATTTTACACTATTAAAACGCAATAGCAACATTTTAAATTACAAAATTTATTATATTTCACTGACTAAGTCAAGCATTCAGTGATATAAGAAAAACTTATTATTAATTGATACATAGTTGGTACATCATGGTAGTAAAATTAGAATTCTTGATATGTTCCACTAAAAGGAATAAATTTTACACCCTCAAAATTAAAATACACATATTACGTTCTTAATATTACGTTATGTTTAATAAGTGAATGAGACTGAACACGTTGCTTTGAAGAAAACTTCTGATTACAAATATTGCAAGAGAATGGTTTAAGGCCCTTGTGGCTATTCATGTGTCTGGCAATGCACCTTTTAGTAGCAAATCTTTTGCCACACTCAGCACACACATGACGGAGTCTTTTAACATCTTCCTCACTGTACAAGTGCTTTCGTTTAGTGTGCTTACGAGCTGTGTGAGACAGCACACGTTGCTTCGTAGTAAAATGCTGATTGCAGATGCTACATTTAAATGGTTTAAGACCTGTATGAGTATTCAAGTGTCTTTTTAGGTTTGATTTTATGGAGAAACATTTCCCACATTGTCCACACTTGAATGTGCGCTTCCCAGCATGAGAACGATAATGAGCTTCGAGGCTTTCTTCGGTAGTAAGTATTCTGCTACATATATCACATACGAGAAGATCGTCAGATTTCAAATCCTCATTGGAATAAACAAACACTAAAAAGGAGGATAAAGCATTATTTCTAACAATTATATGTTCATGCAGTTAGAAATAAACAGCAGAAAGAAAAGATCTACATTTAGAAAATAAATTCACAATCACTTACTCATGCAATCAGAATTTTTTTTAAAAAAACATCTACATTGAAGAAATTAGAAAATAAATTAACCTTTACTAACATGTCAATGCAATTGAGAGGAAAAAATATGAAAAAATTATAATTTTTGAAAAGTTCAGATAACAGGTTCTCACAATTTCATGCTATAAGAAATAAATAAAAAGGTGAATATGCCACAACTTTCAAGTACGCAGTAAGATGTTTCCATATTTTGTGCTTCCATCTTGTGCGAATAGGGGGATACTTTAAATTATCTAACAGGAAATAATACAAAGGAACAGTTTGATTTAAATATTGTGTCTTTTAGAAAAAGTGTGACTTATAACTAAATTGCACCAAGACTTGCAATTACACATATTTAATTTTTAACTAATAGATTTCATCAGACATTGCAAAAAAAAAAAAAAACCTTTCAAAATGGATATGAACTTAAAAATAGAAAAATCTAAAATAACTTAAAAACAAAAGACATTTCTGAGATTTTTCTAGAAAAAACTTATAATGGGTATTGATGGGTTAAACATATTAAACAGAAAATATCTTACAAAATATAGAATGTTATTTAAATTTTAAATGTTTTCTAGCCACATTATTTAAAGAATAACAAGAAACATAAACCAGATTAAGCAATGCTATGCCACACTTAAGGTTAGGAAAAAATTACAATACAAACTTAAGAAAACAAAAAACACTAGAAGCTACAAAAACATAAAAAAGAATGAGGGAAAAACACAGCTTGGGATTGCAATGAACTTAATTAAAAATCAAAATAATGTTAAACAGCGCATGCCCAAGTAATCAGCCAAAGCAATAAGCAGTTGAAGGTTAGGAAAACAAACAATATCAATATAAATTTCACGAAATTACAACAACAACAACAAACAAACGCTCAACTCATAACTTAATAAAATCAGCTTTAAAATTCCATTGCTCAAATATAAACAGTATCGTGATGTAGCCAAGGGGGCCACGGAAGTTAAGTCATGACTATTCAAGCATTTTCAAGACCAATGAAATGAGAAAGGCAATTTTTATCAGCATTATACAGCCACCACTTTTTCTTTCACGGAAAGCTGTTATCCATCGATTTGAAACTGGGTGGGCTTTAAGTCACCCAGCTTCAAATCGATGGATAACAGATGAAAGTTTAATTCTTCAAAAAGATCTTAGTTCTTAGTGCTTTAACCACTGAGCCAACAAAATTCTCGTACATATAAAAACTTTTTACAAATAAGTTTTTTGCTATACTGTTAAAAATAAAAAAAAATTGTGATTGTTAAACATACAATCATTGCTCACTTACTTCTAAAAAAAAACATTTATTGCAAATTATATAACATGTACATTTTTTGTCAATAAAATTTTATGAACACATATTTTAAAGTGTGAAAAGATAAAAAATAAAAAAACGAGACAAGAATACGTTGCTTGTCTGCCTCGGTAAATTATAGATCAGACATCTGTAAAAAATGCATTTTATATAGAAATGATACATTTTGATTTCACACTAGACACCTATACAGACGTAAATACAACACTCTGAAATTAAAGTATTAATCAGCTAAGCATATCAAAATAGAAAAGGGTCACAAGAGCATCTAAATAGTGAAATTAGAAAAAACTTTCAAGACTTAATAAACATAAATGGAAAGAGAAGAATTATAAAAGATAGTAAAATAAAGAATGATAGCAGAATTCATGTCTCTAGGTCAATATTACACACATATGAATACATACTAGACATTTGTAAGTAAAGCCAAGCTTGGATATCAGCAAGCAGGATGAAAAATTTTGAATAGTAAACATTATTAAAAAAAATAAGGAATAAAAACTGCTCAGTGATATTCTTCTTTGAAAATGAACTAAGTTTTTATTGTGTTAAATATTTAATCCTGTATTTGTAAATTGTATAATCCCTCAATGAAAGTGTATTTGTAAAAAAGATATATTTGTCAGTGACAAAATATTATGCTCGTAAAAGCTAAAAATTGAGCAAGTGAGTTATTTACATTGCTGCCATTTTTGGTTGAAAGCATGTTTAGACAATTTTTTTTTCTCTTTTAACATTTCACAAAACTATTTTCACTTTTTACTTTTATTAAAATAAGATTTCAAAAAATTTAAAATGCTACACTAATTTTTTTGTAACCTATAAATATGAACTGATTTTAATAATTTAAGGTAAGATAAATGTACTATATTATCATGAAAAATATATGAGCAATAGGGATAAACAATATTACACAGTTTAATAGCAGAATTTCTGAATCGAGGATTACAGTAAGCTATCTAAATAGAAGATTTTTATCATGCAAACCTTGAAACATAAGGATGTGCACTATGTAGAATTTTGTGTTAGATGTTCACAGATCATATAACTAACCAACTTCAAATAGCAATGAAAATATCTGACAGATCAATATTATAATGCTTTGATTATTAAATAATAATACTTCAAAACACAAAAGATGCAATCAAGTATTAACTATTACCCCCCAAAAAATTTAAAATTTCAAGAGTGCTAGTGATTAAAATCAATAAATTTATCAATTTTATGTTGCTTTAGATATAGGCGGTTTATGAAAAATTAAAGTTTACAGAGAATTGCGTTAGACAGTTAAACTATACTACAATATACAATGTTTTAGATGGGAATTTCTCATACAAACACTACATGCAAATTGCTTTTAATTTTACATGAATCTTCATGTGGGATTTAAGGTTCCCTTTCTGTGTGAAACTTTTGCCACATTCTTCACATTTGAAAGGGCGTTCTCCTGTATGTATGAGACAATGCATCCTGAGGCTGGCTTGGGATTGGAATTGTTTGCTGCAAACATTGCAAGTATGGAGGCCACCAATGGGATAAGGGAGTCCTGTGTGCATTTGTGAATGCACCTCGAGACTGGATTTGTTTGGGAATTGTTCACCACAGACGTGACACGTTGGAAGACCACTGACAGGAAAAAAGCCAGAACTAGAGTTTGAAACATCACTGGAGTAAGAGTTCCCTAAACAAAATATAGTAATTTTATCATTTTTAGGAAAGTTAGGGTAATCTACATTAATTAAATCCTGCAAAACATAAGTTTTAAAACCGAAAACTAGAAATAGAAATCAAATTTATTGCAGACGTAATCTAAAATTTAATTAGCTTTCGAGAACATTTTTCATTTTTTAAAGATTAACAAAGCTACACATGTGTATAAAAGAATTTCAAAGCAAGTTATAAATAAGTTATAGAGCATGATATTCCATTATTTTTTTTAAAAAACGCTGAGCGAAATTTGTAAATGCGCCTCAAAACTGGATTTGAATAGGGATTGTTATCTATAGATACGACATGTTATAAAAGACCATTTACAGAAGAAAAAAAAGACCTGAATAAATTACCTTAACAAAATATGGCATAGATGTCATTCTTTAGTTAAGGCTATTTACATTGAAAGCTCAGGTAAAGAATAAGAACACTATACTTCTAAAGAAAAATGTATTACACATTCTGAATTTTTTATTAAATATTTGGCACTTTTTCAAAAAATCAACAAAGGTATACAAATGCATAATAAAATTTCAAAGTGTAAGCCTGAATAACAATTATGATTATAATTTACTCTATATTCCAATTGATTTAAAAAAATACTGCATCAAATTTATGAATGTTTACAAAGGTATAAAAAAGGAAATAATTGTGACAGGATTTGTCCAAAAAGAATTATCGGAAAATTTATTTTGAAGCAAATATGCATGCTTGATTGCTAACTCATATCTGACCATCCAAACAATAAGGACAGTCATTTTTGTCAAACTCAATTTTATCTCCCACACAAGCTACAATGGAGTGCAATCTTATTGCACTGCATTACAGAAAATGATTGCTATCATGTTTTTTATCAAACTTGACAAATTGGCAGTGGTAACTTTTCTTATAATATAGACAACCTTTGGTGATAGTTTATTGAAATGACAATTCTACTGGTACAACAAGTCGACAGGTATGGGTTTCATTACTGTGGGGGGTGGGATTTAACATTTGATCAGAATACTTCATCTTTTTTTGAACAGATTCCTGCCAAGTTGAACTATGCCAATAAAAAATTTACTAGCTATCCTACTGCTCAGGTGTAATTTGGCCCAAATTTCTTATTCCCATGGATAAACTCACATGAAAAGTTACTTCAATCCTGGCAGTCGATTTAACAATTAGTATGTATACATAGCAAGATGTATGTTAAATCTGTTGTGGTTCAAGTTATTCTTGGTTGCTGCGTGAAAGTTTCATGGCTTTTAAAAAATAAATTCCTGAAGATGGGAACAAGGACCGTGCCATGAGTAATGCCATCAGTGTCTGAAAATTTTGTTGAAAGCAATGCAAGAACACAAAAGACTATTTTTAAGTGTTTCATGTGTTGTACTGTATTATATGCATTGATTGGATCTATAACTAATTTTTTTTATTAACTCACTAATATAAACTTTTGGACAAACTTTGTAATTAAATGAAAATCATTGAAAGAAAAGGAACTAAAACTGGAATTTGAAACATCACTGGAGAAAATTCCCTAGACAAAAAAATAGTAAAAATTAAAGTTTTTTCTGTGTGAAGTAACTATTTAGAAAAATGCAGTTAAATATGGGTTAAGAACTCTTAGCTTCATTTAATATTTATTGCAGGATGAGAATTTAATGATTCTGAATCGATCAGAACACACAAGTTGAAAGTATTAACTAAAATGGTTACACGTGAAAGATGCGTTACAAGATGCTAAACAATACTTGAACATTTAATGATATCTTTTAGGCTATAGGATGCAAAGTACAGAATATAATATGCACACAGAAGCTTTACTACAAACACCAAAAACAAATTCATTTGTGAACTTTCATGTGTGTTTTAAGATTTCCTTTCTGTGTGAAACCTTTGCCACATTTTGTGCAACAAAATGGACGTTCTCCTGTATGTATGAGCAAATGTATCTTGAGATTGGCTTTCCATGCGAAATGTCTACCACACACATTACATATATAAGGACTACTGTTTAAGTAAGAGCCATGACCAGAGTTCGAAATGTCCCCAAAACGAGTGATCCCTACATAAAAATAACAGATATTACTTTTAATGTGAAAGTTATGACAATCTATATTACAAACACTTCTGAAATGAGTAAAAAAATAAAATCAGCTATTGGTAATATAGATATATTGAGATACTATAATAAAATCTTAATTAGTGAAATTTATTTTTAACTCTAGCACATAATACAAAACACTTAAACAAGAACTTCAAATACAAACAAATATTTAACTTAACATAAATTTTTAAATGGGGTTTCTGAGTACCGGAAATCTTTCTCTATAATCAAGTAGACATTTTTCTCAATAGATTAGTAAGCTTTTTGGCCTTGGCTTTCATAACAGCATAAACAAAGACATTGTATACATGAAGACGAAGTACAAAAACTCTTAAATTCTCAAAACAAAATGTAATGAATATTATATTTTGGAGTAAAGTTATATCAATCTAGTTAAATTCAAATGCAAAAATTTTATAAGTTGAACTTGTTCAACTTCATACAAGTCTTTATCTGGGTTTAAGTTTGCATTAAACCCAGATAAAGACTGTATTCCAGACTAAAGACTGTATGAATGTGATAAACATTCATCACAACTAAAAGGACATTTTTCCTGCATCAGTTTTCCATAAGAATTATTTACAACGTGAATGGAGACTACACTAGGGAAAGAGGACATGAAGAACTCTTATTGCAAAAGAACTTTGAAATAAGGATTCATGTAAAATCTAATAGACTCTATATTTTCAGGTAAAGTTAACCTTTTGCGTATGGGGTTTAACAGGATAACCTGTCATTCTGGCCCATCTGTTGTAAAACCAGCTGTATGCTAAGGGTAAAAGTGATCCACATTGAAAAATCTGGCAAAATATAGGTTAGAAACACTTAACTACAGTTGAATAAGGTTACAATAAAATATTAAAATAAATTATATAATCCTAGCCAATATCTCAACTACTGATAACGTTTTTTCAGCTGCATGGCACAATGTGTACAACTTAAAAAACAAGCTTCGTGAACCAAAAAATACACACAGAAGAGTTAAATTTGAATCTAATATTCATATGAGTTTTAAGGTTGTTTTTCTGTATAAAATCTTCACCACATTCTTTACAAACAAAAGTGCATGTTATAGCATTGGTTCTTAACATGAAATATTTGCGATAATATACATAAATCTATAGCATAGATTAATAATATTAAGATATAAACCTTTGAAATAAGAGTTTCTATCATAAAATCTAAGAGATGCTGTATTTTGGGGTAAAGTTAAGCTATTGTTTATGATGCTTAGCATTATAATATCTATTCTTGTTTATCAGTTCTAACAGCCACAAACAGAGGGTTAAAGCAATCTACAATGAAACATTAGACAAAACATGGGTTAAGAACACAGAGCACCAATGAAACTAACATTCTGAAATAAATTATGGAATTCAAAAAATTTCCAAGTACTATTGATTATGTTTTTTAAGCTTCATGACACAAGATACACTACTTTAATAAAATTATTATGTAAAGATTAGGTGCAGAATGTGTTAAACTTAGTATGAGTCTTCATATGAGTTTTAAGGTTGCCTTTCTGGTTGAAACCTTTACCACATTGTTTACAACAAAAAGGTTTTTCTCCTGTATGTATGAAAGAATGCATTTTAAGACTGGCATTGGATTGGAATTGTTTGCCGCAGGCATTGCACACATGTAGACAGCCAGCATTGAAGCAGTTTAGACTAGAGTTTGAAACCTCACTGAAATAAGAGTGTCCTAAAATATAAGAGAAAATATATATATAATGTCATTCGAAACGAAAAATCTCAAACATTTTTATTCGATTGTAATTCACAATTGCAAAAAATTTTTTTAAAAAATTAAGATTTTTTTTAAACAAATGATACTTTGACATACTTTAATAAGATAAAATATTATTTATTTCAATTTTTTCATATGTATACCTTTAAACCAAACTTAAATGATAATTTAAATAATAAAATAATGAGATCTCATTCACGTGTCTTAAATAAAATTTTATTCATTTGAAGGATATGAAAATATCAATTGCTCTAACTAAAAAATTTACTAAAAGAAATTCAACAATGTAATCAAATATAGCCATTCCATTGGCAAATGCCATAATTTCTTTAACTTTATTTACTCGTTATTTCTTAACAAAAAAAATTAGTATGTTTTATTGAAGATATTTCTCTAAAGACTCCTTTTTCCAAACAGCACATTTCTTTAAATATTTTACTTATTTTGTTTATTTATTTACTTTATTTAGATTTTGTTTATTTATTTACCTGTTGTATTTCAGTCTAGAACCTTATAAGATAAATGAAAAAATTTTAATGAATAAAATAATTCTTTTCAAAAAAATTTAAAAAAGTTTTTTAATAAACTTTAGTTTTATAATTAAAGTAAAACTCATTTTAAAAAAATATTTATAATAACTAATTGAAAACAATTTTAATCAAAAATGACTCGATTATCAGTTAATCACTTCACAGAGATAAATTAGTCTCAATACTTGACTTCAGGACTTTCTTGTTGCTCAACTTGTACACGGATATGGAAGATAATATTGTCAAATCTGCCATTGGGATAGGGATTCATGCTGGAAAATAACTATACAGTATTAAGTATTACTGTATTAGAAGATTTTACAGCATTACAAGATTTTAAGGAGAACGAAGCACTTCTCCAGATTCGCAAACTTCAAGAGTGTACAAACTCATGAGCACGTAGACATACTAATACAAGACATACTAATACAAGACATAATACAAGAGTACCAAATTGAGATCACATCAGTGTGCTCGTGGACTGTAAGAAACAAAACGGCTCTCTGCGAACTGGGAGAATTCCTTGATATGTGATCAGAATACTGAACAGGTAAATAGTTGGGCTAAATTAGATAGTTAAAGTGAAATGAAGAACTCTAGCAAATGTACTCAAACTTACATGGACATGAAAGAAAGCATAATTCTGAAATTCACAACTAGGATAGGCAGTTTGTCAAGAATTATATTATTGTCAGAAAATATCTGAGGTATTTGAAGACTTTAAGACTCTGCTAAATAGTCAACTGAATAAAATATAGTGCTTTGAGATATATATTCAGATTTACAGGTCAGCATTACAGTCAAATACAAAACTGGGCAAAGCTGTTTATCAATAGTTATATTATTACTGGAAAAATATGATGTATTAGGAGAATGATTATAAGCATTAATAATTTAGCTATATAGACAGCAAAATAAAAATATATACTTTATTTAGAATGAAAATTTTTGTACAGAAGAGAAAAAATAATTGAAAAGAGTGCTTTCTGAAAATGATCTACTTGAAATAAATGCCAAAAATAATCAATATGTTAGTGCATTACAAATCCTCTAAACAGATAAAAGTTCTTTAAAAAAAGATTTAAAAAATTCTAATATAAATAAAGCTTAAACAATTAATTACAGGGGCTGCTATTTACACACATTAACAACATATTTTAATTGTAGAATAGATAGGATACCTAATATAATTCCAAATTTATAAATCAAACTCTGTCAACTGGGTATAGCATAAAATAAAGAACACAAAGTTAATATATCAAATATAACAATTAATAAATAAATTTAATAATTAATAGGTCAAATAATTTTGAAATTCAAAACAATGAAAATGGTTTGTAAATCTGGAAGCAGTTTTTTCTCCAAAAGGATTTCTTTTATTTATTAAAAAAAAAAAAAAACTTAATTTTTGCGTTTCTAGAGGATGCTGAACTCAAATAATCAGAAATATGTAAATCAGTCTTATAAATACAACACTACAATTAGCACCTCACACTGGTACTTTTAAAAGATTTTTATGATGACACTATTGAGTGGCGTTGTTACAAGTTTATGTAAGCCTTTATGCAAATTTCTATATAATTTTGTTACTTCCAACTTTACTAACAAATTAAAAAAAAAATTTTATCTTCAAATGAATTTCCAATTAACTTTCATTTTTTTTAAAATTCATTTATATATTTATGAGGCACAGAATGGTACTTGTGTAAAATCCCGTCGACCACAAAGGCAATTGTAACCAGTGCATATTCAATGGGAATTTTAAAAGATGTTGAAATTAGTGTTTTAAACAATATGATTACAAAACTTTGCGATGCAAGATTATGCCGAAATAAAAGTGAACATATATTTGAATTTGGCAGGGGTGATTGTGAGCCCAAGTCAAAATTCCGGAAAATTTCTTGAGAGAAAAAAAAAAAATCAAACAGTTTAAATTGAAAAAATAGAAAAAAAATGCAAACAAGGTTTTTTTCCTTTTTCTTAGTTTACTTAAAATATGTTTAAAACTTTACACATACCTATACCATTTACACATACCTATGATGAACTGGATAAGTAATTATAATTTACAAATACGTCTTTCTTTCTTGAGTTTTATGATTATAACAACGATTTACTGATAAAAAATGAATATTAATCATGAATATGAGCTTATAAAGTATCTCTCTGGCTCTCTCTTACAAACAAATAAAATAAACTGTGTTTTTAAGTTCCACCTTTGAAAATTTGATCTCCGGAAACTTCCGGATCACTGTTAGCGAAAATTCCGGGAATCCGGATTTTTTCCGGAGCACAATCAGCTCTGATTTGGTGAAGATGGCTGAGGGGATTTCACAAAAGTGCCCACAGAATTTACTTAAAACTATTGTTATGCTGAGAAGCTATGTGATACAACAAATGTTGTTTTAGAGAAAATCTTTTGGAACACAGAATGCATGGGTATGGCTTCACTCCTGTATGAGTCACCATGTGTCTCTTAAGACTCGATTTTTGTGAGAAACTTCTGCCACAACTTCCACAAGCATGAGGGCGTTCACCGGTATGTGTGAGGTAGTGACGTCGGAGCATGGAGTGGCCTGAAAACATTTTACCACAGATATCACACACTGGAAAATCGGAATTGGAACTAAAGTAAGGAATTGGCACATCTGAGAAAGCATCGTCTGGAAAAAAAATGTTTGAATTAAATCATTTACGAAGTACGCAAAAGCAAACCTAAACTTTAAATACAGTTTGCTCCTAACTATTCTGTGTAAACTGGGGGAAGGGTAGGCCTGGTAACAAAAACCTGGATAATAAGGAATTCCACTTAAAACCATGTCTCCCATGTAATGTACACATGTCTGAAGATAAAAGATTAATGCAAAAGTACTTACCATTTATTAATAAACTATACAAATATGAAAAATTATGACAAGAAAGAGTTGAAACATATAATTTTCAAAAGTTTTGCACATAGCAGACTAGAAGGGGGATTGGTAGCAAATGATTGCTTTAACATTCATCATTTCATTCTAGTACTGGTAGCTAATAAAATTTTCTCGTTCCCCCCATATTTGTGCCAAGATGAACTGTACATATCAACAATTACACATTATATGCCAAAACTGATCTGTTTTAATTTTGCTAGTGAAATTTTTGATTATTCGAAAAATCAGTATTTAATTTAGAATAAACTTAATTTTACCTTACCAAAAAGGATAAAAGTTAAAGTGATTTTTTGAGCATAAAATTCTGATAAGACTCAAAATTGTGTATTTCTGTGCAAATCAACCTGAACAATTTAAAAAAATCTTACACTGCATTTTCCACCCACTAAAAAACCATAAAAAAATTATTAAAATTAATACATTTGAAAAGGAATATAGTGGCATTTTATTAAAAAAAGTTTTAAATCATTTATTAAAATGAGTATATTAAAACATTCTTTTTTTTTTTTTAAAGAAAAAAAAAGAAGTCTGAGGTTGCCATTTTGAATTGACCCACATTCATTTATCGATGAGTACAAACATCTTTACCTAAGATAAATTATTAAGAACTAGAAAAATTGGGAATCAAAAATAAGACTACCTTTTTAAATCCTTTGAAATCACTTCAATGAATTAAAAATTTTATTATGGATTTTAAAAATTTATAAGAAACCTGAAAATTTTTAAGGACATTAAAAAGTTTTCATAAATAAAAATTTCTATAATGACTTTAAAAACCTATATGAATTTGGAAATTTTAAGACCCAAAAACAATTTTATGAACTAAAATTTTTTTATGAATTTTAAAAACCTGCATGAACACTGAAACTTTCCCAAGGGCCCAGTAAATATTTCCATGAATTAAAACTTCAGTGCAGATTTCCAGAACCCTCATGAACCCTGAAAACAGAAGTTAGGTGCAGGTCATCACATCATCTCTTTATTCATCTTCAACTAGAGAAACAGAAGATGCCTTAATTAAGTTTTTATAAGCTTTATATGCTGAAAAATTACTAAATCACCATGCAGCTCTTCGCCCATTTCACATTTTTTTCTATGAAATGACCCAGAACTCACCACGAGGAGGTGGCTGCAATTCGAGTTCCAACCACCCAATTTACAAATTGGTTCAGTACCACTATTAAAAACCAAAAACTATTGCCTGCGTAATTACGCTGTTAAATTTAACAATCTTAGTTTCGCCCTTCCTCCCCATTTTTGTACCTTGCACAAACTTAAGATCAAATTAATTTCTTTTTTTTATTCCAATATGCAATACACAATTTGGAGTCATATTTAAAATTTCAATACTCAAAAAATTAATTTTTTTAAAATCCATTTTACAGCAAACATTCAACAACATAAATGAATTTACAATTATTACTTCAGTAAAGAAAGAATTTTGTGCTGCGTATGAATAAAGCTAAAACATGAAAACAGCACATCAGTTGGAGATTTTTCATTTTATTGGTACTCTTTTTAAAAGCACAATTTATAAAATCACATAATACACAATTAATGAGACAATTGTGCTTTTTTCAAATTGTTTTAGCTCTATTTAATAACTTCATGCAATTTAACATTTTTTATAATAACTTCATACGAATTAACAATTTAAAAATAAAATGAAATAAAATTACATTTGAAAAAAAGATTTATATTTTCCTTAAAGTTGATATAAATTATATCAATTTAAAAAGAAAGGGAGAGGATAAAAATTCTTGTTTAGTTTAAAAGATCAATGAAAAATGCAGACTAAAACTATACTTGAATAAAATGGATTTTTAATTAATTAATACTTGTCAGATATAAAGAGATAAGCATTTGGAAAACTTGATAAATGTCTTTTCATTATGATAAAATATGTAATAGAATAAATAGATGTATCTGAAAGATATTCACAAAACTCCTTTATTGATTGAAAACTTGCTAGTTAGAAGATTTGGGAAGATAAATATTTTAGGTTTACATCCAAAGATAGCTTTTCCTTTTTAAAGAAATTCAGTGTTTGTCAAAAAGGTCTTCCCCTAAACATATAATACAATTATGTGCTAGTTTCAAGATAAAATAATAATTTCATTTTCGTAAATCAAGCAAACTAAATTTTTTAAAAATTATCAAATATTTGACAAAGTTTCAAGGATTATAAAAGATTTTATTCTAAGATAGGGTACGTAGCCAGATTTTTCAACAAAAAATAAGCATCTTTTAAGCACTCCATAAATATTTTTAATCACTTTCCAAAAAAAAAAAAANAAAAAAAAAAAAAAAAAAAAAAAAAAAAAAAAAAAAAAAAAAATCATAATATGTGAAGTAATAAAAAAAAAATTTTTTCTAGTGTTTGAAGTTTTAAATTTATAAACATAAAATCAACAAAATGCAAAAACATTTTCAAAAACTTTAGATAATCATGATAAAATAACTAGTTTTTGATAAATATTGCAGAGAAAATTGTGAAAATAATGCTTTTTTGTAACTAATGACTATCAACTAATGACAAAGAAAAAGTCTCTATTTAAAAGAGAAAATTAAGAAATTTTTTACAAACCCCAAATAAAAAAATACACATTTGAAGGACTTTCAAAAAACGTAAATCAAGAATAAGCACCTTTAAGCACTTATTAAAAATGCTAAGCAAAGTCAATGATAAGCTATTGAGAATAAGCAGTTTTAATTGATAGTTCAAAAAGTAGGATTTATAAGAATTTCATGATGGGTGATGAGACGAAAACTAAATGAAAAGAGATTTAACAGCACTATTTCGCACACAATATTCAGAAAGTAACTCAATCGTTTAAGTTCTACCATATAAACTATCAAAAACGGTACGAACTAATAAGAAACATAACATAGTGAGTAATACTGTGTATCTTTTTGTGGTGAACAGGGCATGTACATTCTTTAAAAAGTGGCAGCAAAAATATGAAGCATTTCAAATAAAAATATTTAAATGAAAAATCTCTTAATTTTAAATTCATTTTCAAAATGAAGACTAATAAAAAGAAACTGCAATTTCTATTGACACCATTGTTCATTCAATTTTTTAAATCAAGTGTGAAACTAGTTTAAGAATATTCTAAAGAAAAAAGGAATTTCTGTTTTAATTGATTATTAAAAATACACAGATAAAGAGGGTTTGGCAGCAATATTTGACAAAGATACAAGAGTGCAAAACTTAAACAATATTTGGATATAATTCAGAAAAGATTAAAAATTATTTTTATTAAATTAAATTATATTAAATGATGGTAAAATTTAGGAGAAAAAATATTTTGAAAAAAAGTTATTGCAAAAAGAAAAAACTGAAGAAATGAAAACAAGACATAGATTAAATTACACAGAAAATAAAAATTAGTTGATAGTGCATACTAGTATTGTTGAATACTAAAACAGAATGAATGGAATAAGTAATATCATGTGAGTTTATAATTAGTAAAACAATGTGTAGAGCACAAATAAAAATCTATGCAGTCACTTCGATACTTGAAACAAGCATAAACATCAGTGCTGAGTCACATACTAATAAGATTTGCTGAAATATTACACAATCAATGGATTTGCAAAGAAAATTAAACATTAAGTAAATAGAACAATGAAGAGATGATCGAATCGGATATACAGAAATATTACACAATTGATTTGCAACAGAGTAAACAATGCAAAAATAAATTAATGGAGAAAGGATTGAATTGTATAGACAGAAAAGATACACAGAAATATTACTCAGTCAAACAATTTGCAACAAAAAGTAAACATGAATAAATTATACCAAAAAAGGGAGGATCGAATTGGATTTACATAAATCTTACACAATCGATTCATAACAAGGAGTATACAGAAATATTAAAGAATCAGCCATTTGACAACAAGACAAGGCGTAAAAAGGAAGAAAAAATAGACCAATAAGGAAAAGATTGAAAAAAAAAAATAATAAAAACCAGGTAAAAAAACTGAAGGTAAATTCTATGAATTTTTCACCACACCTTGACACATAGTGCCTCGTTATAGTACCAAAATAGTTAATTTTTTACTCATTCATTTGTGCTCTAGACATTGTTTTCTACATTATTACACTCTAACACAAATATAACTACTTTCTTCAAATCTGAGTTCACTGCTCGTGTATAGTTGTCATGTGAATGGACAGACGCTGCTTTGATGCAAATTTTTTGCCACACAACTGACATGGAAATGGTTTCAATCCTGCGTGACTCTGCATATGAGTTTTCAGATTTCCTTTTTGAGCAAACCTTTTGCCGCACTGTTCACAAATGTAAGGTCGCTCTCCTGTATGTATACGAGAATGCAAGATCAGACTCGATTTGCTGGAAAATAGTTTCTTGCAAGTTCTGCATTCATGGAGAGAAGGGCTAAAGCCAAAGAAATTTGAAACATCATTGGTAACGGGGTTACCTATAAAAGAAAAAATTTTAAATTGAGATTTAATTTTTGTTCATTTTTTGTTAAAAGTTATGTTTTTTGCTTAAGTTATAAATAATCCAATTACTGAATTCATGCATGATCATTGCAATGACCTACAAAATATGTTGACTTTTGCAAACCATTTTATTTTATTTTATAACCGTCGTTGGGCAGCCGACCCAATTTTTTTTGGTTTATAACTACTAATGTTCAACTCTGTAGCCTAGTAATTTTGAACCCAATCCAGATGACAAGGGAACTCTTGGATTGGGAGAAATTTGCCTTTGTGAAGGACTTTTCGATGGAACTAACTTGCATTTGCGTGACATGGAGGAGAACCATGAAAATCTCCCATGGTTCTACGATCCTTCTACCACTGAGGATATTTCACATCAGCACTGTGGTCGGTGCAAGCCGGGTGCGGAAATCAAATCGAGCAGTCATCACTGCGATTCGAACCTGGTTCATCTCATTGAAAGGCGAATGCTCTGTCCCCTGCGCCACCACTGCTGTTAGCAAACCATTGAATACATTTTACTAACAGTGGCTTTTGATTTTTTTTATTGAATTTTAATTATGTTTGTTCCTAACCAAATATTCATGAACCATATGCCTCATCAATTCTTCCTTTTTAGTGTTGTATTCAATATATCAACAATGTTAAAACACTGAGAATAATATCTTTTAAAATTTATTTACACTGCTTTATTTTATTTTGAGATTGAAATTTTGCCCAAGTTATCCATATAAACTTATAACTGAATTCAATCATTGATCATTGCAAAGACAGACAAAATATTTCATTATGACTTTTGCATACAAATGAATAGATTGAAGCAGTTCAAATAAATTTTGGTGTCATTTACAATAGCTCCGATTTATTTTTTAATTTTCAGAGACTTACAATATTTTTCAAAATTTGAATCTGTTCTGCAGCACCTAAATAATTTTTAAAGATTTTTTAAACTCAAGTTATGAAAAAACAAACAATTACTTTTAAAAACAAAAAACAATTAAACTTATTGGAGATAAAAAAAAAATGTTCAAGACTTTAGAAAAATCATAATCAATTAAAAATTAATTAACAAGAAACTATAATTAAACATACTGACACAGTCTCTAAAATGTGACACTATTTTTTAAATAAATAAATAAAAAGAACAAAACATTATTTTAAGACTGTTTGACCATTTTGTTTTTCTTAAAAAAATAAATAAACAAAAGATGTTAAATTAATAAAAAAGAATGCAACATTATTTTAAGACCATTTTTTTTAAAGAAAAAAAAATTAACTAATAAACTGAGGTGTTGAAACAATTTATAATAAAAATATTTCTAAATGCAGCTAAAAATTATGACAAAATAGCATTAAAAATGAATAAGATATAATAAAGGTACAAGTTTATTGACCAATGTAAATAGGTTTTGGTTTTCATCACATTTCACATTTTACAAGCACACATAATTTTATTAACATTTTGACTACAATGCACAGAAATTTTTATAGAGCTGAAGAATATTTAATTACATTAACTATCTAAAACAAACAATTTCTCATTTTCCTAATACTTTCACATCAAACTTACACACCAACTGAATGAAAAGCCCAGATTTTGATGACCTAAAAAAAAATCCTGTAAAATGCCTGTAAAAACAGCAAAAAATGCCCTTCAAAAATAGCAAAAAAATACCCTTGAAATTAAAAAAAAAAAAAAAAAAAAAAAAAAACTAACTTGAAAATGAAATATTTTGTTTAGAGTTATAATATAATAATTATTAATGTAGTGTGGATTTATCAGGCATCAAATATTTAATCATTTTTAAAAGAATATATGCAAGTTGTAATACATAATAATATAACTCAGTTAAAATATGGAAAAATTCTAAAAATAAGCTAGTATTTTTAAAAAATTTTAAAAAATGTCCTAAAATTAAAAAAAAATTACCAAAAAAATCTTAAAAAACAAACCATAAAATGAAGAAAATACCCCAAAAACTCAAAAAATTGCCCTAAAAAATCTTAAAAATACCCCATAGGTCTAATAATATGAAAAATCCAAATGTCATCAAAATCGGAACCTTAGTGGTAGGTATATGATAAATATTAAAATCTATAGTAAATAAATTTAACAAAAAGTTCAAAATAAATTAGAATAATAAAATTTCATTAGAGAATATGAATCAAATCCCCAGCTATATAAAACTTGTTCATCATACCACAATTAACTTTCATTCCCATATACCATATGATATAAAGTAGGGCTCCAACTTTTTTTTGCATCAGAGGATCACAAATTCAGAAAAAAACATGAACCTTACATATACTAGGTAATTTAAGGAGAAAAAAAAATCAGAAATATGATAAGTTAATTTTCCATAGTTTTACTAATTTTTATTACAATATTTTGTTTAAAATGGAAATAAAATGAGAATAGAATCAATTTTAGTTTTTTTTGTTTTTGTCTCAAACAAATCAAACGAAATATATTGAGATACTTAACATAACTGTAGGGTGGGGAAATAAGTTCCTGTCATTTTCTAAAATACCTTATAGTTAATTTCTCCATAAGAATTAACAACTAATTAACCGATAATTTATTCTTGATCGATGTCTGTAACCTTCAACAAAATTTTCAATACATAGATCATCGAAATCAACTGAGCGGTCATTGAGTTTAAAATTTCTTTTTAAACTTAGCATACCATACATAAGCAGTTTTTTTAGATATGGCATCAACTTCCAGACACAGCACAAATGTCAGTTGTTATCCTCAGAACATTGATTAAAAAACAAAAAAGGTGTCACTCATTTCTTTTAATGATCTTTAAAATTAACATAGATTTAAATAGAACAAAAAGACCAAACATAAATTCCAATGTAACAAAACAATCTCTCTCAAATAATTTAAAACATTAGGCCAAAATACTCAATGTGAAATTTTAAAGGGAAAGAAAACAGTGGACACTTAGTTGCCAACCCAATACAATATTACAATACAAAATATATTATTCACATTACAAAAAGAATGAACAAGACTTAATGAAAATTTTAAAACTGTTTTAGTTTTACTGAAATATCAATATCACGTTAATTGATTAAAAAGGTATCTTCCAAATGTTGATTTGTCACACATTGTGTTTGTCAAACTTCTTGTTCAGTTATGGCTTTTTCTTTGAACTAGTTATAGCGGAACACAAAAATTTCCTTTTCCTTCTACTAGAGACTTGTAAAATACACATTAACCCCTAATTTAAAATTAAATATGCTTTTAAAAAATGCAGAATTTTCTTTCTGTTCATTGGATCAAATTTTACGCTGTGAGAAAATTACCTTTACACAAATACAATAATCTTTGGTTACGTCAATTACTGGCTGGAACAAAATAAAGAAAGTATGATATATTGAAAGATACAATATTACATAATTCATTATCAATAATACAGGTATTTGATAAGAATTTATTTTGATTCAATAATATTTTACAATGTTTGGCTAGATTATCATTAAATAAAACCAATTATAAAAACTTTATAACTGAATTATTAAAGATTTATCAGTCCAATAATTTTACAAGTTTAAGAAGTTTTATTTAATTTTAAGAATTTTTGGAATCATTTATACAATAAAATTTAAGCTCTTTTAAAAATCGTACTTATTTCTAATAAATATTTGCAAGGCAGTTTCAAACAATTTTTTTTCTTTCTAAGATTTTGGATATATTATATTCACAAGTTCATCATTTTTTCAAAATATAAAAAACAAAATTTAAAAATAAATTACTTAAAAGCCTGATTAATAATCAAATGTTCAAGAGTTTTATAAATTGTGAACCCTTTGCACAATGAAATTTAGAAGAACTTTGTAACATTTCCTCAAAGTAAGGCTCTCAACTATCAGGTCTAATATGGGGGAAGCATAGGGAGGATAATGAATTAGATGTTAAAGACGAAATTTTACTTCCAATCTCTTCTCCCATATAGTTCAAACACATGTTACACATTTTAAAATAAATTATTCATACATAAAAAGTTAATGTTTATTAATAAACAACACAAATAAGGAAAGCTATGACTAGGAAGAGTAAAAATGTGATCACTTTAAAATCCTCCTAAGAATCATAGAATCCTTTGATCATTCACCTTTCAAAACAATCTTTACAAACCACCAGTTTTATTATTCCTCACTATTACAAGACCCGATAGTCGGAAACCCACAGCATGTAACTATTTACAACATAAAAAAGATATAAAATATTCACAAAAATTACTTATTCACATTTGAAATATTCATATGATAATTGGAATAATGAATTTGCATCTGTTGTTTAGTGTAATAATTTTTATTACACTTTGGACACTGAAATGGCCTTTCACCACTATGAATTCTCATGTGGACTTTCAGATTTGATTTGCGATTGAAACATCTACCACACACATTGCATACGTGGAGTGGATTTTCAGAAAACTGTGGAATTGCCGATAGCTCCAATATTGAACCTCTGTGACTAGATTTCTCCGTGACCATAGATTTATCCTGATAAACAATCTTTTCTGGAAAATAACAAAGTTTATTTGAACACATAATTGATTCAAGAATTAAACCAAAATTTATAATCAATTTTAATGGATATTGAAAACAAATAACAGATTATTTAGAAAATCAATTAAAGCAAAATCAATGCAATTGTAGTCTTTGCCAACCATAGATTGAGATCCCTTGAGGATGACTTGGTGTCCAATCAGAATGCACAATCTCTAATGTGCCCTAATATTTGGAGTCCACTACTACAATGCAATTTAATAGTCAAAGCACGATTACGAAATATGGCAGTAACACAACAAGCCCTCTGATCAAAACTGTAGAAATGTTGTGGTCGCATGTGCCAGCAGGATCACTGATAATGAACATCAGATTAACACGAAATGCCCAGAGTAGCTCTAGTAGTAGTAGAGTAGAGTAGCCAAAATAAGAACCAAAGTAGTGGTAAATTTTCTGTTAAAATTTAATTATTTCAGGTAACCTAAAATAATTTTTTTATGCTTCAATAAATATATTTTTATTTCTCCTTGCAATTTCAAAGCCAATTTCCATTTTCCAGTAGCTTAGAAATGCTACAGATATATTTCTTGTATAGTGCACCAAAAAAAAATTATAATTATAAATAAAACGGCCCACCCTGAATAACTTTTGATCTAATGATCGAATCTTCACGTTCTAGGACACAATCTCAATTGGCTCAAGGGGTTAATCTAAAGTATGCTAATTAAATAGTGTATATGATATTTTAAGTTATGAAATCAGACACAAAAACATACGTTGTGAATAAACATACCTTCTCCTGGCCGGATTTAGATTTCTGAACACGGAAAAATAGCAGCAATCTGAGAAATATAATTTTTTTTCTTTAACGGCGGCAATGAACTTTTTACGTTCTTCGCCTAGGAAGATGTCGGAAGTATTACTCATTTAACGTTACCCAGTGGGCACCTATGAACCTAAGTCACGGAGGCAAGCAACATTACTAACGCCACAGATACCCGCTTTATAGGGTGGGCCACATTCACACAATAGAGAACAACACACAGGGAGAAACATCCATGCCCTCAGAGGGATTCAAACCCGCAGCCATTGGTTTCACAGTCAGGCACGCTAACCGCTCTGGCCGGCATTTGGGAAATATGGTCCCAAGAGTTTGGTCAAGAAAGCACTCCTAAGTTTGGATCTCTTAATGTTAATTTGACCTTTTTGCATATTTTTCTATATCTAGAGAACTTTTTAAGAGAATTGAAACACTGTCTCATAGAATTATAAAATACATTTATCCAATGATAATTCTATGCAAAAAATAATTTTTAGTAAATATTTATTATTTTTTTTAATGAGGGTCGAAAAATTTTTTAATAGTAAAGTATACAATTTTTTACATCATTTAAGGGAATATAATTATGCATGGCAAAATACAAAACTTGAGCAAAATTGGTTGAAATTGAATTTTTTCAAAAAAAAAAATCAGATATTTAAAATTCTATTTTTCAGGAATTATCTCACCAATTTTGGTCAAATTTTGTAATTTGCTATGTAAAATTATATTCTTTAAAATGATGCAAAAAAATTTTATGCTTTGCAATTCAAAATTTTTTCGACCTTCACAAAAAAATTATAATAAATATTTACTATTTTTAAGTTATTTTTTGCATGGAATTATATTTGGGTTAACAAATTTTATAAATCAGTGCAAAAATTTTTCAAATCCCTTAAAAAATTCAAGAGATATAGACATTAAGGAGTCCAAACTTGATTGCTTTCCGGATCAAACTATTAGGACCATATTTCTCAAATAGCGGCTGCCTCCTATATTTTGGGGTTTAGAAGTTTGAATCCGTCGGGAAAAAAAGATATGTCTATTCAGAGATAATAGGTTTTTGTGTTTTACTTAAATTAAGGTCCTCAGTTATTAATTAGCATATTTGAGGTCATCCCATCAAGCAATTAAGATTGAGTCTTAGAACGTGAATATCCGATCATTAGATCAAAAGTTATTCAGGGTGGTTCGGATTTTTTTGCGCACTGTACAGTAATGTTGCTTTTTTTTTTAAAAAAATTAAGAAATAAAAAGCAATGCTAAATAAATTTACAGTCTAGAAAATCCTATAATTCAATACCATAACTCATACAATTTAATGAATATTTTTATTTTCCCTGTGATTTTAAAGCCAATTTTAATTTTTCTGTGGCTTAGAAACCCTATAGATTTAATATTTCTTGTACAAAAATTTTATTATTTTTAAAAAAGGAAGAAAAAAAAGCAATGCCAAATACATTTACAGTCAAGAAAGCCTCATAATTCAATACCATAACTCATATAGTTCATGGTTATATAGCATTAATCTTTCTTATAATACAATATTGTCTATCAATACAACAAAGCTTATGAAATACCAAGACAGCAAGAAAAATACAGCTTTTATTAGACTAAGTCAAACAATGCAGATATTTTTAATAAGTATTATTATGGGTCAAGATACATTTTTAACGGAGATAAATTGATTTTATTTAGTTTCTGACAGTAAAATAACTGAATGTTTTTAAGCGCTTTCAAACTTAAATCTAATGATTGCTTTTAATTATTTAGCTACTATAACCATCAACTGATATTATTTAATACATAAGTAACAGAGATATTAGTTTTTGTAAGAGATAAGAGATACAATTATGCTAAAATTGCTTAGTGATATTTTATTAATATTATCACCATTAACTGAAAACATTTCATACAGAACTCTTAAAATTTTATCATAGTTCTTATGTTATTTCACTAAAATAATGAACATGTTATAGGAATAAACTATAAATATAATGGCTGGAGTTGTTAAACTTTTTTAAAAGGAGTGTATTTTTTTGTCAAATTAATAAATTCTTTATCAAACAAAATATAAGAAACATGCCAAACTTGATATATTTAAACAAATTTCTAATAAACTAAATTTCAATCAAATAAGATAGCTAAGGAATACTTAACATTATTCTAATCTTCTGATAACATTTTGAATAATTCAAGTCCATAATTGAAATCTACTTAACTATTACAATATACAATACATAGAGTCACACATATGTGTACAAGTACAAGAATAATTGGTTTATGAAGCTTGCTAAGAAGCTTTTTAGCATTTTCTCTAGTTAGTTATTCAACAGTCTGGGTAGACCAGCCATGCAATCCAAATATAACCTTACAATATATGTTCTTACATAAATATGTAATTTCTATAATACAGTTATATATAAATCACAGAAAAAATATATAAATTTTAATTCTTAAAATTCTGCTAACAATCCTAAGTTATATTTTTTATTTGAATGGCGAAATAATTTCATCAAAACAAGTTTCTTACGATGCAGCTCGAATTTGGAAAGTTCTAGTCAATGGAATGGAACCCAAAATTATTTAACTCCTTTTTCTTCTTTTTTTTTGTAGAAAAGAAAAGAGGGTGTACATAAAAGTTGAATTTGAAAAACAAAGGCTTTGAATTACAACTAGTTAAATTGTCTATGCATTGCTGGTTAAAATACATGTCTGCCATGCATAACTTTAGCAAATGTCGTGACATAATTTATTAATCTATTAATAAATTTTCCCTTCTTTAATATAATTGAGGAAAATAATTTTTTTCTTCTTTTAAGTTTACTTTAACTTTACTAGCAAGGCCTAAATAAATCCAAGGCAATCTTTTCGTAATGGCCAAAATAATAAAAAAACATGTGAATAAATTTCTTGTTACTTCTCTAAATAACAAAAACAGTGTTCAAACAAGTTCAGATTTTACAACATTAATGTCACAATTTCCTTTTTACGTCATGTAGTAAAAATTTACAAAATAATAAAGGAACTAAGTAATCCCGTTAATTAAGTTTTAAAAAAAAAGACATCTAATAAATTAAAATAAATCAAACAGCAGTAAATGACTATAAAATAAATTTTAAAAATCAACTTCCTCGTACAAGTCAATTAGATTATTACAAACAAACAAAAAACTGTCAACACTGCATACATACGAAAACAGGATCAAGTAGAATTCATAGATGGGAAGAATATTCCTGAAAGTTACCACCATGACGAGACGCAATGTGTGTCAGCATGCGTTGCTTTGAAGAGAAACCTCTGTTGCACAAATTACACGAGAACGGGCGTTCTCCCGCATGTGATCTGACATGAACATTGAGATTTCCTCGATGGGCAAAACATTTCCCACACGTTTCACAGGCGAATGGTCGATCTTTTGAATGGGTGTTCAAGTGTGCTCTTAAACCCTTACGTGAAGGATATGTTTTACAGCAAAAGTGACATTTGTACGGTCCTTCTTGTGAATAAAAGATATCTATGGAATGGTTGGAGTCCAGCATTGAATAATCTTCTGTATCATTGATTACTAAAAGGAAAAACAGCTTATTTTGCTTAGATATCAATGCAACATTTTCAAAAATATCATAGGTACTTATGCTAGGGATCCATTGAATATTAGACAACTATTGATAGACACACAGAATATTTTGCTAAAGCAAATAATTTTCTTTTTTCTATTAATAATGGATTCAAATGATAAATTTAGAAATGTTGATTAGTATAATATTTTATTATAAATATTCAAAGTAATCTTTAATTGAAAACAAAACAATTACTCTATTATTAATGTGAAAAACACTTTTCACCTACGTAATTTACTTTAAATAAAGATTTTATTTTTACTGTTTTTGAATTTTTAATTATTGAAATTTTAAAAAAATTTCTTTTCCTAATATTTCTTTCGTAAATTTAAAAAGTCTACTCTTTTCCAAACTTTTACTGTAAAAAGACGTTTTTCTTAAAATATCTGGCAGTACTTAAATCACATATTGGGAGAAAAAAAAAAACATATACAATTAAGATTTTAAAAGTATTTGACAAAATTCGTACCAGATTTGAATAGTGTTCCCATTTATAAACAAATATTTTTATCTATAATGAAAATATTGTTATAAAATTTATTTCTCACACACATTAGGTTTCATTTTATTTGACACACAAGTAAATGCCATATTACAATGTTTGCAATTTATTTATAGAAAATAAATAATTCATGGTTTTGGCTATAAAGCATTTCATCAAACGGTTCGAGAATAATTTAATACGTTGACAATATTTTCCTTGAAAAATAGCTATAAAAAAATTTACTGAAAGTTAAATACTATGTTTTTAAAAAAAATTTAAAAAAACTGTTCTGTTAGCAAATACTGCAGAATTAGAATATTTAGTTAGTTATTCATTTTCAGCATCTATCAAAATTGCTATCCGATGTATCCCTAATTTATACCAGATTTGAAATTTAAATAGTGGCAATAATTTATTTCCAAAACTTTTGAAATTTTAGTTATGACAATAAAATTGAAGAGTTTAAAGAAAGAAAAGTGGTTATTAGTACACCTTAGTAGACAGCTTCTTAGTAGAAGACTAGTAAAAACAAATTATTTTCCGATATTAATAATGAATAAACACAGGTTTTAAAACCTTTAAGCTGTCAGAATTTTTAAAATATCACTAAATATGTTAATAATAAATCATACAATTATGCAATGTCATGTTTAAAAAAGGATTAAATTGTATAAAGCTGGATTTGGTTAAAATAACATTTGGCTGAACCGAATTTGACAAAGGCTTAAAGAAAAGCGGTCGTCTTTTTTATCAGTGCATAAAAAAATTATAATTTTTTTTTAATCAGTCATAGAATTGCATCAAATTAATATCTATTATTACTTATTGCTATAATCGCTCTATTTAAATCCAAACCTTGTATTTTAAAATAGCAAAAAATTTAAATTAAGAAATTTCAAGTAATGCTTTAACACTTAATGGATAAGTCGTGTTTTCAATTTTCTTAGTTTTGTGAGCATCTTGTAAAAAAAAATACATTGTACAAGCAAGCATGGCTTTAAGGCAGTGCAGTTTTGTTTCAATTATTAATATTTTTTTTGTAAAAATTTATAATTGGTTTAAAAATAAATAAATAAAAAAGTTTAATTGCTGCAGTAAATTTAACACACAGATAATATAACTGAGGGGTGAATAACAGTAATACACAAAAAAATTAATAAAATTAATTAAGAGAGCATAATAAAAAGTACATAAAAATGCAAATCTAAACATAATCTATAAATAAATCTATACCCTAACTATTTCAGAATCAAAAAGAGAATCTAGGAATTTAGAAAAGAAAAATGGAAACTAATGCTGTAATGGTCAATCCATTAAGTGTTATAGTTTATAAATAAGGGTAATATAAGCATATTACTAAAGTTTATGGTAACTCAAATATAAAATAAAATGCATAAATTTTAATATGAGCTAAAAGTAGCTTAACTCAATCATTCAGATAAATTTCTAAATACAGATTATGCAAAATATGTATGTTTTGATTTATCAAAAACTAGAAACACATCAGAAAATACTAAACATTTATCAACTATAGGCCAAAATTAAGAAATTTCATTAAAGTCCTTTGGTTAGCAGCAGCATTTCTAATAGAGGTCAAGTAGTCACTTTTAAAAACATAAAACCACTTTTTTAAAATTGAAAATTCTAATCTATTAAAAAAAAGTTATTGATATTAATTTAAAAGCATATCTAAAAAGCATTGATAAAGCATTTCTCAAAAAATGGCAATACCACAGGTCTCATTTCTAAAATGAAGAAAAAAATTTCTGACTATTTCAAGTATGTGAAAACTTTTAAGTATTGTATACAGCGTATATAACTAATAAAATTTAAGGTTTGAGCTTTTGGACCAATAATGCAATATAAAATTTATGTTTATAAACAAATATAAAATTTATGTTTATAAACAAATATAAAATTTATTCATTTCAAAACAAATCTAAAATAATTGTAATTACAATGATAAAATTATAGTTATAATACGAGACGTTGGAAGTACATGTTTCGGAGCACATGAAATGCATTTTCAATTTTAAAAAATGGCAACTAACAATATATATAGTAGCAATTAAATGTTATAGAGTTAAATGTTATAATATTAAATGTTATAATTAATATAAAGACAATTAAATGTTTAATTGCCACTTATTATATTTAGTCTGTGTCAACTGTTAATTTTGCCAGATGTAATCATTTAACTGCATTTTAATAAATGCTTTAAAAACATTTAAAAATTTAAGTTATTAGTATAATTAAGAAAATAGATCAAATAAAAAACATTTTTGGAAAGACAGTTCAAAAGTATTAAATTTTAAAATTCTTTAAAAATATCTATTAATTAGCCTTCAACAACTGACATAATAACAAAAAAATAAACACAACATAAAACATAAAAACAAAATCTGAAAACAAACACAAAAATATATTTCACAGCAAATGTATTTGTAATTAATAGAACTCCTTAGTAAAAAAAAACAATTTTTAATAATCAACAGCATTAAAAAAATTTAGTCAAGTAAATAAATATATTAAGAAAAGTTTTATAATGAGATAAAATTCTTTTAATTTATTTAATATACAGCATTTTTTAAAAATATAAAATCTTCCACTGTATCACACCAGTTCAATGAGTATATAAATATGTATATGAATGTGAAAAATAACTAAGTTAATTCGGAACAAGTATATAAAAATTATTTTTATAAATATAATTAGATTACTTATGTTATTGCACATACAAAAATAAATTCTGTTGGTGTTTTGCCGGGTTTTTAAAAGTTATGAGAAAAAGAAAATGTTAATGAATCTCATTTTTTTCCTTTTTTTTTAAACACTAAAAAGACATATCTCTACAAATACATCTGTTATATAACTAGATGCAATATAAAGATTATCATCTTGGTCTAATATAGTTAAAGATATTTATCGGAAAGAAAAAGAATATAAAACCTAAAAAAAATCTATAAAACCTATAAAAAAGAACAGAAGACCTAACATCACAGTACCTACATTAGATACCTACTACTACAGCTCCTATTACCAAAATTTGTGTAGTACCTTATAACAAATTGATGAGATGTTTATATGGAAATTCTGACAATGTACTAAAGCTAATATCTCCTCAGAAACATGGATTGAAATTCATAGTTGTCACTTATTTTTAATAATATATCTACATAGATTAAATTGAAATACACTCTAACACAAAAGAACTAATTATAATTATTTGAATGCAATTTTTTCAGAGAAATTTTTACTTAAAAAGAGTAAGCACTTTCTCATCATTAAAATTTGCAAAGAAATAATTATGATAACTTAATGATAACTTAATTCAAAATATTATAGTTATTTTAAGATTGTAATTTTATTAATTTCACTTTTATGGGTTAAAACAAATTCTTAGATAGTTACACAACTTGAAAATAGTAATACATCTTTAACTTCGTAAAATGTTGCCACAATGGTACAGGTTATAGGTATAATACATTCAGCTATTATAGGTATAATACATTTAGCTATTAAATGATTCATTATACAATTGCATTCATAAAAATAAAAAATAAGTATGCATGTAAAGTAATAGCA
Organism: Parasteatoda tepidariorum; assembly: GCF_043381705.1. Lineage (NCBI taxonomy): Eukaryota > Metazoa > Arthropoda > Arachnida > Araneae > Theridiidae > Parasteatoda > Parasteatoda tepidariorum. Next base: position 85,026,113 of record NC_092209.1, on the reverse strand, counting down.
AAAATAATTTTATTCCAGATAAAAAGAATTAATTGTAAGAACATGCTAAGTGATATTAATAGCATTAATTAACCACATTAATAATAATTAAGGATAAGAATAAAACAATTTATAATGCCGAATCTTCAAATTTGATTGCCTTTAGTGACAAAAAATAAACAATGTCAATGTTTGTAACTTATTAAAAATGTCACTCCAACTAAACTCTTTATACGTTTAAATATTTTGAAAAAAATATTAACTATTGTTGCAATTGTGTAACTAAAGCATATGATAAATTTGAATTCCTCACAAATTGATACCGTCGAAGGATTCATCGTTCCTGCATCTTTTGCTTTCTCGTATGCATCTCCTTGTGAGCATTGGTCCCATCACAAGCATGTCTTATAATGTTATTCATACTAGTTTAAACTCACAGATTCTTACATCAATCATTCAAAATTTTATCAGCATTTTTTTTTTTAAAAAAAACAGTCATTGCTTTAGTCAATAATGAAAATAATTAGAAATTGTTAAAGTTTGGGAAAAACGCCTTGAACAACATATTTAATATCAATAAATCATTCCATGAAAATGTTGAAACTTCAGATGCAATGTCGGAAGATAAAATTATTACACTAACTTAAGGGCGAAATGATACTGATGAGGAAAGTGAAATGGAATCACAACCATTACAAAGTATTTAAAACCTTTGAAACAATGGGGAAATTTTGAGACACTAATTTACAGAAAAAGATCAGCAAGTTACAATTGTCGAAAGTTTGGATTGTGAAGAAAAAGTGATCAAACCAAAATTTCTATCAATTTTAAATAAATAAATATGTTAATTTGTGTATATTTTGAATAGTAAATATTTTTGCAGCATTTTTTTTTAAATTAAAATAATTCAATTCTTATTGCAAATTTACTATTTGTCAAGTGCATTACCTCTTCATTAATTTTCATTCTTTTTCTATGCAATATTTTATATTGACCAGTATTCGTTGCTTTCCCCTATCTATCAATAGCAATGAATGATACCCTGAGAAACAATCAGTTAAAATTTTACTGTATCGGTAAACAATATTGATATACATTGCATAGGGAGTGGTTAAAACTTAATGGATAATCTTAACTGCACCACTAACATAGAAAGATGATATAAAAAAACATTGGATGAATTACTGCAAATTACTAGAAAAATTCTATAAAATAACATCAAATATCGAAGGCATTTATTTAACACCTTGAGGAGAAAAAATTATTAGGTAAAACATTAAAGAAAAATTTTTTAAAAAAAATCAGAAAGCAAAATAAAATATGTTCTCTGAAAAATAAAATAGGAGTAAATGTTTAATTATTTAAAGTAAAAAATAGATAGACAAGTAACTAAACTACAAAGACTTACTTGCAGGTTATTGCAAGTCTAAATAAATGGTAGTTATTGACATTTAATTGAGTTTACTAATTAAGAAACTCCTATTTAAATAAATAAATTACACAGAATTAAATCCATTAAAAAAATATACTTCTCTTCATCAAATTAAGTTTTATTTAATTCATGAAATATTGAGTAATACTGCACAAAACACTTCGTATAATTTTAAATTTTCTTACATATTATATTAAAAGTAAATCTTACAAAATTATAAAAATATGCAAGAATGTTTGTTACACAAAATTCCTGATGCAACAATTACAATACAGAAAACACCTAAACATAAATGCATCACAAGAAACTGGAATAAATATAGATCCAAAATAAAAAAGTTCTAAGCAAGTTAATATTATGTTTAAAAACGGAGAAATGTTTAAAAAAGAAATTCCTGACTAAATAACATCAAAAAGTTCAGCAACTCAACTATTCAATTTTTTTTCTAAATTATAAAATTTCACATTTAAAGTGAATTTATGGCTCGCTCTGAGTAATTTGCGTCATTTCAAAACTTGTAATTATTAACATGTATTCATCACAACTTCACTAATCTAAGTCTTTTCTTCATCTATAAAAAATTAAAACTGTTCTAATTATAAATGGAAGGAAGAGGTTACAAACTTTATCTTATAAGATATTCCATTGCAATAATATTTGTGTTAAGAAATCATGATATAATTATATTAGAATGAAAAAAAAACATCAAAATACAAATAGTGTAAATATTTTAAAAGAATATAAGAAATGTTAGCTTAAATGCACAAACATAAACTAGCTAGTTAAACAGTGTACATATTTTTTTATGTGTTTTGACTAAATACAATTATACTAGTATAAATATTTTTTAAACTTTGAAATAAATGAAATAACTTCCTATAATGAAAGAAATATTAACTGTACAAACATAAAATATATAGGCATGACACAGATTTTTAATGTTTTGATTACTGACCGATTATTACAAAACGTCACATTATCAAAACAAATATTTTACATGTAACATTATGGATGTTTTGTAGTTACATGAACCACCATATTCTGTTTTGAAGCAAAACTTTTATGGCATACATCACAATTAAAACGTCGTTCTCCAGTATGCGTTCTTTTAATGTGAACTTGCAGGTTTCCCTTCTGGCTGAATCGTTTACCACATAGTTCACAACCATAAGGCTTATCACCGGTGTGGACATTCAAGTGAATTTTAAGATGGGCTCTGGAAGGGAAGAGCTTGTTGCAGATATGACAGATAGATGCACCGATGCTAGAATCACCGATAGCAGGAAGGCTGTTGAATTTTGAAAAATGTCTAAACATATTTCCTAAATAAAAAAAAATATCATGATTTGAATGATGTATAAGTTATAAGCATCATCCTATTCTGTTAAATAACACAATTTTATCTGTGTTTGAAGCAAAACTCATCTTCATAATTTTGTCAATAAATCACAACGAAAGAACCTTTCTGGGCCTATTTGAATGCATTTGACAATAATCATTAGTAAATAAGTACCCCTTCAATTGCACCCAAACAGCCAGTTTACAATGGGTGGCACCCTTAGTGGCGTACCACATTTATGTTCATTATGCACTATGCAATTGGGTACTTGCACTCAAAGATCACGGATACCCACATGTGATCTATGATGTCAGCTCCAGCTGATCGCTTACAAACAAAAAAACCTAAGTTAAGTTTCTACACATAAGTTAGAATGTTAATTAACTTGAAGTTAGTTAAATAGAGAGCCGTATCACACATTAAATTTGCTGAAATTTAATTCTTCCTTGTCTATTTCTTTTACTTATCTTAGATTTATTATTTGATTATATATTTTATGGTAACAGTGATACAGTTTTGTTTTGTGTACCTGGCAACTTTGATGCATAATTAATTTGTTTATGTTCTACATGGCTTTATGATTGTCTTTTATTAGGTAAGAAATATATAGTGAAAGAATATAGAATGTATCACTTAAGATAAGTGATACTTGACAGGCTCAGCTTACTTGAAATAGAATGGTAAGAACAGTTGCTAACGTAAACAAATGCCACATTGCAATAACCAATCAGTATTGCGTTATCTACACAGTGTCACTTGCAGGTATCTCACTCCCTTAGAAGTTTCCCTTATTTTTAAAACACCCTGCAAGCTTTAACTTTGTTTAACTTTACTTTCTTATATTACAAATTAAAGTTACCTCCCTAATTCATAAACAATCATTGTGGAATTGAATGTAGTAACAAAATTCTTCTACTACTAAAAAAGTGGGTGAAAAATAATGATTACCCCTACATTAGATTACATCCTTTTTGTTACAGCCATTTACAACCTATTTTGCAAATGCAACATTGTGCAAATGGACTTATAAAGAACTATAGAAGAGGATTGCTGATATAATAAAAAAAAACCCTTTTGATGGAAACATCAACTAAAATAAAACTGCATCTAAGCTTCAAAAATTGCTTAGACACAATATTCTATTTTTTCTTTTTTTAAAAAAAAAAAATTTTTTTTTTCTTCCTTTAAACAACTTAATATATCAGGAAATAAAAATTTTTCTTTTTCAAGTTCCAAATTTTAGAGCAAAACATTTAATTAAATTGACACATTGAATGCATTTTTTTTTAAAAAAAAGTAAAAAATAATTTCAAAGAAATTCTTGTCAGACACTTACAAAATACAATATATTTAATGTCAAGGTCAAATATAAGTTTTCCTGAATGCAATAATTTTACGGATGCTTCAGAGTTATATGCATCGTCATACTCTGCTTAGAAGCAAAACTTTTATGGCATACATTACAAGAAAAACGGCGTTCCCCGGCGTGGGTTCTTTTGAGGTGAACAGTGAGATTTCCCTTCTGGCTAAATCCTTTACCACATAGTTCACACACATGCGGCTGTGCACCAGTATGCACATTCAAGTGGACTTTAAGATGGGTTCTGGAGGGGAAGAGCTTGTTGCAGATATGACAAATAGCTGCTGTGCTAAAATCCCCGATAGCTGGAAGACTCTCGGTTTTGAACTTAGAAAAACGTTTCAAGTCAGTACCTAAAAAAACATTATATGCTTTTAAAAGTTATTCCACTTGTCCAAAGAAATGTAAAACTTTGAAAATATGACTGCTAATAAAATGCTCAAAAACATTAAGAAAATTTTTTACAATAATCCATGGAAATAGAACAAGAATATAAAGTTTAACATTTCATAAAAATGGATAAAATTAGTTAAAACTATTATTTAAACTTATACAGAATACAAAATAATGTAAAACTCCTAACTTACTTTCAATCTTTCAAGCATTAGAACTTGGAAGTTTTTTCCAGTACAACGAATTGGTTTTGATCCAACAGAAAAGCAAATTATAAAAGGAAAATTTCATGCAAATTAGTACAGATGCTTACCGCTGAAAGGGTTAAGCAATCACACAAGCAATGCTTTTTATTAAAAACACAAGATTTTATTAAACCTTTTTACTGTTTATATTCATGAAACATATAAATCAATATTTAAGAAAAAGTTTTATAAACCAATAGCAAAATTAAACTTGTTAACAAACATTAAAATATATTATAAAGACATTTAAATTTAATCAATATCAAAAAGAGGTAAAAACGGGATTAAAAGTAACAATCTTAAAAAAATAGAAGATGAATTTATATTGATGTACTTTCATAAGTTGAGTTTTTTTTAGAAGTATAATTACAGCTGAAAGAAAAAAAAAATAGTAGCAAAGATTTATGACAGCAAAGCTACATTTTATGAAATACATAAAAATTTATTTATGCAAGCTTAAGTATGACATGCTGGCGTCCAAAATTAAAGACATAAACATAAAATATGAAAATTAATAAACTATTCACTGTTGCTATGTATTAATCCCACAGCATTAAAGAAATATTTTAAATGTGAAGAGAAACAGAATATATGAAAAAGAATTAAATTATGAATTAAAGATAAAGCCTTTATCTTGGGAAAAGTATGTCTAATATACCACAGTGTGCTACTATGCAATCTTTGCAACATCCTCATAACGAGTTCTCATACTGTTTATGAGGGTGTCAAGAAATTCTTGTGGCAACAAAGCCGCTTTCTTCCAATATGGCTTTTAACTCCTGAAGGGTCCTGGAAGAGGGTTACTCTGCCTATCAGCTCTTCCTGGCATATCCGAAGCATTTTTAATACAATTGAGATACGCAGAACTCAAGGGCCAGTTCATATAGCGAGTATCCACCTCTCTAAGAAAATCCTCAACAATTAGAGCTTTGGGAGGCCATGCATTATCATCGATACAAAAAGTCTAGGCTAATAACACTACAGAACAATTCAATTCTCTTTTTTTTCCTTCTAAATGCAAAAGCCATGTGTGACAATACAGGGCCTTTACATTTAGTGTCCAATCATGTTTGTCCCTTTGACTACTAACAGAAAACTTGGTTGTTGTAGAGCGGAACACATTGACCTTGGACAGAACAAAATGGGGGAATGTTCTTTTTAGTGATGAATCTATATTCACCATGGTGCTTCTGGTCAAATGTGTATCTGGAGAGAACATGAAGCTCACTATCTTTTTTTTAAAAAATCGACAGACTCGGTGGAAAAGGAATTTTCGTTTGGGGCAGCATAATGTTGGGCAGTTGTGAACCACTGCATGTTTTAGATACAGGGAGTGTCACACCACATTGCGATAGGGATGGGGGTTTGTGTAGCCCATACGAGGTAGTTCAAGGGTGGTGTTGGCTCAGACATCTTTTTAATGGCTGATAGTAAGCTGATGCACCAAGAATATTCTCCCTCAAAATAAGCCCAGGAGGTCTCCGCAGTCAATCCTATTGAACATGTTTGGGATGGTCAAGGAAGAGACGTTTCACAGCCTAACCATTTCCAGGACACTCTAAGAGTTAAAAGCCACGTTTTTAGAAAAATGGGATTTGTTGCCCTAAGATTCTTAGCACCCTTCTAAACTGTACAAGCTTATTGTGAGGCTGGTATAGCAAGGTACATTGGTTACACTCCATATTGAACAAACTTTTCCCCAAGATGAAGACTTTGTCTCTGATTCATGATTAAACACTTTTTGATATATCCTGTTCCTCAATTCACAATCAAAATCTTTTCTTTATTGTTGCTTTTATATTCTTTCTCCCAATGAAATATATCCATTTATCCCTCCCTCAAATTTTATGGCAACACAGTGAACAGTTCATTAATTCTCACAGATATTATGTTTGTGACCTTAATTTTGGACACCAGTGTATTTCAGACATTGTATACATAAATAAATAACATTGATAGCATAGGTACATAGTAATTTAGATATATAGTAAAGATATTTTTTCAACATCATTTCAGTTTTTGTGCTTCAAAATGGCATTCCTTTATAGCTGCTGTAAAAATGTATGCAATTAATCCACATTTAGGGCAAAGGCTTGAGTGTCGATATTACCATAAATTAAATTTTTAATACCTATCATTAACCATTTTGTCTACAGCAGATTTTGTCAAACAATATTTTGTTTGAGTAAGATACTTTCTGAATGAGATACTGGTGTTTTTCTTTTTAGGAAAAGTACGACTAACTATTTTTATAGTTAAAAATAAATAAATAAGAGTTACAGTCCTACAATATTTTAGTCCCAGCAAGATTCTGTATTATTACAGGAAACATATTTTGACTTCATATTATTTTGACTTGCCTTTTTTTTCTCCATAATACTTTTAAAAGTATAAATTTTTTTTTGCAAAGATTTTTAATGAATGCCGACTACAAAGAAATAAGGAGTGTTTTAATTTGATAAAGCACACACAGGATAACAATTAGCAACTATTTTGCAGATCAACTGCAGAACTTCATTTATCAATAGTTCAAAAAAAAAACATTCATTCATTTCAACAAACATTAAAGAAATAGAGAGAAGAAATATAAAAGAATAGAATAAAGAAATAATGAGCAAATATGAAAAGTTTGTTTATCAACAAACATTTAATATTTAATCTTCTGATAAATCAAAGAAAATAAATAACTACTTTTGAAAGAAAATTCAAAATGAATAAAAATTTACTAATTTTATAAAAAAAAACTTTAAAAAAAGATAAATGTAATAAAATGATGCTAGTGAGATAAAAAATATAATTTTTTTTATATATATAAATAACTGTAATGAAAAAAAAAAGAAAACAATTTTCACAACTTTTTTAAAAAAGAAGAGAGGAATTTTGAATTTATAACTAGTGTTTGGTAATTTTGTGAGCTACCATATTCTGCTTTGAAGAAAATCCTTTTTTGCATACATCACATTCAAAAGGTCGTTTCTCATAATGTTTACTCTTTATGTGAACAGTGAGGTTTCCTTTTTGACTGAATCCTTTGCCACAGAGTTCACAAACAAAAGGTCGCACACCAAGGTGAACATACATGTGTACTTTAAGATGAGCTTTTGAATGAAACTGCCTATTGCAGACTTTGCATGTAGGTAATTGGTTAACATTTGGAACAAGATTATGTTGGGGAGCTGTTTCATATGCTGCATGTACTGAAAAAGAAAAGTTATTGCTTATTTACATTTCTCAACATTTTACTGTACAATATAAAATATTTCATTGCAAGTAAGTTATTAAGTCAAATGCTGTTAAACTCAGAATTCAGGGTGACCACAAACACTGAAAAAAAAATGGTAAATCTCCTTACTTTCCTAGATAGATTTTATTTAATGTTCCTGATTTTGAAAGCAGTGGCATCAATTTTATTATTAATTTTTCAGTTAATATTTTTTCCATATACATAAAATATATTGCAAAGAATCTGTACTCATGATTAGAGTTGAAAATAAACACATTTTTTTTTTTAAAGAAGTCCAACTTTTTTAAAAAAAACATTGAACTTTTTAAGTACCTCGAAACTCCAAATTGATTTTCCCTATTTTTTCCCAGATTGATAAAATTCCTAATCCTGTTCTCCCTGATTTGACTGTTTCACAGACACCCTGGAGATTGCGCGCAGTTAACAATTGAAAAGCTTTTGATAAAAAAGGAAAAGCCTGAAGAATTTCTATTCCATTTCGATTTTTATTTTAACAATAATGTAAAAAACGAAATTAATACTGCTAAAAAGCTGTTATGTTTTCTAAAATCAGGAGTTTCTTGTGAATGGAAATATATGTTGTTTAATATATATTAGTAAGTAGAAAATTCTGACTGTAGCGAAATATACTGTTTTATACACATTAAACAGAAAATTTCTTCTGCTTCAAAACAAAATTTTATTAAAAAGAAAGTTTTGTAAGGATTAAAAGTATATTAAGGAAATGTTTCAGAAGAATTGCGCTAAATGACACTAATTTAAAAACCTAATTTATATCTTTATGAAATTTATTTATGATTCAACTTACATAATCAAATGCAAATTTGAATAAGTAATCAGTCAAAACAAAAAATATAACATAATTGCATTTAATGAGAGCAACTACTAAACAAAAATAGTGATTTACACATCAATAACCCTACAATGCTTTTAAAGCTGTCAAACTTATAATTTGGTTCAAAATTACAAATCAGAAAGTTTTCGCTCCTATGTACCTAAATGAAATATTTTTTTTCACTACTTGTACTTTAGCATTTTTAATTGCACTGATAAGAGAGTTCTGATTCTATGTTGAAAGGATAATTCATTTATGTGCCAAGGTAATCGATTGTTTCAGAAAAATCAAGTATTTTAGAATTTATAATTTAAAAAGATATTTCAAGAAATGTATTGATATGTTGGACAGTTCCTTTATTCACATGCCTTAAAAAATTGCCTAAAATTGTTACAAACAACTTAAGCTGTTGTTTTTTTTTTTTTTATTAAATGTTATATATTTAAAGAAGTGTACTGTTATTTATTTCAGACCAAGGCAAAAAAATTCTGCTACAAATATTAAATGCTAATTTAAAAATAGCAACTCATGTAAAAATTATAAAATATTTTAAGAAGTGAAATGAATGGTTAATTTACTTCAGTCCAAAGTAACGAATTGGATCACAAACCTCTAAAACATTTGGTTAAATAATGATGTATTTAAAATTGAAATATATTTCAAGAAGTATACAGTTTATTTTATGGTTACGTATAAATAAAATCTCATTTATAAAAATGGTGGAAATTCTGGTATTTATTTACTAAATTACCAACAAAAAATTTTGTTTAGATTGACATTTACATATAATACCACTACAGGCAAGATAGAGGTTCAAATAAGTTAAAGTTGTATATTTGCACCCAAACTAGGCTCAACTGCAAATTTTTATATAAATATATATAGATACAATAAAGGTGAAAAAGGATAGAAGAAAAGAGAAATTAATGAAGAAAATCAAGGAAACAAGTTTTATTTACAGCACATAAGCTGTAAGTACATAGAATTCATCAAATAAGTTAAAAATGTAGAGAAGACATGGAAAAACGTATAAAGATTTTTTAAAGGAGAAGAAAAAAATTATTAAAAAATGTTTTTAAAAAATATTTACAAGTTTTAAAAAAAAGAAAGAAATGATAATCTTGTCATCACCATCAACTCACACGATTATATCTGAAAAAATAGTGCTTTCTAATATTGTACTAATATAGCCTAAACTTAAATATAGCAATACACAATAGTGTGAGAAGTACAAAAAAAATTAAACCATGTAAAATAAAACAAGAAACGTAAAATAAAACAATCAAGCAAAAAATAGAAACAAAAAATACAGAATAAAACTCAAAATGTAATATATACAGCGAGAAGCGAATTCAAATGTATTTACACTTACAGGCATTTTTCAAAAATGATTTTAAATGTTTTCGCAACAAATTTGGCAGATTACAAAATTTGAGAATAGAAGCGTAAATAGAGGATAATATAAGGATATTATCCTCTAATCAATTCAATCAATCATATGAGATTAGAGGTAAATAGAGGATATTTTTTTTTAAAAATTGTAAATTAATAATTTTTCCACTCTATTAAAGATCTTTTATGTTTTTTTACAAGTCTTCTTTATATTTTTAAGTTATTTTATGAGCTCTATGTACTTGCAGCTTATGCGCAGTAAATAATCTTTCTTTTATTTTATCTTTTCTGTCTTTATGTTATTACAAATATACATACATATATATATATACATACACACATATATATACATGCATATATATATATATATCAACTTAAAATGTATGCAAATATATATGCATATGCATGCATATATATATCTCTCTCAACTTTTCCTTTCTTAAAATGAAACAAATAAAAAAAGATCAAGAGCAGGGGGAAGAAAAGAATTTAATGATCAGTGTAAAATGTTATGATAAAAATTCCATTTAAAACAAAAGAAATAAATAGCACAAAAAATGATCAGAAATATATATTAAACTCAATGAATACATATTACTTTTAAATTTTTTAACATATATTGCACTGTGTCAAAAACTCAGATCAATGACTAGAGATTGATTTCTAGCAATTCTGCTAGCCAAAACGTAGTATTTTGATCAAAATTCCTTTTCACACTTATCACATAACAAAACCCAATTAAATCTAATTCATGGACAACGATTTGTGCTTAACAATTCTGTGAGAGAGCACATATTGTTTTGATGAAAATCTCTTCCCGCATACATCACATGGGAAGGGTCGTTCCTTAAAATGTGTGGCTCTGATATGAACATTGAGATTCCCTTTTTGGCTGAATCGTTTGCCACACTCCTTACAATTGTATGGTTGTATGCCAGAATGCACATACAAATGTGTCTTAAGACTATATCTTGAAGGAAACTGTTTACTGCAAACAGTACACATGTACAATCTGCTGTCAACTGCTACTTGCTCTGAAATCACAAAGTCTAATGTTAATAAACTTGTTAGTAATTTTATGCATATAAACAATCACACAATGTGAAAAGTATGGCACATACAGCTGAAAATTATTTTTCTGCTTACACTTATAAATAATAAAATATATAGTCTATATCTTTGACTTTATATTAGTAGGTATTTTATTGTAATTTTAAATACTCTTCAGAAATAATACTATTTTTTTCTTCCATTATTATTTTTTTAAATACTTCTAAAATGTGAATTGGAATCTAAAATAGAACAATTTAATTACCATAACTGCCAATCCGCTGATAAAAATTAATAGAATTTAGTAAGTATTAGCATAGCATTTAGTTAGTATTTTAAAATTTAGTAAGATTTAGTACCCTATACTAAGTTAAAAAAATTTAATTTGCTTTAAAATTAATAAATAATTTTAAAATGAATTTCTTAAAAAATATTGAGTCTTTAACATGTTTCTTTCTTTTACCTTAACATTTTTTTGGTAATAAAGTCAAAGATTTCTCATGGCATAAAATTATCAAAATTGCAGTTTTTTTCTATTAACTAATATATTATATAACAGTTGCATTAATAATATTTAACAAAACAAATTATACAATAAAAATTGTACATCTGCAGTAATAGAATAAGTGGATAAAGTAAGATTTTCCTTACTTATCCTCTACGTGCCTTTGGGCACTTAAGGCCTCTAGCATATCCCTCCAACGCCTCCTGTCTCTAGCAATAGATCTTACTTCCTCCCAGCCAGATATTCCACATTCTTTTAATTTGCCCCAAAACATGTGTTGGATGGTAAGTCTGGGTTTTCCTCTTGTTCATTTACCATCAGGGGACATGTAAGCACAACAGATGTAATTTTTTCTCTGGGCATAAGATTTTCCTACCTCCACAATTTTCATTTTCGTAAAATAGTCTTTTTTCTTGCAGTCCATTAATTTTCAATTTTGTTGGGGGGAACGGGGGATTTTGGATAGTTATATAAAATTTTAACTAAAATTAGAGTTTGATTTACAGAAGTGAATAAGCTAGCAAGTAATGTCATCAAAAAGAAATAACCTATCTGATTTTGTCACTTTAAAAAATAAAATATAATAAAAAAATAAAATTTCAATATAAATTCAATTTATATTGAAATTATGTTTCTTTTTTTTTTAAATATTGTAGCAAATTTGGTATTGCAGCAAGAATACTGGTAGAAGTCTTACAAATTTATATACAAGAGCATTTTCAAACTATTTTACAAAAAAATACAGAGATAGAATTGAAACAAAACAGACAATACAATAAAATAATTACTGCAACTCAAATGCTTTTAGTTTTATTCATTTTGTTTCAGAATTACCTTAAAAGAACATGCAAAATATCTTTAAAAGAAAATAACGATAAATATTTCTGCTGAAAGAAGTGCATATTAAAAACATTTAGCAAAATGCACACATAATAAATATTTAAAACATTAATATTTTTTTTTTCTTTCAATACATCAAACAATAAAAAAATGAGTCCTTAACATTTTAATTTAAAAACAAATAAGGACTCATTAGTATTTTTCATACTATTAATATCATCAATTTAGTTAGACTAATTAATTAGTTAGAACTAGTAATTAGACTTTTTAAAAGCTAAATACCTAGGTCACACAGCACTCTTGAAGATATTTTTCTGAGAACTCAGGGAGAAACGTTTTACGGGGATTCATTACTGTTATGATTCCTCAAATGAGTAATAAAGCTAAATATGTTCAACATAAGACACTTGAAAATATTCTGAAAACTCAGGGAGACACTTTTAACAAGAATTTATCATTGGTATTACGTTTTTTCAAATAAGTAATATATTTTCAGAAGCTAAATGTTTAGAATATATAGAACACTTGAAGATATATAAGAACTTATGGAGAAACTCTTTACGAGGATTCATTACTGTTATGATTCCTCAAATGAGTAATCAGGTTAAATATGTGCAACCTAAGACACTTGAAAATATCATTCTTAAAACTCAGGGAGACACTTTTAACAAGAATTTATCATTAGTATTACGTTTTTTCAAATAAGTAATATATTTTCGGAAGCTAAATGTTTAGAACATATGTTTAGAACAAATGTTTAGAACACTTGAAGATATATAAGAACTCAGGGTGAAACTCTTTAAGAGGATTCATTACTGTTATGATTTCTCAAATGAGTAATCAAGCTAAATATGTTCGACACAAGATACTTGAAAACATCATTCCGAAAACTCAGCACTTATAACAAGAATTTATCATTATTATTATGTTTCTTCAAATATGTAATATCTTTTCAGAAGCTAAATGTTTAGAGCATATGTTTAGAACACTTGAAGATATATAAGAACTCAGGGAGAAACTCTTTACGAGGATTCATTACTGTTATGATTTCTCAAATGAGTAATCAAGCTAAATATGTTCAACCTAAGACACTTGAAAATATCATTCCGAAAACTCAGGGAGACACTTTTAACAAGAATTTATCATTAGTATTACGTTTTTTAATATATTTCAAATAAGTAATATACTTTCAGAAGCTAAATGTTTAGAACATATAGAACACTTGAAGATATATAAGAACTTAGAAACTTTTCACAAGGATTCTCAAATATTATGATTCTGCAAAAAAAAAGTAATCTCAATCGGACACTTGAGGATATCTTTCACAGAACTCAAGGACTTTTCACTAAGATTCCTTAGCTTTATGTTTTTGCAAATGGGTAATTAAGCACTTTTTTGAGGCTAAGTGCCTAGAACATATAGGACACTTGAAGATATCTTTCTGCTTAGCATGAATTCTCATGTGAGACATCACATGCTCCTTGACACGATAACGGTTGCCACAAACAGAACATGCAAAGGGACGAACATCAGTATGAATGCCCTGGTGCCTTTCAAAGTGTCCTTTATGGTTACAACTGTAACCGCAGACGAAACAAATGAATAATTTCTTCGACTGTGTCAACTTAGAAACAGATTTCTTGGAAATGTCCTGTTTCCTGCTGTCACCTTCCAATTTCACAACTGAAATAAAATTAATAAATTTAAATAGCTATAAAGATTATCAAAAATAAACAAAGGAGACTCTGGTCAATTTCTTTTTTTAATTATAACCACTTGAATGAAAATTACATCTATGTCAATAATTCATATTATATAGATTGGCGACAGCAAACATTTTTGAGCAGATCAAATCTAGTTTAATTTTTAACCCATTTCATCTCTCTCCTATGAAAATGACGGGCTGAGGTTTCGCCATCAATTTCTCGCTCCTGTGAAATTTCTGGGCTGGAGTGTTTAGTAAAACTAATAAGTAATTAGTAAAACTAATTAAGAATAAAACTAATTCATTTCTTTTGCCAGGAAAACGTTTAATTTCCCCTTTTACACACCAGATGGCAGTACTAGGATATTCTTAAGGTAATTGTAGATAGTTAGTTTATGTTAAACTAGATGACAGCACTAATCAAATACGTGTATTTGGCAAAATAGGCACTTTTATGACTATTTTAAGACATTCTTGAATTTTAACCAATCGTTAAGGGGTTAAATACTAGCTCATGGGGTACTAAGACAGTGGCATCACATGGAAGAATAAAAAGGTATTTTATTATTTAGAAAAATGAAAATCTGTTAAGAGAATTAGCAGTTGACCCTAGTTTGATACTGTCGCATTTTAAAATCCTTTAAAAGTGATCACTTTTCACCCTATTTTTTCTACCACTTTTTCTTAATCGAGTGAAGATCAAAAAAGTCGGCATCAAAAAATGGATGCCATTGGAGAGATACAATGAAAAACCACACCAGACGACGCAACTTAATCATGTCTTCACTTCAGCGATAGGGATGACCAAAAAAAGGTCCTAAATTAATGTGTCACAAACAAGTGCAATGAAACACAAAAGCAGTTGGCAAACATATAAACATTTGTAAATATTTTTTTCATTAAGTCAACATTAGATATTTATGCTTTTCATATTTCACTCCAATATTTCAAGAAGTCCACAAACTCCCAGGAAAAAAAAAAAACCTGACTTTTCTAAAAAAATATCTAATTTCCCTGATTTTTTAAAACTGGTGGCATGGATTTTATCATTAATTTTTTAAACACTTTTAACACTTTAAAACACTTTTATACACAATATACTATAAAAAACACATATATATGACATTACATTACAGCTAATAAGCAATTTTTTTTTAAAAAAATACAAGACCATTTTATTTAATTTTTTTTTTTGTGGAAAAAATATACTTTTAAATACCTTAAATTTATTTCCTCAGACCTTTTGCATAGTTTTGTTCAATTCCTAGACATTTATCAAATTTTTTTAAATTTACCAGTTTTTTTCCTGGTCTACCTATTCTGGACATCCAGTATTTTCAAGTTAGCTTTGCTTTTTAGTGTTAGAAAATAATCAATGTAAGGATCATTAAAAAAGCCTTTATGGGCAGTGCATGGTGGATCCACAGGTCACTGGTTCATCACCACTGACATAAAAGGTTTATCTTGATTCAGAATGTCAGATTAAAGATAAACTAGTAATTAGTTTCATCTTTTTAAACACCAACTACATTATCTCTATTAAAAGTGAAAAACATAATGAGTGAAATGAAATTTTGGTAAATGAGGAAATAAACGTTTTAGACTGTGTAGAAAAATTACAAAAATATATGTTAATTTATCTTAGAAATAAATTTCCAAACTATAAGTCTTAAAAAATAAATAATTGCTTGATTCTTACAACCGTGATCATAATAAAATTTAACAATCAATAAATTTTCAATCTAATTATTGATTCATGACATGACTAGGAAAGCATGAGATTAAATGAAAAACACAAAATAAAGTTAAAAGAATATAATTGAAAAACAATTAAGACAATTTCATGTGTAAATTTATTTTCATTAGTTATTATACATTTAGAAAGAAGTTAAATTAAATATTTTCAACGATGTGATTATTTTTCAACAACCTCAAAAAAAATAATAATAATAATAATCTAAAAATGATTTTAAAAAACAGAAAAAGAAGAAAATGTTTTTTAAAAAAAGGTTGAAATAGCTGCGTCTAGAAAATCTCATACCAGCACTTGAGTATCTTGAGGATAAGTAACCTAAAGAATACAAACCTTTAAGATCGATATGGTAGCATGACTCTAAATTCTAAAGGAATTTTTTGCCCAAAAAATATTAAAGAGAAGATTCTTGAAATTAACACAAAAGCCTTAAAAAAGAAAATTGAATATCACAGTTATGAAAAATATACTATTAAAGATAACAAAACCATAGCAAAAAAAAAACATTTAAGAACATATACCTTATAAATATAAAAAAAAGAAACATTCATATGAAAGTGAATTTATTCAAGAAATGTTGCAGACATCTATAGGAAATTTGCATTTTTAAAAAGTCTAGGATATAAATCAGACACGTTTTCAAGTAATTGCAAGAACAGATAAACTTGTTAGATCAAAGATATTGTAAGAAATTTAGTGATTAAATCACAAAGTTTTAACAGTAAACAAATTAACATCAGTGTATAAAACAGAATTATAACAATATTGGCATTTTATTGTTCTGAAATAATAACAAAAAAATAATTAAAATTATTTTCATAATTTTTTAATACAGTTATAGCTTGATATAGTAACTCCCTGTTGTGATAATATACATACTATAAATCAAAGCCATTATTTTGTGAGTAAACTCCGAGCAATAGCAAAATATTTAAACATAACTCATAAATACTGGATTTCTCTCTTTTTTTCTTTTTTACAAAAACAATATTCTATATTTATTTTTTCAAAATTATTTAATTCAGTTATAAGCATGATGTTTGTAAACTACTTCCGTACAGCCGTTTTAGTTGAACGACATAATGTTTAAATAATCACAAAGTTTAAGGAAAATAAAATCAAGAATGATGATGCCTCATGTTTTAACTCTAAAATAAACCATAACACTTCTCATATAGAGTGATTATAATTTTTAATTCCTTCCATTATAATAATGACCAATTCATGAAATCTCATTTGATCTGTTCCATAGACACCATATTATTTTAACAGTCATTAGAACGTCTAAACTGAATCCTTATGGCAGAATTTATTCAGTCGCCTGCGACAAAACTCGATAGCTCTAATATCTTTCTGCAAGATACTTTTAATAATAACAAGCATACATGTTACTAATTTAAAATAATAAAAACGCTGTGTTTACAAGTGTGTGTGTATAAATATAGGAGTATGTATATATTTCATTAACATTAACCCTTTGCATTTTGCAAATAATCATTATAATAAANTATTTTCGTGAAAAAAAGCACTTTTTAAAAACGCCAGCTGAAAAAAGCACCTTTAAAAGCTTTTACAAACGAAATCCCCAAAAAAGCACCTTTAAGTACTTTTTACAAACGCTATGCACCCTGTATTATTTTAACAGTCATTAGAGCGTCCAAACTGAATCCTTATGGCTGAATTTATTCAGTCGCCTGCGACAAAACTCGATAGCTCTAATATCTGTCTGCAAGATACTTTTAATAATAACAAACATATATGTAACTGATTTAAAACAACAGTTGTGCTTACAAAAAAACTATATATATATATATATATATATACACAATACGCACCAAGTATTTCCTTTTTCTCATTTTGTAAATAATCATCACAATAAAAAATAATTAAAAATCATTAGAGATCAGGTTGTAATTAACAATATCATGTAAAAAACCATGAAGAAATCAATAGCAATAACTACCAAAAAATTCGATAGAATTATTTCCTTAAAATGTAAATACTCAAATGCACGATTCAAATTTTCCATGTTGTTTGAAATATATCAGGGTATTTAAAATCCATGTGTAAATCAATATCAATAAATGCTGAAAATACAATCGAAACATTACATTGATTTACGATACTATCGGCATAAATCAAAAAGTGATCATCTAAATGCATGGTTCGAATATTACATGTGTAAATTTCTGTAGAAAAGAAAACTAAAATTTTTTACTTTTCAAAAAGAAAAATCTTTCTGCAAGAACTCTATAATGCTCAGTGACAATGTCGCCGTGTCGCTGCAATTTTGCCACGAGGAACTGAACCATTCATTCCAATAAAGTGACCAAAATTTTGTTTCACTTTTTTTATTCCTAGAAATCATTCCAAAAACAAAGACTACACAACACATTATTTCCCACTTTGAAAACTAACATTTTTCCGTTGACAGTGAGTCAATGGGTAACAGGATAACAAAAGTCTAGAGGAAATTATTCAAACCACCATTTTTTTTTTTTTGTTACCACCCTGTGAATGAAAAAGAAGAGACATAACCACTTATTCTTAACTTAGAAGATCCTCGATATATTCAATGGTCATAAAGATTCGAAATATCTATTACTTTCCAACATTGAGAATTTTCAGTGTATATTGCCTGTGCATGGTGGACCTGTTTGAGTTCATAACCTTTGTAAATTTAGTTTCAAAAGGTTTCAGTTACAGTTTTTTTTTTCTTTTTAAATTCATGTGCTACTGAAGCGGAGTTGCCATCCCCTCTGCAGGGGATCGAAATTAGGATGGTATGACTACAGATCATCCTGAGGGATGTTTCCCAGACCGTCACAAATAGCCCATTGTGCAGCTCTAGTGCGACGTTAATAAACTACAACTTTTTTTTTAAAATTGTATTTTATCTCTCTGAGAAGTGTTGTAAGAGAGGATTTACTCACGTTCTTCTTGATTTTATTTTAGCTTATACTTAACAGTTCTCTCTAAGATATATATTTTTTATTTAGACAAATGTTGATTTTTAGCGAAAATTACTGCAAGTAAACAGATTAAGGCTATATGCTTAGTATAGAAATAAAAAAAGTTTGAAGAAAGTGGATAAAAGAATTACATTGAAATCACAAATTGCTTAAAATATTCAAAATCCTGGAAAGCCTTTTGCCTATAATAAAAAATTGTGATGTAATTCAAAAGACCGGAGAACAAGGTGTTCCAATTAAAAGCCATCGTTTTTAAGAAAGAAAATTTCAAATTCTAGAGAAAGCACTGGATGACTTTCTAAAAATTATGCATACTATTAAAAGATTTCATTTGAAAAAAATTTAATGTATTTTCAACCTTTAATGTATTATATTAATATTTTCACTTTATTGCGATAAAAATTGTTTTTACTAATTTCAACTATTCTATCAGTTTTATTAATAAATTTCATCATTACAATATTTCTTTTCACTACTGAATAATCCTGGTTCTAGTTTAGTTATCAAGAGTTTTTTTAATAAAAAAAAGACATTTATTTTAAGATTAAAACATGACATGTTTACCTTTAAAATGAAAAGATAGTATGAACTGATATCAAAAACTCATTACAAAAACTAGAAAAATAAATTAATGTTATAATTTTGATAAAATATATAATAATAACAAAAAAAATTAACAATGATCAATTATAATAATGCATATAAAAACACAAGATGTGAAAATTGTAGACTAAATGAAAAATTTAGTTCTTAGCAAACTGCTGACGTCATTTGTTAGGCTTATCACAGTTATGTTGTTCTGCAAAGTAACACAGACAATTTGAAAAGAATAGGACTTTTCAAGCAGCTAACAGCATTCACAACTGATTTATAAACTGCTGCACAATAGTTTTAAAAACATAATAGTTGGTATCATTATTTACAATTATATTTTTGTCATAACATTCATTGTATTACTCATTATATTCATTGTATTACTTATCAAACAATTTGAAATAAACTTGAATCATATTTTTAGTTTATTTTATATAGAATAAGCTTTAATACAATAAAAACTTTTTTGATCATTTAAAAAATTATCGAAAAATAAAATTGATAAAAATAAAATCAAGGATGATTAAGATTTTAATCCACAAAAAAATCCCTTTGTGGATTCAAGTTCCTTAACTAAATTTTTATTTGAGTCAAACTGTTGAAATCGATTTTTTATGCCCTAAATTTCGTATGCCAACATAATTACATCAGAAATTACTTCCAAATATAGACTTACTTTAATCACTGAGTGATTTAAAGTGCATTTAAAATTAAATTGCTTAAATTAAAATCTAGAAAGGAAATTTTTGTAAAGCAAATATTTTTGAAAACAGATCCAAAACATATTCATAAAGTAAATGAATTTTTTTCAAAATAAATATTTCTATAACACAATTTTAGAAACATGACAGTAAAACAATTACATTTATCTAGTGTTCATTTATTTATTAGTTAATGAAAAGTGGCTGACAAATATGTTCTAGAACACATTGCCAATTTAAAAGTAAGCTTATGTTGTTATGGTAATACTTAAAAAAAAACTAGAATAAGAGAGTTTAAATTTGCTTACACTTCAAAACTTAATAAAAATATATAAACATATTAAAACAATCATACTATCAGAAATTTTATATCTAAAAAAAATAAAAACTCCTGTTTTTTCATGTCGCTTAAAAATACATTGACAAATAAAATTTTTAATTTTAATATTAAATAGAGAAAAATTTTTAAAGGTGTAGCAATAAGTAATAATATAGATTATTCTTACACATCTAATTTTTTTTTCTTTTTTTTTACTATTTGTGTATTCATTGATTAAATGAAAGAGTATTTACATGTCATGTGATACATATTAAATCCAGCCTTTATTTTTTCTTCAAAATATCATTTTATCCCCATTGGAATCAATTTCAGATTTTGAATGATTCCCAAAAATTTGCAGTGTGTTCCAAAATTTTATATAATTTAACAATTTTTTAAACAAAATAAAAAAAAATTTTACATTTTAGTTTATTTGATAGAAATTAAATAAATGGATTTAAAAAATAAATAAAGTTGAGGCAAAATATGAGGAAAAATCAATCGGAGCCAAAGGATCAAGAGAGTTTTATCTACCCATAAAAAAATGAAGCCCTAATCTGATTTATCCTCATATATGTTTAAAAAATTCAGAAACTTTATACTTTTTTCTATTATCAGAAAGCACAACAGTATCATAATAAAACTGAGTGCATTTTTAAGCACTGCTTAGCTAAATAAAATTATCAAATTAATAACTTTTCATTTTCAACTCAGTCAAACTTTTTCTCACAACTATCAATTTTCATGCACAATCTTGGCAACTTTGAGGATACTTTTTATGGTGAATTCTTTTCTATTAGCAATTTAAAGTTTAAAAAAAAAAGTGAGTTTAGTAAACTAAATGTATAAACAATACTAAAATTTTCAAACTTCATTTGAAATTTTCTTCAAAATTTCAAAATGCAAATAAAGTATGGCAGCATAATTTTTCTATTATGTTAATTCAGCCCCAATTCTTCGTTTTCACATTTTTATGTTTTGAATAAAAATTTTATGGTTTACATGAACTCAATATTTTCTTTACATTAAATTTTAAATTATTTGTGCTTTTAAAACAGAATTTTTCATGAAGCCCTGCAGAAAAACGTCCTCTTAAGGACAAACACAACAAATGAATCGTTTATCTTTGGTACTTTTTTTTAAAAATAAATAAATTTTAAAATTTCAGAAGTTATTGAAACACTTGGGTAATCATTAGGTACAACAACAGTATTGCATTGTTCAACTTGTTGGTGAATTTTTAAGTAATGTTTAGTAAAATCAGAATGTCAACTGAACTGAATCGTTGATCTTTGGTATTTTCTTTTTTAAATAAATAAATTTTAAAATTTCAGAAGTTATAGGCAGTTTGGTAATCATTAGGTACAACAACAGTATCACATTGTTCAACTTGTTGGTGAATTTTTAAGTAATGTTTAGTAAAATCAGAATGTCTACTGAACTTGATACCACACTCATCACAACCATACTCTTTCGGACAATGATCCGTGTGCGCTTTACAAATCTCTTCAGATGCAAATGTCTTTAGACAAAAATGACAAATGAATTGCTTATCTTTGGTATGTGATCGAACATGCCTGTAAATGTTACTTGAATAAGGAGTAATGTAGGCACAGTACGGGCATCTGTGAATCTTGCGCTTCAATTCTTTAAGCATTTTGACACTTTCAGCATAATAGGGAACTGCAAATAAATACTTGTTAAAATTATATAGTTAATGTTAAAGAAATACAAATTGCAGTAAACTGATTGGTTTCAATACATAATTGAATGTCATGATTTGTATGACACTAAGCACTACATCAATATATATTCATAAAACCTATGTCTTACATGCATAATATAAGTTGATTAAAAATTTTTTTTGAATATTCTTGATATAGAAAATTACAAGAAGCTAATAAAAAATTTATTAAAAATTCAAAGGTAAAAAGAAAGAGTTGAACTTTTCTTTTTATAAGAGTACATGGCTGCAAAGTCATAATGAGGTTCATATTTTAAGCTTTAATTTTATAACATGATTCAAATTTTACTTTGATGTAAAATAATTGAAAACCAAGTGCCTGTGGTGGTTCAGGGGATAGGGGCTCGCTTCGCAATAAATTGCCCCAGGTTCAAATCCCAGTGATGGCTGGTTTATACTAATCCCGCACCTACCACAGAGTTGTCCCAAAATATCCTCAATGGAAGACGGAGCATGGGTTAGAGTCCCCTTGCTGTCAGGCAAACCGTGGGAGGTTTTCGTGATTTTCCTCACTATGTAAAACAAATGCGGGTTAGTTCCATCAAAAAGACTTCCACGAAGTCGAGTTAGCCCCAATACTTGATCGAGGAGTTCCAACGTCTTCTAGATTACGTTCAAAATTACAAGTCTACGGAGTTGAACATTGACTGCCGCAAACTCAAAAATAGTTGTTTTTTATTCAAAGAAGGTTATAAAAACGTGATGTCTAAAGCCGTGATGGCTCAGGGGTAGAACATTCGCTTCGTAATGAAGTGACCCAGGTTCGAATCACAGAGGTGGTTGATTTATACAAATTCTGCTCCCAGCTTGCACTGAGCACAGTCCTGCAAAAAAAATATATTCTCAGCGGTAGGTGGATCACAGGTTAGTCAGGCTAACCATAGGAGGTTTTTGTGGTTTTCTTCTCCGTGTAATGCAAATGAAATTAGTTCCATCAAAAAGTTATCTATGAAGGCTGGTTTGTCTTAATGCGTGATCCAGGAATTTCCTTGTCTTCCGGGTTGGGTTCAAAACTAACAGGCTACGGAGTTGAACATTGATAGTTGTAAAGTTAGAATTTGGTCAGTGGTTCACTGCCAGTTATAAAACAAAATAAAGCCTAGTAACTGGATCAATAATATTTGCATATCAAAATAATTCATAAACATTTATTACTAAATTAAGCAAAAAATTTTTTTTCTTCTTTTCATTCAATAGTTTTTAGATTTTCACAAATCAAAAGCCTCCTTAAAATTATGCGATTCTCTAGTGGGCTTGTTCACACCAACTGCTATGTTAATATTTTTTATAAATATTTGACTTTTAAGTTTTGATTTCATTGAGATCAGAACACTAACACTGAACCACAGTCTACAGGATGTAGGGAAAATTGCAGCAAGTTGCATAGTATTGGATGCTGCTGTAAATCATTTCTTTAAAAAATAAATAAAATAATAAACAGTCTCTTCAAAAAATTTTTAAAAAATTGACAAATATGGTGGTTTGTTTAGTTGCCAAAAAAAGCAGTTAAAAATTTGAATAATCGCAAGCGGCAGCAGCCCTGTTCTCATTAAGTATATGATATGATAATTGTTAGTATATTTTATTTCTCCGTCCCATATTTTCTAAACATTTAATGTCATAAAAAAATGTTTCATAGGGAAGCATATGAAGTTTTATTATTTAATTTGTACATTAAGCTTTTCCCTTTTTTTTTTTTTTTTTTTTTTTTTTTTTTTTTTTTTTTTTTTTTTTTTTTTTTTTTTTNTTTTTTTTTTTTGCTAAGCCTTTTAGTTTTTTAGGCATGTTGAAAAAACTATTAAAAAAAAAGTTATGAGGACATTTATTTCACGAACAAATGATTCCTCAAAAAAGTACCTATTTGTAGGAAATCAGGGGTCTGTCCAGGCCGAATTTACTATCGTTTAGCGGTACCTTCACAAATTCAATTTTAGGAAAAACGGTAGTTTCACAAATTCAACTTTAGGAAAAACAGTAGTTTCACAAAATAAATTTTATTTTTTTATCCCTTAAGAAACGATGAATCCATATTTTTGTGTTGATTTTTTAATATAAATTTTTAATTGTTCACAAATTATGTCAACATTTTCACAAAATAGGTACCACTAAGAAAAACCTATACAGACCCCTGGAAATATTATTCAATTTATCATCAATAGTAAACTTTTTTTCCAAGGACTGACAGCTACTTTTTTTGTGCTAATTTTAAAAAGCTAAAAAAAAAAATTTTAAAAATCTTGCAGCACTTATTTTCTATTGTTGGGGACTTCTAACATATTATAAATTATCTAATTTCCTCCCCAACAATTCTACTAAATTTTAAAAGAACTCAATTTATTCTTTTCTTTCATTTCCTTGGCTGATGTAAGGCAACAATAATAATAATGTAGATTATTAATGGTATAAAAAGTATCAACACAATATTTTCCAAAAGTGAATAGACTTAAAAATGAATCTAATAATAAATACACAAGTCTAACTGCTATATTAAGCTAAATAATATGGAAAACTATACAAACAACACTGAAACTCATCAATATTATAAAAATATTGAAATAAACTCTTAGAATAATAAATTGAAAATATACAACATTTAAAACAACATTCACTAAAGCTGAATTGCATATTTTATTTCGACAGATGTTGAAATTGTTAACACTACATCAAAATTTAAAAAAATAAATAAATAATAATTCTTTTGTTATGCCATACATTTTAACGTATGTGGTTTTTTACAACAACTGACTTAACATACACTTTTAAAAATCAATTATATTATCAAAAAATTTCCTAAATTTGAAATTTTAAAAGTCAAAATTATGAAATATATAATTTTTTAAAAATAATGCGTGTTAAGCAAATAAAAAAAAATAATTGAATTTATTTTTTATACAAAAGTTTATCAAAATTAGACATTTTTACATGAGCTGTGATAAAATATCTATTGTAACTTTACACAAGTATTTTAATATTTATATAAAAAAAAAGAATTATCAAATTGAAAATGAGACTAAAATTAAGGAACTTAATAAAGCAACATGAAAGATTAAAATACATAGATCAGAATAAGAGCATTAAATTTACTTAATAACGAAAGGCCTTTAATGCAGGCATCAGTGTAAGTAAGAAATTTTTAATGTTTTTACAATGACATGACTCTTAGTTGCAAATTTATTGTACAGAAATACTTTTTCTGATAGCTATTACAAACTGAAATTGATTATTTTAAAGATTGACAATTCAAATTCTAAACTAAATCAAGATCATCCTAGCAGCACTCAAGCAGAGTGTTTACCCAATGCGTTGTATTCCTAAAACTATAAATAAGCCACACAGGGATGTTTGGAGAGTTTTGTTAATAAATATATAAAAATTCATTTTTAATCATTTTAAAATTTATTTTTAGCACTGAAAATTCAAAATATTGCTTCCTATTTTAAAATATGGATGAAATAGAAAAGATAGTTTCCACATGTCTAGAAGCGCAACAGAAGAAATAAATCGTAAAAATTAAAATCAGATGGTTAAAAAATTTTACTTTTTTTAACTATTTTAGATCATTACTTAGACAGGGCTTTTAAAAATGCACAACTTCTCACATTTTAAGGACCATTAATATCTTATATGTAAAACAGGGGTAGAAATTTAAAAAAAAAATTACT
Source organism: Parasteatoda tepidariorum (assembly GCF_043381705.1). Classification (NCBI taxonomy): domain Eukaryota; kingdom Metazoa; phylum Arthropoda; class Arachnida; order Araneae; family Theridiidae; genus Parasteatoda; species Parasteatoda tepidariorum. The sequence continues at coordinate 85,000,049 of NC_092209.1, read as the reverse complement.
GGTCCATAGGACCAGTAACTGAAACATTTTACTAGTCCGCACAAAACTTTACTGGTCCGTCTACGCATTCCTATTAGCTGCAAATAAAAAAAATTAATTAAAATTTTTGATTGAAAAAATCATGATTTTTTTTTTAAAAATCATAAATTTTTGATTTAAATCGCATTTTTTTGATTAATATTAATTTTTTATAAAAAATTTTTAAAAAAAAGTGTGAATAAGCTCTAAAATAGTTTTAAGTAAGATCGTTTAAGTTTCGTAAGATCGAGAATAGATCGACTACGAGAATAGATTAACGGAGATCGGCTGCGGCGGATGGTGATCCGGCGGACCACTGTTTATTATTTTATGCTGGTCCGACTCCGGTTTTAGTGGTCACGGACCAACGGACCACCGTTAATTTCGAGCCCTGTAAAATACACATTTAAATCTTGAACTTAAAAAAAAAAACATTTTAATGTTATAGGTAAAAATTTTTATTCTATAGAGATTCATTTTTCTAGAGGCTATGGAAATTATAACATTTAAGTATAGCAATGATTTTTCACACTGGCCACTCACATGTTATACCAATTGCAGCAAGTTGCCGAAAAGGTTGCAATCAGGAAAAATAAATGAACTCTACTAGTTCAAATATCTCATATTTTGTCTTTATTTTTAAATATGTGTTAAACACCTATCTGAATCTAATTGACCTATCTGAACTTTCAGAATTAAGTTTAATTCATACTATAGGAATAACTCATAAGTATTTCGATCATGAATCAATATAAATAAAAATAGCAAAATAGAAATTCACAATGAAACAAATGAAATAGAATTAAAATAATTTGTCACAAAAAATCCCTTTAATTCTATTCCATTTTGTGGTACTCAACTTGAAATTCTATCTTTTAAATTACAACATTTTGTTTAAAATTAATTAAAATCTTTAAACATTACTAACATTTAGCATATTTACAGCACTTCAAAATTCTAAAATCAGAATTATACTATAAAAATCAATAATATACCAACAATGTAAAAAACATTTTTAGATTGTTTTCACAAAAATACTAGGATTCACTAATTTTTTATTTTTTTAAATCAAACTTTAAAAAGATAAAATAACGTAATAAAGAATTTTAATAAAATAATTAGTTTTTCTATGTAAAACATGTGAATAAAAATTAATAAAACTTTTAAAAACAAATTATTTTATTAATTAGAATTCTTAAAAAAAATTACACAATTCACAAATACATAAATTAAAAACAATGTATAATATAATCACAATTAATAATGATTGAAATAATTTATTTGAAAATATATTATCATCAAACAACTAATTATACCTTTTTATTAAATCCTCTCTCTCTATATATATAATATACACTTGGTACTTGAAACTATTATTCAAATACTTTACTATACACTCTTGATTTAATACTTTACTCAGTTGAATATAAACTTAAATGTAAAAACTTTTCTTTATAAATTTGATGTGAATACAGTTAAGGTTTGATTAAAACTGCTTAATTTTAAATAAAAGCTGCTATTTCTATTCCCTTTGAAGAAAGATGTTCTTAATCAGGTATTATCAGCAACCGTTTTAAAGAAAGAGTAAATATCTTTTTTTAAAATGAATATGGCAAAAGAAATTCAAGCAGAGAATTCCATGGAGCAGAGAATCAAGCTTTATTCCATGGTTCGAAAACCTAAATTATGTGCAGCAGCAAGCTCACTGATTGTAATTAACTGACTCACATTACCTTCAATTGTAGATGATTACTTATTTTATTTATATTTTCTCCTCCGTTATTAATACTTTAGATATTATCTACTTCTTGTGAATTAAAATTACAAGTTTTGTTGTTTCAGATTCATAGTAATACACATATGAAACAGTATTTTCATATTTTATCTTATACGCATATGAAACAGTATTTGCACATTTTGTTTTACTTGAGAAAAAATTTACATCATGTTTCTTACTTTTCTGGAAAATTTAGTTTTATAAATTAATTTAATCTAATAAGTATTTAACTGCTTAAAATTTATTTACGTTCTAGTATTTTTTCTTTCCTTCCTTTTTTTTCTTTTATGCTGTAATTAGTTTTCTTTAAAGGAAAAAAAAACCATTGAAAGATTGTATTCCTTTAACATCCAGAATTAACATATCTACAATTTGGAATGTTCTTAGTTTTAGACTTTAGAAATATTTGAAGTTAGAGTTATTAGAAATTAGTTTAGAAAAATGTACAATATATCATACATATAATATATAAAATTATAATATATCGAAATTTAACATATTGGTTAAATTAAATTTCGACTTAGTTTTACACATCTAAACATAATGTTATAAATTTGATAATAAAATTAATTCAGCAAATCATTTAATTAATTATAAGTATAGAAACACAAGTGCCACCAGAAATTTAGTCAAAAAGGTTCAACCCAAGAAAACAATTATAAAAACATTAAAAAAAAAATTTAAAAAATTTATGCATCTTAGAACTACTTACGAACAATTACAATTCATTAAGTTAATTAAAGCTAAGCAATTTCTATCAAAAATCTTTTTTAACAATATTTAAATTTTAAAGCAAGAACTAATTTAGTTATAAACCTTGTTTTGTTTAAATTCTTTCAACTATGCATATAAATATAGTTTGAACACAAAAAAAAAAAAAAAAATCCTAGAGTTTGTAATATCAGTCTATAATATCCTATCAAAGTTTTATTCTTTTGCTCTATCTCATACGCAAAAATATATAATAGATAATTATAAGAAAAACTGAAATACCTCCTATTCATAGACATTATTTAAGAATAAATCAATTTAGTCACACATAAACATACTCTATTGAAAAAAAAAAAAATCTTAAAGTATTATAGAAATTAGTAGTTCAGCTCTAGTACTTATTGACACTTCCTAATCTTAGATAAATTGCTTAAATATAGGTGAAAAAAATATGAATAATAAAACTTCCTCCATAAAAATAAAAAGTCAACTGAATTTTTTTCACTTATGATATAATGTTCCATTGGTTGCAAAGAAAAGATGTACGAAAAATGAAAATATGTGTCAATTAAAAATTTGAAGAAAGACAAATTTCTAAAAAACAATTAACAATTCAATAAAAATTACCAACTTTAAGTTATTTATGAGATGAATTTTTCTCAATTGTTTTAGGAAAAAATTAACATTTTGAGCAAATAACCCTTTTACACATTACTGTTGAAATATTAAAGTCATATTAAAACTCCAAGTTAAAAGGAATTTCTTCTAGATACATTGCTCAATAAATTAGACCAAATCTGAAACAAGGGTGACGAAAAACACTCAGAATTTTCAGACCAAATTTCTTGATTTTACTGCCGAGTAGGTTAAAATTTATTATTCAGTTATGTCTTAACATAATATGTATTACAGAACACTTATGTATAAGTCTTTTAGTCTGTAACATGAAAAATGAATAATGTAACACAGGGAATCAAATTTCAATACTAAAGGTACTAGCCAGATTAAACTTTGTGCCCGCCATTATTTTAAGAAAAATATAAACAATTTTTAAAGTGTAAAAACGTAATATAAAGAACTTTTCGGTGATCAAATCCTTAAAAATGGAATAAGCTGAAAAAATGGGGAACATATTTATTTGAACGAATTAATATTATTTTGAAGTAAGATTGCTGTATGATCACAATACCTTTAATATTACCCACATCATTAAAAGTTATTGAAATAAAAATATATCAAAAATTAAATTATCAGTAATTTTCTCAAACTTTTAACATTTCATGTTCATATAATGTTGTTTCCCTGCACTAAAATGTCAAGAACAATCTGATGTCAAATTATTATGTTAGAGAGTCTATCTCTACATAATAAATTACTAAATATTCAGTTGCCTCAGGTAATTTGGCGAGAGAAAATTTTACACCCTCAAATAACATTTAAAAAAAAATTCTTTAAAAAATTTAAAGTAAAAGCAATATTTATTAACAAATAACGTATTCCCTGATTTATGTTTAAGATAAATTTATTCAAAACAAATTTATGCATTTATTTTGAGATATATTTCATAAATGACGTGCCATAAAAATTACGAATCATTACAAGACTAATTTATTTTGGAAACATTATCGAACTTCCGGCATAATAAACATGAAAACATAAATTTATTATTTTTCCTGATTAACCGGATATTTAACTAAAAATCACTGACAATTTTAGAATGATAAAATTTCCTGACTGTCGTATAGCCACCCTAAGAACATAGTATAATAGTTTGAATAATTACATCATCAATTATCTTTTAATATCTTACAGTTATACTTTAAAATCTGGTAATAAAGATTTGAGGTGAATAGTAAAATTACACATATAATTTGTATCAACAAAAGAATTGATAAATAAAAATTATAATTTTGTATGGTATACTATAAGTTTTAGGCTACTGGACATTTCAATTTCATTTTATAGTTAAAACATTTAAAATCTAATGCAACCATACAATAAAAAAAATAATAAAAAAAATACACAGAAATAAAATTAACAAATTATTAGTAAATAAATGTTAAACACAAGATACAATATTAATCAATATTTGTTAAAATTGTGACAAAACTGAACTCATAATCAGTTATAGAACGTGGTTTTTGCAAAATAAAATGCACATATTTGCAACATTGATTATAAATTTTGCAATTATATATCATAACAAATGAGCATAATTTTTGCAATATTGCACTAAACATTAATGAATTTACACCAATTCTTCAAGATGGTTCTATTTTTTTCGATAATTTAAACACTGTTAAGCACAAACTTTCAATTACACAAATCGTTCTGTTATGAATTTGAAAAAAGCAAATTACACTCATTATGTGAAGTAAATTAAAGGTTTAATTAAAATTTCATTAATACATCCTTTTATTCTGTAATCACAACAAATAATTATTTGCGAAGAATTTAAACAACGGGAATCACTACACTCTCTGGACACGAGTTAATTTTAATTATGCAATGAATTAAAATTTGCAAATAATTAAAAAAATTAACCGAAGCCCTGAAACCATTTTAAAATTTTATTGACAACTTAAATTCATAGGCTACAGTTAGTTCAAAAATTTTGCAAACCGAAAAAAAGAGGGAAGTTATTGATAATTGAAACCGACAACAGATGGCGTTATAGCAAAACGCTTTATCTATGGCAACATTATCAGCTTTATTATAGTCAAGTGCGCCCTACGTAGCTGACTCAGACCAATTATTAATTGAAGCTCATCGTTACAATTAAATTTTAAAAAAACACCATACTTAATGTGTATAATGCCGATTCTAGCTTACGCCTGCCTTACTTGGGACTGCTTAAATCTATCCCAAGTGAGAAGACTAGAAATAGCTCAAAACAAAATGCTCAAATGGATTACTGGTGCACCTACCGAACAAAACTAATATAAATGAATTAAATACAGACACAATTAGAGAATATGTTAATAAATTAAGTGCCACTTTCTATAATAAATTGAAAGATAATGATCCAGCAGGCTTTAAAGAAATCCTCAATAAAGAATTAGTCATAGATATGAAGGATTACAATCCAATAACTTCATTTCTACTATCAGATGGTGTTCTATCCAAACACTACAAATAACCCCGATTTGGATCAATTCATACAAACTGCATACTCTGTACCAGAGTTGGCCGTCGATTACAGTAATCGATTACAACTGTAATTGATTACAGATAATTACAGCTATGTAATCAATTACTTGTAATCACGATTACAAGTGCATAATGTAATCAAAAATGTAATCAATTACAGTAGTGAAAAATGTAAGTGTGAATTACAGTACACTAATTACAGTTTCACTAATTACAATAGTGAAAAATGTAATCAATTACATTTTTCAATTACAGCAATCAATTACTTGAAATCATGATTCCAAGTAATTGCGATTACAAGTAATCACAACGAAAACGATTACGGGTAATTATGATTACAAGAAATCAAAATATATGATTACATGTAATCATGATTGCATGTAATTCGATAACATGTAATTTTGATTACTTGTAATCAAACTATACGATTACAAGTTTTACGATTGTATACTATGAGCAAATTCATTATGTAAGTATGCGTGAGTTTACATATTTTTATGTACATAGAATGTACGCACGAATGAACGTACAATTTGCAATTCCTATACAATGTATGCACAAACGTTGTTTGTACGTACAATATTCATAATTATATTGTAATATACTTAATGCAATACACATATGCTTAGTACATATAATTATGCATTTATGATACATGTACGCAGCTATGTTAGTTTGTACAAAAAGGCAATATTTTGTATCTCTGTATGCATAGACAATGCATGTATGAACGTATATGAAAATAATGTTTATGCGTTTGCATGCTTTTATGTACTTAAGTACATACATTGTATGAATTTACGATAATAGCACGTATATACACTGTACGTATGTATATAAAATAGGACGTATTTACGTACAATATGTAAGAATGTTATTTAAAGTTGCAATATATGTACATAGTTGCGTAAATAAAATGCGTACATGTATGCATGCACATTTATATGTACATCGATATATGTACACGCAAAGTATGAACTTACGTACAACGTATGATGTACTTGTATAACTACATACTCTGTTAATACTTATGCGCATGTAATGTATGGATGTACAAAAAAATAGTTATATGCACAATGTACGCATGTACATACAACGTATACATGTACATAACTACAAGTAATGTATAAATACATGCGTACATTTAAATATATGTAATTACAATACACACATACAATGCGTATACATTGAAAAAACTTATATACGTAAAGTTATTAAAGTTTGTTTTAAAATTTATTTTAAGGCATATAAAACTCGACCTCATATTTTTTGGAAAGATGGGAGGAGAGAGCTTTTGAAGTGAAACTGTGGAAGGCTTCACCTATCACTGTGGACTGGAAGGTAGGCCACCAGACAAGCAAGTTCGCTGCAGGAGAAAGGGGTCCTGGATTCGAATCCCAGGGACGGTCAAATGTTCAAAAAAATTTCTTTTCTTTTTTTTTTGTTTATTTTAAATTATATTATTCCTTTATGTGTTTTTCGATATTCTGGAGGTTCCTGCATGTAGGAAAAAAAATTTATTTGTAAAATGGGAAAAAACAGGAAAAATCCAAGAAAATCAGTTTATCTGCTCTTTTTTGACTTCTTTTGTAATATTTTGGATATTCTAGCATGCATGGGGTGTTTTCTGTGTGTGAAGTCCTGCAAAGAAAGCGTAATGGAATAATAAAATAAAAGTATAAAAAATTAAATGGCTCGAGAAAGGTTAAAATATCAAGACCCCCCAGCTCCCTTTAATATCAAGGTATA